>NC_092708.1:371108893-371427742 GCF_047496885.1 Scyliorhinus torazame | reverse complement strand
TTCCCAAACCCCCTCCCCCTCTACTCCCTGGCACGCACACTCTCCAACCACACCCCCCTCATCCCCGACATGCACCCTCGCCAATCCCCCCCCCTCTAATCCTCCCCAGCACCCACCCTCCCCGACCCGACCCCTCATCCCCGGCACGTACCCTCCCCAACACCCCCCTCTCCTCCCCGGCACGCATCCTCCCCAAGCCCCCCCCTTCTCCCCGGCACGCACACTCCCCAACCCCCCCTCATCCCCGGCACGCATCCTCCCCAACACCCCACCCCCTCTCCTCCCCAGCACGCACCCTCCCCAAACCCCCTCCCCCTCTCCTCCTGGCACGCACACTCTCCAACCACCCCCCCTCAACCCGACACGCACCCTCCCCAACCCCCCCTCCTCCTCGTACGCTCCCTCCCCAACACCCCTCCCTCATCCCCGGCATGCACCCTCCCCAACCCCCACCCCCCCTCATCCCAGCACGCACCCTCCCCAAACCCCCTCCCCTCTCCCCACCGGCACGTACCCTCCACAAGACCCCCCTCATCCCCGACACGCACCCTCCCCAACCCCCCCCCCCAATCACCCACAGCACCCACCCTACCCAACCCCCCCCCCCGCCCCCCAGCCCGGCACGCACCCCCCCCAACCCCTCTCCCCTCCCTGGCACGCACACTCCCCAACCACCCCTCCCCAACCCCCCCCCCTCCTCCCTTGCACGGACCCTCCCCAAACTCCCCTCCCCTCTCCTCCCCGGCACGCACCCTCCCCAACCCTCCCCCTCTCCTCCACGGCACGCACCCTCCCCAATCCACCCACTCTCCTCCCTGGCACGCACCCTCCCCAACCACCCCCTCATCCCCGGCACGCACCCTTTCCAACCCTCCCCCCCCCCCCCCCCTCATCCCCGACACGCACCATCCCCAACCCCCCCCCCCCTAATCCTCCCCAGCACCCACCCTACCCAACCCCCCCCGCCCTCCAGCCCGGCACGTAACCCCCCCCCCCCAAACCCCCTCTCCTCCCTGGGACGCACACCCCCCAACACCCCCTCCCCATCTCCTCCCCGGCTCAACCCCCCCCCCCCCCACCCCCCTCCCTGGCACGGACCCTCCCCAACCTCCCCTCCCCTCTCCTCCCCGGCACGCCTCCTCCCCAACCCCCCCCTCTCTGGCACGCACCCTCCCCAACCCTCACCCTATCCTCCCCGGCACGCACCCTACCCAACCCTCCCCCTCTCCTGCCCGGCACGCACCCTCCCCAATTCCCCCCTCTCCTCCCTGGCACGCACCCTCCCCAACCCCTCCCACCTCCTCCTCAGCACGCACCCTCTCCAAACCCCCCCCCCCCTCCTCCCCAGCACGCACCCTCCCCAACGCCCCCTCCCCCTCTCCTCCCTGGCACGCACACTCTCCAACCACCTCCCCCTCATCCCCGGCACATTCCCTCCCCAAACGCCCCCCCTCATCCCCGGCACGCACCCTCCCCAACACCCCCCTCTCCTCCCCGGCACGTACGCTCCCGAAGCCCCCCCCCCTCAACCCCGGCACGCACCCTCCCCAAACCCCCTCCCCCTCACCTCCCCGGCACGCACACTCTCCAACCCCCCCCCCCCTCAGCCCCGACACGCACCCTCCCCAACCACCCCACCCCCTAATTCTCCCCAGCACGTACCCTCCCCAAACGCCCCCCCTCATCCCCGGCACGCACCTTCTCCAACACCCCCATCTCCTCCCTGGCACGCACCCTCCCCAAGCCCCCCCTTCTCCCCGGCACGCACACTCCCCAACCCCCCCTTCCCCTCGGCACGCTCCCTCCCCTACCCCACCCCTCTCCTCCCTGGCACACACCCACCCCAACACCCACCCTCTCCTCCCCGGCACGTACCCTCCCCAAACCCCCCTTCTCTCCAGCAGGCACCCTCCCCAACCGCCCCCCCCCCCCTCATCCCCGGCACGCACCCTCCCAGCACTCCCCTCTCCTCCACGGCACGCACCCACCCCAACCCCCCCCCCCTTCTCACCGGCACGCACCCTCCCCAACCGCCCCCCCCCCCCCCCAGTCCCGGCACGCACCCTCCTCAACCCCCCACCCCCCCTCTCCTCCTCGGCACGATCCCTCTCCAACACCCCCCCTCATCCCCGACACGCACCCTCACCAACCCCCACCCTCCCTCAGCCCCAGCACGCACCCTCCCCAAACCCCCTCCCCCTCTCCCCCCCCGGCACACACCCTCCACAAGCCCCCCCCCTCATCCCCGACACGCACCCTCCCCAACCCCACCCCCCGAATCCGCCCCAGCACCCACCCTACCCACCCCCCCGCCCTCCAGCCCAGCACGCACCCCCCCCAACCCCTCTCCCCTCCCTGGCACGCACACTCCCCAACCCCCCCCTCCCCATCTCCTCCCCGGCACACACCATCCCCAACCCCCCTCCCCCCCTCCTCCCTGGCACGGACCCTCCCCAACGTCCCCTCCACTGTCCTCCCCGGCATGCTTCCTCCCCAACCCCAACCCCCGCCCCCCCCCCCCCCCCCGTCTCCTCCCTGGCACGCACCCTACCCAACCCTCACCCGAACCTCCCCGGCACGCACCCTCCCCAATCCACCCACTCTCCTCCCCGGCACGCACCCTTTCCAACCCTCTCCCCCCCCCCCCCTCATCCCCGACACGCACCATCCCCAACCCCCACCCCCTAATCCTCCCCAGCACCAACCCTACCCAACCCCCCCCGCCCTCCAGCCCAGCACGCACCCCCCCGCCAAACCCCCTCACCTCCCTGGCACGCACCCTCCCCAATCCTCCCCGCTCCTCCCTGGCACGCACCCTCCCCAACCACCCCCCCTCATCCCCGGCACGCAGACTCTCCAACCCCCCCCTCATCCCCGACACGCACCCTTCCCAACCCCTCCCACCTCCTCCTCAGCATGCACCCTCCCCAACGCCCCCTCCCCCTCTCCTCCCCGGCACGCACCCTCCCCAACACCCCCCCCCCTTCCTCCCCGGCACGCACCCTCCCCAACCGCCCCTCCCCCTCTCCTCCCCAGCACACCCCCTCCCCATCCTCCCTCCTCCCCGGCACGCACCCGCCCCAACCCCCCCTCTCCACCCTGGCACGCACCCTCCCCAAACCCCCTCCCCATCTCCTCCATTGCACCCCCCCTCCCCAACCCCCCCCCCTCCTCCCTGGCACGCACACTCCCCGATCCCCCTCCTCCTCTCCTCCCCGGCACGCTCCCTCCCCCACCCCCCCTCCTCCCCGGCACGCACCCGCACCAACCCCCCCCTCTCCTCCCTGGCACGCATCCTCCCCAACCCCCGCCCCTCCTCCCGGGCACGCTCCCGCCCCAACCCCCCCCTCTCCTCCCCGGCACACACCCTCCCAAATCCCCCCCCCCCTCCTCCCCGACACGCACTCTCCACAACCCCCCCCCCCCGCCCCTCCCCCCCTGGCACGCACCCTCCCCACCCCCACCCCCCTCCTCCCCAGCACGCACCCTCCCCAACACCCCGCCCTCATCCCCGGCACGCAGCCTCTCCAACCCCACCCCCTCATCCCGGGCACGCACCCTCCCCATCCCCCCCCCCTTCTCCCCAGCACGCACCCTCCCCAACCCCCACCCTCCTCCCCGGCACCCACCCTCCCCAACCCCCCCCTCTCCTCCCCGGCACGCTCCCTCCCGAACCCCCCCCTCTCCTCCCCGGCACGCTCCCTCCCCAACCCCCCCCTCCCTCTCCTCCCCGGCACGTACCCTCCCCAAATGCCCCCCATCATCCCCGGCACGCACCCTCCCCAACACCCCCCTCTCCTCCCCGGCACGCATCCACCCGAAGCCCCCCTTCTCCCCGGCACGCACACTCCCCAACCCCCCCTCATCCCTGGCACGCATCCTCCCCAAATCCCCTCCCCCTCTCCTCCCCGGCACGCACACTCTCCAACCCCCCTCCCCCCTCCTCCCTGGCACGGACCCTCCCCAACCTCCCCTCCACTGTCCTCCCCGGCATGCTTCCTCCCCAACCCCAAACCCCCCCCCCTCTCCTCCCTGGCACGCACCCTACCCAACCCTCACCCGAACCTCCCCGGCACGCACCCTCCCCAATCCACCCACACACCCTTTCCAACCCTCCCCCCCCTCATCCCCGACACGCACCATCCCCAACCCCCACCCCCTAATCCTCCCCAGCACCAACCCTACCCAACCCCCCCCCGCCCTCCAGCCCAGCACGCACCCCCCCGCCAAACCCCCTCTGCTCCCCGGCACGAACGCTCCCAAAGCCCCCCCCCCCTCAACCCCGGCACGCACCCTCCCCAAACCCCCTCCCCCTCTCCTCCCCGGCACGCACACTCTCCAACCCCCCCCCCTCAGCCCCGACACGCACCCTCCCCAACCACCCCCACCCACTAATTCTCCCCAGCACGTACCCTCCCCAAACGCCCCCCCTCATCCCCGGCACGCACCTTCTCCAACACCCCCATCTCCTCCCTGGCACGCACCCTCCCCAAGCCCCCCCTTCTCCCCGGCACGCACACTCCCCAACCCCCCCTTCCCCTCGGCACGCTCCCTCCCCTACCCCACCCCTCTCCTCCCTGGCACACACCCTCCCCAACACCCACCCTCTCCTCCCCGGCACGTACCCTCCCCAAACCCCCCTTCTCTCCAGCAGGCACCCACCCCAACCGCCCCCCCCCCCCTCATCCCCGGCACGCACCCTCCCCAACCCCCACCCCCTAATCCTCCCCAGCACCAACCCTACCCAACCCCCCCCGCCCTCCAGCCCAGCACGCACCCCCCCGCCAAACCCCCTCACCTCCCGGGCACGCACCCCCCCTCCCCCCCCTCCCCTCCCCTGGCACGGACCCTCCCCAACCACCCCCGCCCCCCCCTCCTCTCTGGCACGCACACTCCCCAACCCTCACCCTATCCTCCCCGGCATGCACCCTCCCCAACCCTCCCCCTCTCCTCCCCGGCACGCACCCTCCCCAATCCTCCCCGCTCCTCCCTGGCACGCACCCTCCCCAACCCCCCCCCTCATCCCCGGCACGCACCCTCCCCAACCCCCCCCTCTCCTCCCCAGCACGCACCCTCCCCAAATCCCCTCCCCCTCTCCTCCCCGGCACGCACACTCTCCAACCCCCCTCCCCCCCCTCCTCCCTGGCACGGACCCTCCCCAACCTCCCCTCCACTGTCCTCCCCGGCATGCTTCCTCCCCAACACCAACCCCCCCCCCCCCCTCTCCTCCCTGGCACGCACCCTACCCAACCCTCACCCGAACCTCCCCGGCACGCATCCTCCCCAATCCACCCACTCTCCTCCCCGGCACACACCCTTTCCAACCCTCCCCCTCCCCTCATCCCCGACACGCATCATCCCCAACCCCCACCCCCTAATCTTCCCCAGCACCAACCCTACCCAACCCCTCCCGCCCTCCAGCCCAGCACGCACCCCCCCGCCAAACCCCCTCTCCTCCCTGGCACGCACCCTCCCCAACACCCCCTCCCCATCTCCTCCCCGGCACCCCCCTCCCCTTCCCTGGCACGGACCCTCCCGAACCTCCCCTCCCCTTTCCTCCCCGGCACGCCTCCTCCCCAACCACCCCCGCCCCCCCCTCCTCTCTGGCACGCACCCTCCCCAACCCTCACCCTATCCTCCCCGGCATGCACCCTCCCCAACCCTCCCCCTCTCCTCCCCGGCACGCACCCTCCCCAATCCTCCCCGCTCCTCCCTGGCACGCACCCTCCCCAACCCCCCCCCCCTCATCCCCGGCACGCAGACTCTCCAACCCCCCCCCTCATCCCCGACACGCACCCTCCCCAACCCCTCCCACCTCCTCCTCAGCACGCACCCTCTCCAAACCCCCCCCCCCTCCTCCCCAGCATGCACCCTCCCCAACGCCCCCTCCCCCTCTCCTCCCCGGCACGCACCCTCCCCAACACCCCCCCCCTTCATCCCCGGCACGCACCCTCACCAACCGCACCTCCCCCTCTCCTCCCCAGCACCCCCCCTCCCTATCCTCCCTCCTCCCCGGCACGCACCCGCCCCAACCCCCCCTCTCCACCCTGGCACGCACCCTCCCCAAACCCCCTCCCCATCTCCTCCATGGCACCCCCCCTCCCCAACATCCCCCCTCCTCCCTGGCACGCACTCTCCCCGTTCCCCCTCCTCCTCTCCTCCCCGGCACGCTCCCTCCCCCACCCCCCCTCCTCCCTGGCACGCACCCGCACCAACCCCCCCTCTCCTCCCTGGCACGCACCTTCCCCAACCCCCGCCCCTCCTCCCGGGCACGCTCCCGCCCCAACCCCCCCTCTCCTCCCCGGCACACACCCTCCCAAATCCCCCCCCCCTCTCCTCCCCGACACGCACTCTCCACAACCCCCCCCCGCCCCTCCCCCCCTGGCACGCACCCTCCCCACCCCCACCCCCCTCCTCCCCGGCACGCACCCTCCCCAACCCTCCCCCTCTCCTCCCCAGCACGCACCCTCCCCAACACCCCGCCCTCATCCCCGGCACGCAGCCACTCCAACCCCACCCCCTCATCCCGGGCACGCACCCTCCCCATCCCCCCCCCTCCTCCCCAGCACGCACCCTCCCCAACCCCCACCCTCCTCCCCGGCACCCCCCCTCCCCAACCCCCCCCCCCTCTCCTCCCCGGCACGCTCCCTCCCGAACCCCCCCCCCCTCTCCTCCCCGGCACGCTCCCTCCCCAACCCCCCCCCTCCCTCTCCTCCCCGGCACGTACCCTCCCCAATTGCCCCCCATCATCCCCGGCACGCACCCTCCCCAACACCCCCCTCTCCTCCCCGGCACGCATCCACCCCAAGCCCCCCCTTCTCCCCGGCACGCACACTCCCCAACCCCCCCTCATCCCCGGCACGCATCCTCCCCAACACCCCCCCCTCTCCTCCCCAGCACGCACCCTCCCCAAATCCCCTCCCCCTCTCCTCCCCGGCACGCACACTCTCCAACCTCCCCCCACTCATCCCCGGCACTCACACTCTCCAACCACCCCCCCTCTCCACCCCAGCACCCACCCTCCCCAAATCCCCTCCCCCTCCCCTCCCTGGCACGCACACTCTCCAAACCCCCCCCCCCCCTCATCCCCGACACGCACCCTCCCAAACCCCCCCCCTAATCCTCCCCAGCACCCACCCTCCCCGACCCCACCCCTCATCCCCGGCACGTAACCTCCCCAAACGACCCCCCTCATCCCCGGCACACACCCTCCCCAACACCCCCCTCTCCTCCCCGGCACGCATCCTCCCCAACCACCCCCTCCCCCTCCTCTCTGGCACGCACCCTCCCCAACCCCCACCCTATCCTCCCCGGCACACACCCTTTCCAACCCTCCCCCCCCCTCATCCCCGACACGCACCATCCCCAACCCCCACCCCTAATCCTCCCCAGCACCAACCCTACCCAACCCCCCCCCCGCCCTCCAGCCCAGCACGCACCCCCCCGCCAAACCCCCTCTCCTCCCTGGCACGCACCCTCCCCAACACCCCCTCCCCATCTCCTCCCCGGCACCTCCCCTCCCCCCCTCCCCTCCCCTGGCACGGACCCTCCCCAACGTCCCCTCCCCGGCACGCCTCCTCCCCAACCACCCCCCCCCCCCCCTCCTCTCTGGCACGCACCCTCCCCAACCCTCACCCTATCCTCCCCGGCACACACCCTTTCCAACCCTCCCCCCCCCTCATCCCCGACACGCACCATCCCCAACCCCCACCCCTTAATCCTCCCCAGCACCAACCCTACCCAACCCCCCCCGCCCTCCAGCCCAGCACGCACCCCCCCGCCAAACCCCCTCTCCTCCCTGGCACGCACCCTCCCCAGCACCCCCTCCCCATCTCCTCCCCGGCACCTCCCCTCCCCCCCCCTCCCCTCCCCTGGCACGGACCCTCCCCAACCTCCCCTCCCCTTTCCTCCCCGGCACGCCTCCTCCCCAACCACCCCCCCCCCCTCCTCTCTGGCACGCACCCTCCCCAACCCTCACCCTATCCTCCCCGGCATGCACACTCCCCAACCCTCCCCCTCTCCTCCCCGGCACGCACCCTCCCCAATCCTCCCCGCTCCTCCCTGGCACGCACCCTCCCCAAACCCCCTCCCCATATCCTCCATGGCACCCCCCCTCCTCCCTGGCACGCACCCTCCCCGTTCCCCCTCCTCCTCTGCTCCCCGGCACGCTCCCTCCCCCACCCCCCCTCCTCCCCGGCACGCACCCGCACCAACCCCCCCTCGCCTCCCTGGCACGCACCCTCCCCAACCCCCGCCCCTCCTCCCGGGCACGCTCCCGCCCCAACCCCCCCCCCTCTCCTCCCCGGCACACACCCTCCCAAATCCCCGCCCCTCTCCTCCCCGACACGCACTCTCCACAACCCCCCCCGCCCCTCCCCCCCGGCATGCACCCTCCCCACCCCCACCCCCCCTCCTCCCCGGCACGCACCCTCCCCAACCCTCCCCCTCTCCTCCCCAGCACGCACCCTCCCCAACACCCCGCCCTCATCCCCGGCACGCAGCCTCTCCAACCCCACCCCCTCATCCCGGGCACGCACCCTCCCCATCCCCCCCCACCCTCCTCCCCAGCACACCCCCTCCCCATCCTCCCTCGTCCCCGGCACGCACCCGCCCCAACCCCCCCTCTCCACCCTGGCACGCACCCTCCCCAAACCCCCTCCCCATCTCCTCCATTGCACCCCCTCTCCCCAACCCCCCCCCCCCCCCCCTCCTCCCTGGCACGCACCCGCACCAACCCCCCCTCTCCTCCCTGGCACGCACCCTCCCTAACCCCCGCCCCTCCTCCCGGGCATGCTCCCGCCCAAATCCCCCCCCCTCTCCTCCCCGACACGCACTCTCCACAACCCCCCCCCCCCCCCCCCGGCACGCACCCTCCCCACCCCCACCCCCCCTCCTCCCCGGCACGCACCCTCCCCAACCCTCCCCATCTCCTCCCCAGCACGCACCCTCCCCAACACCCCGCCCTCATCCCCGGCACGCAGCCTCTCCAACCCCACCCCCTCACCCCGGGCACGCACCCTCCCCATCCCCCCGCCCCCCCTCCTCCCCAGCACGCACCATCCCTAACCCCCCCCCCTCCTCCCCGGGACCCCCCCTCCCCAACCCCCCCCCCTTCTCCCCGGCACGCACACTCCCCAACCCCCCCTCATCCCCGGCACGCATCCTCCCCAACACCCCCCTCTCTCCTCCCCAGCACGCACCCTCCCCAAATCGCCTCCCCATCTCCTCCCTGGCACGCACACTCTCCAACCTCCCCCCACTCATCCCCGGCACTCACACTCTCCAACCACCCCCCCTCTCCACCCCAGCACCCACCCTCCCCAAATCCCCTCCCCCTCTCCTCCCTGGCACGCACACTCTCCAAACCCCCCCCCCTCATCCCCGACACGCACCCTCCCAAACCCCCCCCCCAATCCTCCCCAGCACCCACCCTCCCCGACCCCACCCCTCATCCCCGGCACGTACCCTCCCCAAACGGCCCCCCTCATCCCCGGCACACACCCTCCCCAACACCCCCCTCTCCTCCCCGGCACGCATCCTCCCCAACCACCCCCTCCCCCTCCTCTCTGGCAAGCACCCTCCCCAACCCTCACCCTATCCTCCCCGGCATGCACCCTCCCCAACCCTCCCCCTCTCCTCCCCGGCACTCACCCTTCCCAATCCCCCACGCTCCTCCCTGGCACGCACCCTCCCCAACCCCCCCCCCCTCATCCCCGACACCCACCCTCCCCAACCCCTCCCACCTCCTCCTTAGCACGCACCCTCTCCAAACCCCCCCCCCCATCCTCCCCAGCATGCACCCTCCCCAACGCCCACCCCCCCTCCTCCCCAGCACACCCCCTCCCCATCCTCCCTCCTCCCCGGCACGCACCCGCCCCAACCCCCCCTCTCCACCCTGGCACGCACCCTCCCCAAACCCCCTGCCCATCTCCTCCATGGCACCCCCCTCCCCAAACCCCCCCCCCCCTCCTCCCTGGCACGCACCCTCCCCGAACCCCCTCCTCCTCTCCTCCCCGGCACGCTCCCTCCCCCACCCCCCCTCCTCCCCGGCACGCACCCGCACCAACCCCACCCCCTCATCCCAGGCACGCACCCTCCCCATCCCCCTCCCCCCTCCTCCCCAGCACGCACCCTCCCCAGCCCCCCCCCTCCTCCCCGGCACCCCCCCTCCCCAACCCCCTCCCCTCTCCTCCCCGGCACGCTCCCTCCCGAACCCCCCCCCCCCCTCTCCTCCCCAAACCCCCACTCCCTCTCCTCCCCGGCACGTACCCTCCCCAAATGCCACCCCTCATCCACGGCACGCACCCTCCCCAACACCCCCCTCTCCACCCCGGCACGCATCCACCCAAGCCCCCCCCTTCTCCCCGGCACGCACACTCCCCAACCCCCCCTCATCCCCGGCACGCATCCTGCCCAACACCCCCCTCTCCTCCCCAGCACGCACCCTCCCCAAACCCCCCCTCCCTCTCCTCCCCGGCACGTACCCTCCCCAAATGCCCCCCATCATCCCCGGCACGCACCCTCCCCAACACCCCCCTCTCCTCCCCGGCACGCATCCACCCCATGCCCCCCCTTCTCCCCGGCACGCACACTCCCCAACCCCCCCTCATCCCCGGCACGCATCCTCCCCAACACCCCCCCCTCTCCTCCCCAGCACGCACCCTCCCCAAATCCCCTCCCCCTCTCCTCCCCGGTACGCACACTCTCCAACCTCCCCCCACTCATCCCCGGCACTCACACTCTCCAACCACCCCCCCTCTCCACCCCAGCACCCACCCTCCCCAAATCCCCTCCCCCTCTCCTCCCTGGCACGCACACTCTCCAAACCCCCCCCACTCATCCCCGACACGCACCCTCCCAAACCCCCCCTAATCCTCCCCAGCACCCACCCTCCCCGACCCCACCCCTCATCCCCGGCACGTACCCTCCCCAAACGCCCCCCCACATCCCCGGCACACACCCTCCCCAACACCCCCCTCTCCTCCCCGGCACGCATCCTCCCCAACCACCCCCTCCCCCTCCTCTCTGGCACGCACCCTCCCCAACCCTCACCCTATCCTCCCCGGCATGCACCCTCCCCAACCCTCCCCCTCTCCTCCCCGACACGCACCCTCCCCAACCCCTCCCACCTCCTCCTCAGCACGCACCCTCTCCAAACCCCCCCCCCCCTCCTCCCAGCATGCACCCTCCCCAACGTCCACTCCACCTCTCCTCCCCGGCACGCACCCTCCCCAACACCCCCCCCTTCCTCCCCGGCACGCACCCTCCCCAACCGCCCCTCCCCCTCTCCTCCCCAGCACACCCCCTCCCCATCCTCCCTCCTCCCCGGCACGCATCCGCCCCAACCCCCCCCTCTCCACCCTGGCACGCACCCTCCCCAAACCCCCTCCCCATCTCCTCCATGGCACCCCCCCTCCCCAAACCCCCCCCTCCTCCTCCCTGGCACGCACCCTCCCCGAACCCCCTCCTCCTCTCCTCCCCGGCACGCTCCCTCCCCCACCCCCCCTCCTCCCCGGCACGCACCCGCACCAACCCCCCTTCTCCTCCCTGGCACGCACCCTCCCCAACCCCCGCCCCTCCTCCCGGGCACGCTCCCGCCCCAACACCCCCCCCTCTCCTCCCCGGCACACACCCTCCCAAATCCCCCCCCCCTCTCCTCCCCGACACGCACTCTCCACAACCCCCCCCGCCCCTCCCCCCCTGGCACGCACCCTCCCCACCCCCACCCCCCCTCCTCCCCGGCACGTACCCTCCCCAACCCTCCCCCTCTCCTCCCCAGCACGCACCCTCCCCAACACCCCGCCCTCATCCCTGGCACGCAGCCTCTCCAACCCCACCCCCTCATCCCGGGCACGCATCCTCACAAGCCCCCCCCTTCTCCCCAGCACGCACCCTCCCCAACACCCCCCTCTCCTCCCCGGCACGCATCCACCCCAAGCCCCCCCTTCTCCCCGGCACGCACACTCCCCAACCCCCCCTCATCCCCGGCACGCATCCTCCCCAACACCCCCCCCTCCACCCCGCTGGGGGGGGGGTCGGAAATCCCACCCATGATTGTTACCACTGCCACCCCTCTGTGTTTGTCTGATATGTGTGTGTAGGGGAGGGGGCAAGTTAAAATGGAATTAGGTATCAGTTAATCATTAACCAGTTCTATTTGCAGCCAAGGCCAAAGACATTGGGAATTTTGATAAGAATTATTGATTAATTCACTTGTGTTGTGACTCCGGGGCAGGTGGGGCTGGATTTGACCGCTCACTAACCCAGGGTGCCGAAACACTGTACGAATGTCAGCAGGTCAGCCCAAGGTGATCAGGGATGCATGAGCGATTGACTGGATTCGGCCAATATACCCTTCAATTTCGCAAAACGGGTGGCGATCCCATTGAAACATAAACAATTATTAAGGGGCTTGGCCAGAGAGATGCTGAGAAAATGTTTGTCCTGGCTTGGAAAACGTGGGTCACAATCTCGGAACACAGGGTCGGCCGTTTAGGTCTGAAATGAGCAGATATTACTTTGCTCAAAGGATTGTTAATCTTTAGAATTCTGTACCCCACAGGCCTGTAGATGGTCAGTTATTGCAAATATTCCAGACCGAGTTCAATAGATCTTTGGCAGTAAGGGAGTTGGACGGGATAGAGAGATAGTTGGATTGAGATAGAATGTCAGCGATGATCTTATTAAATGTTCGAGGAGACTTGATGGGCTGCATGACGCCCCCCCCCCTTATTTCTAGTTGTGTTTTTAGGTTATACCAACAGAGGCCATCACAATGCCATCAGAAATCAATGCATACAAATACATACAGAAATCAATGCATACAGATCACTCGAGGCACTTGTACATGCACCCATAGGACAATCAATATTGCATGATCACACTGCTTGGCTATAAACAGCACATAATCCCAACATAATATTCAGGATTTCGCTTCTGACACCTTCATACTTGTGAATAATCCCCAAGAACCTGTCAATAGGAAATGCAATCAGGTTACCACATAATCAGCAGGTTAAAGTAACGGTTGATTGTTGGATTAAATTAGTTGAAGACAGATTGATATTATCATGTACCGCGTTGCTGTACTACGTTGGCAAATTATTTTTTTAAAATGTATTCTTTCATGGCATGTGGGCTTTGCTGGCTGGGCCAGCATTTGTTGCTCAAACCTGTTTGCCCTTCAGAAGGTGATGCTGAGCTCTCTTCTAGAATCGCTGCGGTCCATGTGATTTAGGTACACCCACAGTGCTGTTGAGGAGCAAGTTCCAGGATTTTGACCCAGTGACAGTGAAGCAACAGCGATATATTACCAAGTCAGGGTGGTGTGTGGCTTGAAGGGGAACTTGCAGGTGGTGGTGTTCCCGGGTATCTCCTGCACTTGTCCTTCTAGCTGGTAGAGGTCATGGGCTTGGAAGGTGCTGTAGAAGGAGCCTTGATGAGTTAACCAGTTGTATGTGCTGCCTATTTCCTCATAGTTATTGTTTCTAATTAAAATTAATTGTGTTTAAATTTACAAACCTGGTGACTATAGTTATGGGGCAGCCAGAAACTAGGGGTATTTTCTGCTAACTAATTGTTAATTTGAATTGTGTTGTGACTCCGGGTCAAGTAGGGCTGGAACTGACCACGCACCAGCATAGGATGCCATAACATTCCCATTGACTCCGGTTTTACCAAGGATCCTTCTAGCCACACTTGATCAAATGATAGTTTGATGTCAATAGCAGTCACTCTCTCATCACCTCCTGGGTTCAGCTCTTTTGTCCATATTTGGGACTAGGCTGGAATGAGGTCAGGAGCTGAGTGTCCCTGGTGGAACCCAGTGAACAGGTTATTGCTGAGCAAGTGCCACTTGATAGCACTGTCAATGATACTTTCCACCACTTAACTGGCGATCGAGAATAGACTGATGGGGACAGTAATTGGCCAGATTGGATTTGTCCCGCTTTTTGTGGACAGGTCATACCTCAACTATTTTCCACATTGCTGGGTAGATGTCAATGTCTCTACTCAAACATCTTTGGCTTGTGGGACAGTAAGTTCTGGAGCACAAGTGTTCAGTATCATTTTGGAATGTTGTGGGGCACATGGCATTTGTAGTATTCAGTGCCTTCAGCAGTTTATTGATATCAAATTGGCTGAAGATTGGCATTTATGATGCTGAGGACTTACCTCTGGAGGAAGTCGAGATGGATCATCCACCATCTCGCTTCACTTTCACTGACGTGGTAATAGGCTGGGCTCCCCTATAATTTGGGATAGGATGTTCATTTCAGATTCCTGGGATATTGTGACCGGTTCCAGGGGAGGTGGGACCAATACAAACTAGATGGGCTACACCTGGGCAGGACCAGGACTGATGTCGGGAGAGCAGAGGGAGTATTTCAAAGAGTGGCTGGGGAGGGTTTAAACTAAGAAGGCAGGGGGATGGGAAACTAAGCTAAAAGTCAGAGGAGGAGGAATCAAGGACAAAAAACAAAAGACAGAAAGGGGAATAAGAAAAGTACGAGGCAGAGAAACCAAGGGCCAGGTTCAAACAAGGCCACGGTGAAAAATAATAGGAACGGGACAAGTAATGTTAAAAAGTCAAGCCTTGTGACTTAACGGATGGAGCATTCATAATAAAGTGGATGAGTTCATCGAGAAAATAGATGTAAACGGTATGACATAGTCAGGATTATGGACAAATGGCTGCAGGGTGACCAGAGTTGGGAACTGAATAGCCAGGGGTATTCAGTATTTAGGAAGGACAGACAAAAAGGAAAATGTGGTGGGTTTGCATTGCTGGTTAAAGAGAAAATTAACTTAAAAGTGAGGAAGGATATTAGCTCTGACAATGTGGAATCTGTGTGTATAGAGCTGCGGAACACCAAGGGACAAAAAACATTAGTAGAGGTTGTATATAGATCCCCTAACTGCAGTGGTGATGTTGGGAATGGCATTAAGCAGTAAATTAGAGATGCATGCGATAAAGGAACATCTGTAATTATGGGTAATTTTAATCTGCATATAGATTGGGCAAATCAAATTACTCATAATACCATAGCAGTGCCAGGTGGCGGGGGAACTTCAGGTTAGTTTTGAATCCACCCCTGTCCCAGGGACCCACGGGCACACCGAGGGAGGAGGAGGCAATGGGGCCGTGCCGATGACTCCCGCAGGAGAGGAGCCGGAACACCACAGCACCTCGGACTCCCCCTCCCCCCCTTTTCCTGGAGCATCTGGTGGACAGCAGGCAGAACAGGGCGGCACTACGCCACCTGGGACATTAGAGGTAGCTTCCTAAATTTTCCTAGAACATTATAGTGTTCATGGAATGGGTATAGCCCATGGTAAACAGGTTAACTTGGCATCCACCACTAACCCTGTAAAAGGTTTATTAGATCAGAATTTTTCAAACTGTGCGTTGTGACCTGCGGGTGGGTCACGGGCAGATGTGGGGAGCGTCACGGAGCGATTGCAGCATTCCCGATTGCGGGAGAAGCGGCCAAAGGCTACGATTGGTTTCTAATAATTCCGGCCGCCCCACACCTGTGCGCCCCATCAGGCAGATCTGGTAGTGCACAGGCCTGAGATCTGAGGCCCTCACACTCCTGTCTCTGTTCACCCACTTGGCCATTAACTGCCCTTCCCCAGAAGCCCCTCCAGGGTCCGTCCTGGCCCCACTCAGCTCTCAGAGCCGCAGCTCCACTCATCACGGCTTCCGTGCATATTCCTCCATAACCCAGAGAGGGATCCAGAGCCCAGCGGAGCAGACCGCCTCCTCCTGACATCAGCGTGTTGTCCCAGACCAAATTGTTTTTAAAAAAAGAATGCTGGCCACGACCGTCTGTTAGGTTGAGAGTGACAGCCGCGAACGGCCTTTAAATACAAACGATGGAGTCATCCCGCCTGAAATGGCAGCAGAGAGCAGGTCATGCTTCCGGCACATACACTGACATTACTCGCCCTGTATGTCTGTGCTTTGGGTGTGAAACCACCGAGGAGAGTATCCCCCATTTTACAGCTGTCAGCAAGGCAACAGGACTGTGAAGAATTGAAGATGGATCATTTCGTAATAAGGAAGAGAGGGCCAGAGACACAAACAAGCCAGGATCTCACAACAAAATTTGCTGGAGAGAGCTGTACAGGAGAGTCCACGACAGGACAAAGCAGTGCTGGTGTGAGCTCCAGGGCCTCTGGTGAGCAAACTTTTAAGTACAAGCTGAAATCAAGAACACAGCAGTATAAAGATGATTTTTTAAGGTATGGCTTTATTAATTGTGCCAATGCCAATCAGGATGCAAAGTCCATGTGTGTTATATGCAGTGAAGTACTGCTGAATGAAAGTTTAGAACGCTCAAAACTTTAAAGGCATTTGAGAGATGAAGCATGGCAATTTCGAGGGAAAACTTCTTGATATTTTTCAAAGGATGTAGCGAGAACTTAAATCATCAGCTGAAGTCCTCAGCAGAAATATAACGTTGAATGAGAAAGCAAGTGAGATTGTGAGAACCAAGCAGGCTCACCTATCACATTAAAGGTAAGCAAAAATGCTGTGTCGTGAAGGTCGGCCGGTATGGGTCGCGGAGGTTGGCTGTCGTGGATGGGTCCCAAAGGTTGGCCAGTGTGTGTCCTGAAGGTCAACGAGTTGGTAAAAGTGGGTCCCAGGAAACAAAGTTTGAAAATCGCTGTTTTCGATGAATAACCCACTGAGAGCCTCAGATGAGAGGCTGGTATGTCAGGGTCTGTCTGAATCTGTCATGCTTTCAAGTCCTTCAGCAACCTAGCACGGGTCAAAGGTGCATCCACGTTTAACAAACTCACACAATACTAAACTTCCACTTAATTCTTTCAAATTCAAATTTCAAATGGAAATTCTGGGCTGAATTCTCTGGTAGCCAACGGCGAAATCGCATTCGGCAATGGGCTGGAGAATCCAAGTATCCGGCGAAATCGGGGGCAGCGGCGCTTTCCAGATGCTCCGCCCCCTCCAAAGCAGTGTACTCTAGGATGGCCTGAGGCCCACCCCCCCGATGCTCCGCCCCTGACCAGCCGAGTTCCCGACGGCGTGGGTCTCTCAGGGTCTCACCCGTCGGGAACTCGGCGTGGCAGCTGCGGACTCAGTCCAGCGCCGCCACAGTCGGGGGAGGGCCAATCCACGGGCAGGGGGAGGGCATTATTCGGGGCTGGGAGGCACTGTGGAGGGGTGGTCCGGGGCGCGCGAGCCGGCCGAAGGGGGGGATTATTTCGCAGGTCACCGCTGTGCGCATGCGAGGCCACAGACCCGGCTATTCTCCGGGGAGTATTAGCAGCTAGAGCTGGGTGCTCTATGCAGCTGTCCTGCTAGCCCCCAGCAAAACGAGGAATCAGTGGCCGTTTTGCGGCAGTTTTTCTGGTGTATAATGCCACCGTTCCCACGCCTGCGTGGGGACATTGCCCCAGAATCGGAGAATCCAGTGTTCGCTGTTGTTTGGGTAAAAACACAACTGAATGGTAATTATTGTGTTTCAACATTGACACCACCACTCCCCCGCTCCACCCTCCCGAGGTGAATGTTGAGTTGAGGGGGCGGGTTGGGGGGGGGGGGGGGTGGGAGCTGAATAATGAAACGTGTAAAATGTGACACCAAATGCCCATCTACCCTCACAGGTGGATCTCATTAAGGGCAAGACATTCTCCCCTGTTTTCTGGTTAACACGTGTCCCTTAACCAACTTCAACAAAAGACTTTTAAAAATTCTTTCATGGGACATGAGCATTCAAGGCCAACATTTCTACCCACCCCTAATGGCCCTTGAACTGAGTGGTTTGCTGGGCCATTGCAGAGGGTAGTTAAGAGTCAACCACATTGCTGTGTGTCTGGAGTCACAGGTAGGCCAAACCAGGTAAGGATGGCAGATTTCCTTCCCGAAAGGACATTAGTGAACCAGATGAGTTTTAACAACCTGCAATGACAGTTTCACAGATTAACTTCCAATTCCAGGTTTTATTAATTGAATTGTCCCCAGAATATTTGGTGGGTCTCTGGATTATTAGGCCAGTGACATGACCACTACACCACTGTTTGCCCTTGCCTTTAGCTGATCGTTGGGCAGCCTGGTAGCACAGTAGTTAGCAAAGTTGCTTCACAGCACCAGGGTCCCAGGTTCGATTCCCGGCTTGGGTCACTATCTGTGCGGAGTCTGCACATTCTCCCCGTATCTGTATTGATTTCCTCCGGGTGCCCTTCCTCCCACAGTCCAAAGATGTGCAGGTTAGGTGGATTGGCCCTGACAAAAAAATTGCCTTAGTGTCCTGGGATGTTCAGGTTAGGTGGGAGCACAGTGTTTTAACAGGATCGGGCAGGAGATTGGGTGGGGTGCTCTTTCAGAGGGTTAATGCACTCGATGGGCTGAATGGGCTCCTTCTGTTCTGTCGGAATTCTATGTTTATCTTACTTTGTTTGTGGGAGCTTGCTGTGTGTATATTGACTGCCACATTTCTTTGCATTGTAATCATTAGTCCACTTCAGAAGGAATTCATTGGCTGTGAGAAACTTTGTGATGCCCTGCATTTGTTAAATGCACTATATAAATGCAAGTTGCTTTTACGTGAGAAGTCCCAATGTTTTGAGGAAGTGTTGGCATCAGAAACTAAGACAGAAACAATGCCAATCCCATCTCAAGGTATTGACACCCAAACAATGGATTGACATAATGCATCAATCAAGTAGGACTCCTCTGATTGAATAACAAAGTGGAGGCCTGGGAGGTTATTTTCTGGCGATGAAAGTTAGATACCACTCAGGAGAGGTAACACACAATATTGCTTTACAATGTTCAGTTCAAAAAAGCTCAAACTTGGAATTGTGAGGTCATATTATCTCTCTGCCAGGGGCAGAGAGAATTTGTCTTGAGAATTTGTTGATCTACCAGAATGTAATTTATGTTGCGGAATGCGAATAAAAAAACATTTCTCTGCAATGACAATGCTGTAGCCCTTTGGATGGCTGACAGTATCCTTTAGAAGGAGGGGCCAGAGAGTCTAAGGTCTCAGATTTTGGCTCCAAGTTTTGGTGTCAACATGGCCTCTGAGCATTCCCACTCATTTCTAGCCGAGCCCGCGCTGAGGCCTCTAGTGTGGACATTATGAGCTTACACAGAAAGAGTCCAGTCGGCCAATGGCGATGTCAGTCATCATCTCAGGCTGCTTTGACACCAATGCTGTCATTTTGGACTTTGCTGCTCTACTTAACCATACACAGCCAACCATGTGTTCTGCTGCAAAAAGGCCCCCTTTACCACTGCTATTTAAAGGAATGATAATCAACAATACAATTGCTGATTATTTTCTGCCGACTGTTTGAGTTTTTTGGAAATGTGTGGTGCTTTGTGGAGTTGGTTACAGTTGATGAAGTCTGCAGGAAGTGGACTTCCTGTGGACAAAGATGTTGGTTGCAACTGCAAGGGCTTTGGACGCAATCTTGCTCCCAGCCCTGTGCCATAGTTTCAGTCCCGTCTTGAGCTGCCGCATGTGAGGGTGATGTTGCAAAGACAGCGCTGGCCGGGATTCTCCGTTGCGAGTCCGCCCCGCGACCGCTGCCGCCGGACTGCAGAACCCCGCTGCTGTGAAAGGACGGCGAATCCAACCCAGCTAATAGGAAAACTCAAGGTCTTATCCACCAAATATCTTCCAGTGGTACTTCTGTACCTCCACCTAAGCCGCGAACAGTCCATGCATTGCCTGTGATTCACCAGGAAGGTGGCCACTGAACTCTGCCATCTCTTCAAACCAGACCTGGAGCCTCAGAGCAGGCTGAGGATACTGTTGCCAGTGGCTGTGAAGTGATGGTAGCCCTTAATTTCTTTTTGTTGGTATCTCTCCTGTCTGGAACTGGCAACATATCCAAAACCTCCCAGTCTGCCCTCCAGTTCTGAATTTGGCTTCCACTGCCGCTGAATTGCGAGAAGTCGGTGGGATGTGCAAGTGGCCTCGCTGTTTGCAGGTTAAGTAAATGTTTACAGGCGTGTTGCTGAGTAACAGATGACCAGAACAGATTTGATGTTGATCCCACAGGGATACATAAGCCGGAATTTTCCGGTCTCGTCGTGGTGGGACCCAATGTGGGAGATTCGACAGCCCAGCCAAACTTCCGTTGACTTTTCACAGGACCGGCTGATCCTGGCAGTGGACCAGGCTGGAAAATCCCGCCCATATGTGGTAAAGCAGTAACTCGTTGAAGCACCCGTGGAAAGTGTCATGATATCCACATCAGCATATCATGGTGCAACCACACACACATTAATGGACAGGCAGTTGGACCAACCAGCACACACATAACATCGCAGCCAATCACCAGTGAGAGCACACGCGCTATAAAACAGGGAACACCACAGTTCCCGCTCATTCTACCAGGTGATAGCTCAGAGCACAGAGCTCACAGCGCACCACTCAGACATAGACCATGTGCTGAGTGCCTCACTAAGATAGTGATAGGGCTGGGTCCACAGGTTAGTGGTGAAGCACGTACCCAAGCCAGTAGTTAGTTGTTACCATTGATTAGACAATAAAACAGAGTTGTACCATCTACAGCCGTGTTGGATCATTTGTGCATCAGAACACCCAACACGACATGATACCAGTAGTGGACGCAAACCAGCAAGATGGGATATGGTTCCATGTCCACGATCCATCACACACACACACTCTTCTAAACATTATTAGACTGAATGTTAATCTGGTTGTTTTTAGACTAGCTGAGAAAGGCCTGTTTAACATAAAAACTTCAGCTTTCCCTCAGTGAAAGTGTGACTGTGCTTCAGTCTGTGATGCGTTGGTGGTTGTGCGTATCTGGGAGAGATTCCTGCTGGTAGATGGATTAATATTTTCCCATGTCTCATTACTGGTTTGGTGCTGGGTGTCTGTTTTTCATGGTGGTTTTAAAATTTCCATCCATTTTCCCTGGTTGCCTGTTGAGTGGCTATTCATCTGACTTCAAGGTGGTCTCGGTGGGTGAGCCCATAGATTACTGGTGGTGGGGTTGTGCCCACGGCAGTTATACGTGCTCGTGAACGTCTGATGGGAGGATAAAGTGAGGGCGGCGGCATGAAGGAACGGGGCCGTCACACAAAGTTTTGTTGGCTTAATAGCAAGTAAACATCTAAATCCAAGGTGGCATGCGAATGCATCCTTGGTGTTCTAATGCAGAGTGCCTGCGCAATATCCAATGTTTTACTGGTGGGTCTCAGCCTTGATGATCAAATGGAGGCTCTGGTTCAATCATCTTTTAAATTATGAACTTTGGATAGAGATTAGCAGCATCACCACCTGGACCTCCCAAATCTGAAGACCCAAACATGTCTGAATATTTATTGCTAGTAATCTGTCTCAGTAAATGTATGTGTATTTGTGCATTAAAGCTCCTCAAAGCATTACATTCAATTAAAAGAAAGTTTTCCCTTAAAGAGGTTTGCCAAGTCTGAATATTTCACTAATGCTTAACTGTTTCGAGTGTCTCTTCTTCCAAAATTATCTCCATCTGATCTGGCAAATGCAAATACGCTAATGTTGTCTGGAGCAGATGGGGTGAATACTGAAGGCAGTGGCTTGCAAGGGCAAAGGGACTCACTCATTCCCTGTCTGTCTGATCTCAGGCTTAAACTGCTGGTGTATAATTAAACAATAATGAATGAGGAGGTATGCATTTGTTGTGGGTTTTTATGCACCAGTGTGTGTCCTGGCATGAGGCGAAGCCAAGTGCTAAAATGGATAACGGTGCATGGAACCCCGTAATAAACACGCACTCTAATGTTTATTATTGCCATCATCAAATTATGGGTTTTCAGTTTTCACATTTTTCTCTATTGCACTTGGTAATTTTCCTAACTTAATACTAGTTTCAAGTTTTACTGCCCTGGAGCAAGAAAGAAAGAACATAAAAAGTTCGAAGACTGAGCCAAAACAGGCTTTATGTTGACAAGGATAAGGGGTGCATTCATCATGGGTTTTCATGTTGTGAGGTAAAGTCACATTCTAAAGTGGCACCGTGTATGCCAAAACCCTGGCTAACTGCCTATCCGCGAGCTCTTTGCCTCAATGAGGTAATGGTCATTGGTCAACCTTCTGAGGTTGTCCATACTTGTCACCAGAACCTCTGACTGCCATACTGTTATATTATTAAGAAATTGGAGCTTAATTGTTATGAGAATGTGCTTCTGCGATGTCACCTTTTACAGCTGCACTGCAGTCAGATATTGAGTAACAATAATGTGTCAGTCTACCATCCACATGGAGATCTGGGAGAACTGTCTGTGTTGTTCTGAGGTGGCTCCTCGGGGTTGTGGCGTCCATTGCCTCACTTCAATGTTTGTGGGTTCAAGTCCCGCTTAAGCGTAAAAATTTAGGCAGACACTTCAGTGCAGCGCTGAGGGAATGTCACATTTTCAAGAGGTGCCGTCTTTTGGATGAGATGTCTGTTATTGCTTCGTTGTCTCGGAAGACCTTGGGTGACTTATTCGATTAAGAGATCTGGCTGCAGACAAAGATCTTTTCTTACAAGTGCTTTTATGAACATAACTAATTGTATACCATATTTCAGAACATCAGGATAGAGCTTTGCTCCTCTCATCTCACTCATCTCTTTCTGAGTGACATCACTATAACATAGTGCCTTATGCACATGCTCAGGAGCTATTATTAGAACAGTGTTGGAGTTAACCTTTTGCTCTACTTCTCCCTGCAGGTCTTTATCCCTACATACTGTATACACATCCTCCGACGCCTCCTCTTAAAAGTTTTTCCTTTTAAAGGGAAATCTACTTGGTCTACGCCAATCTCCCAGAACTTGTGCGGAGTTCGTTTTGAGGTCGTTGCAGGTCGGTTCACTCCAAACCCATTCCCAGAGAGCTGTCACTCCTTCTTTCTCTCGTCAGCCATTCCACAGATGTGTGGGGAAGGAAAGGAAGTTGTGTTTCTTAGCCAGCGACCCATCAGAGTCTCGCATGAGGCGAAGGCGCTCGCAATGTTGCAGATTGATAACTGAGCAGGGCTAATTCAAAGTGGTTGCTTTATTTCACAATAGGTTTGGAGCGGTAAGTACACCTCTCTCAGCCTCTCCGTTAGCCTGAGGTTACTTCAGTGAACTTGTGACAAATCCATATGATACTGCAAAGGATCGGAAACACTTATTGGCGCATTGTGGCCCATTGTCAGAGACAACAATGCCCAGAATGCCTTGTGTGGAAAAGATCCTCTTTAGAGAGGTTAGAATGGCTTTAGAGATGACCATCTCATCTTTAATAATGACACCTAAAATCTTACCAATGACCGAAGTCAGGCTAACCGGTCTACAATTTCCCGTCTTCTGCCTTCCCCCCTTCTTAAACAGCGGTTTTACATTTTCCACTTTCCAGTCCTCTGGGACATTTCCTGCCTTCAGTGATTCCTGAAAGATCACCACCAATGCCTCCACAATCTCCTCAGCTATCTCTTTTAGAACCCTGGGGTATAGTCCATCCGGTCCAGGTGACTTATCCACCTTCAGACCTTTCAGTTTCCCCAGAACCTTCTCCTTAGTGATGGTCACTGCACTCACCTCTGCCCCCTGATTCTCCTGGAGCTCTGGCATCCCACTGGTGTCTTCCACTGTGAAGACTGATGCAGAGTAACTATTCAGCTCCTCTGCCATTTCTTTGTTTCCTATTATTACTTCTCCAGCCACATTTTCCAGTCGTCAAATGTCTATTTTTGCCCCTCTCTTACCTTTTATATATTGAAAAAAACTCTTCCTATCTTCCTTTATATTACTAGCTAGCTTGCACTCATATTTCATCTTCTCCCCCCTTATTGCTTTTTTAGTTGTCCTCTACTTGCTTTTAAAAGCTTCCCAATCCTCTGGCTTCCCACTAATCCTCACCACTTTGTATGCTTTTTCGTTTGACTTCCCTCATCAGCCATGGATGCCTTTCCCTTCCCTTAGCATGTTTCCTCCTCCTTGAGATGAATTTATGTTGTGCCTCCCAAATAACCCCCCAAAACCCCTGCCATTGCTTTACCACTGTCTTCCCTGCTCGGCTCCTTTTCCAATCAACTCTGGCCAGCTCCTCCCTCATGTCTTTATAGTTACCCTTATTTAATTGTAATACTGTTACAGAAGAAGGCCCTTCGGCCCATCGTGTCTGCACTGGCCATTGGAAAAAACACCCTGAAGCCCACGCCTCCACCCTATCCCCTGTAAGCCAGTAACCCCACCTAATCTTTTGGACACTAAGGGGAAATTTAGCATGGCCAATCCACCTAACCTGCACATCTTTGGATACTTCGCGGTGGGTTGCGTGGAAAGTCCTGCCCCATGTATCTAAGTTCTGTGGAACAATTAAGAAACCTGTTCATACCTTGTGTTGCCCCATTATGTATTTTCTTTTCTTCCCTTTTCTTCCCATGTACTTAATGATCTGTTGAGCTGCTCGCAGAAAAACACTTTTCACTGTACCTCGGTACACGTGACAATAAACAAATCAAATCCAATCATTTCAACCTTGAAAAGAGATGGCTGAAGGGTGATGCCAAGTGGTAACTGATGGTATGAAAAAGTAAATCCTAAAAATGACTTTCGGTAGGACAAGGGGACATAGATTTGGTTGGCCGAGGGCAGATTGAGGAGCCAAATCAGGGGGTCTGATTAGTCCACAGTATGAATTTTCAGATAGAGCATGGAGGGAGAAACCCTGAAATCACTTAACGATCAATTGGATGCTGCAATGGAGTGACCGAAGACGGTGTCTGAACAAATGAGTTAAAATGGCCCTTCGCATTTGGAATTAACTTCAGATCGAGGGGGACATAAAGCAAAACATGGAATTGTGCTCTGCAACTCTTTACACTGAAGCCTCCACTTTAGTCTTGGGGGAGGTGAGATTTTCCATGCTCCCCATGGCGGGTTTCCCAGCCACAGAAGGCAGCCCGCCACCATTGGCTGGCTACAGGATCTATTGGTCCCGTCGCTGTCGATGGGAATTCACATTGAATCCACTCCCCGCCACCAGGAAACCAGTAGGAGCGGTTCGCCGTTGGAAGATCCCGCTGCCAAGAATGGAAGGAAAATTCCCCTCCCCATTATAATTTACAGCAAAGATTGAAAAGCCTGGTGTCCAATTCTTCAGAAAAGAAAAGGCTCGGGGTGACCGAAACAGTCCTCCAGTTTCAGTCTCCCCAATGCCCTGGACAGTTGTAGCGAGGCCTCCCGATTTCAAATCATTGGGGGTTCAATAGGGTAGATACAGAGAAGATGTTTCACTTGTATGGGTTCTCCAGAATTAGGGGCCATCGGTATAAGATGGTCATTACTAAATCCAATAGGGAATTAAGGAGAAGCTTTTTTTCTCAGAGAGTGAAAGGTACTTTCATGTGGAATGGTTGAGGAGAATGCCATAGATACATTAACAGGATGCGAAATAAGTACAGAAGACCGAAAGTAATAGAAGGAGATGCTGATATGATGAGTTAAATAAAGATGGGAGGAGGTAGTGTTTGGGTTAGCTTGAAAACTTATTCGGCTGAGTAGCCTCTTTCTTTTTTTTTTACTTTATTAATTTTTTTCCCAATTAAGGGACAATTTAGCGTGGCCAATCCACCTAACCTGCACATCTTGGAGTGAGACCCACGTAGACACGGGGAGAATATGCAAATTCCACATGGACAGTAGCCTTGGGGCCGGGATCGAACCCGGGTCCTCAGTGCATGGCCTCTTTCTGCACTGTAAAGTTTGATGTAATTCTATGAAATCACCATAAGGAAATTATGAGTTGCAAGCAAACCCTTCTGTAAGGAAAGAAAGGATAGATCAGCGAGAGTGAGGAATCGGGATTCTCCCCTCCCCAGCGGGGTGGGCCGTACCGGCGCCGAGGACTGGCGTGAACCACTCCGGCGTCGGGCCGCCTGGAAGGTGCGGAATCCTCCGCCCCTTCAGGGGCTAGGCCGGCGGCGGCTGGGTTGGCGCCGTGCCAGCCGGTGTGGAAGGGCTTGGCGCTGTGCCAATTGGCGCCGAAGGGCCTCCGCTGGCCGGCACGAGTTGGGGCATGCGCGGGAGCGCCAGCGTGTGCTGGCGTCATTCCAGCACATGCACAGGGGGGGTCTTCTCCGCACCGGCCATGGTGGAGGTTGACAGCAGCCGGCGCGGAGGGAAAGAGTGCCCCCACGGCACAGGCCCACTCGCAGATCGGTGAGTCCCGATCGCGGGCCTAGCCACCGTGGGGGCACCGCCTGGGGCCAGGTATCCACGCACCCCCCCCCCCCCGAGGACTCTGCAGGCCGCCCGTAGAGCCAGGTCACCCCCCCCCCCGAGGACTCTGCAGGCCGCCCGTAGAGCCAGGTCCCGCCGGTACTGACCTGGTTTGATTTATACCGGCGGGGCCGGCCGAAAACGGGCGGCCGCTCGGCCCATCGCGGGCCGGAGAATCGCCGGGGGGGGGGGGGGCGCGATTCCCGCCCCCGCCACAACCCTGGCGGTGTAGAATCCGGCAGCCGGCGACGTGGCGGCAGAGCGGGTTTCCCGCCGCCGCCCGGCGATTCTCCGACCCTGCGGGGGGTCGGAGAATCCCGCCCCACGTATTTTGCACACGATTCTCAAACCATTAACACACAGGTACAGCAAGTAATTAGGAAGACAAATGGAGTGTTGACCTTGACTGCAATGGGGGAAGGAGTCTATAAGTCAGAAAGTCTTGCTGAAACTGTACCGTGCATTGGTGAGACTGAAACTGGAGGACTGTTTTGGTCTCCTTGCTAAAGTACTCGCATTGAAAACTATTCAGAAAAGGTTAACTAGGTTGGCTTCAGGGATGAAGGGATTATTTTATCAGGAAAGATTGAGCAGTTTGGACCTATACTCTTTGGAGTTTAGTAGAATGGGAGGTGATCTGATTGAAATATATAGGGCGGGATTCTCCGTTCCGCCGCTCCCGTTTTCTGATGCGGCGCGCCCGCACCGTCAGCGGTATACCCCATCCTGGCAGCCTGCCAATGGGGTTTCCCATTGTGAGCACCCCCACGCCGTCGGGAAGTCCGCGGGGCATGAGTGTGCTGCCGGCAAAACGGAGGATCCCGCCGACGGTGAATCCAGCCGATGAGATTGTGAGGGTACTGGACAGGGTGGATGCTGAGGAGATATTCCACCTTATGGTGGTCCCTAGAACTAGAGGCCATGGTTTAAAAATAAGGGGTCACCCATTTCAGATGGAGTTGAGGAGACATTTATTCTGTCAGAGGGCCACTAATTTTTGAAATTCATTGAGTATATCCAAGGCTGAATTAGATAGACTTTTGATTTACAAGAGTCAGGGTTAATGGGGCCAGACAGGAAATTGGAGTTAATACCACAGTCAGATAAGCCATGATCTTATTGAAGGGCATTGCAGACTTGAGGTGATAAATGGCCCATTCCTGCTACTATTTCTAAAGAGTGTCATCCTCAGGTCTCCCTTATCTACTAGTCAGTGTCAACTGTCCCTTAATTCGAAGATGTTGCCAGTTTCTGTCATGAGCCTTCATGTTGCTGAACAGGCCCATTCTCGACCCACAGATCTTTAGGCACATGGGGCAGGGGGTCCCATGAGGTAGTAGGATCTGGAGGGCAGGATTTGCTTCCTCTTCTTTCTTGCTCTGCCACTGCTCTGCCTCATCATTAAGGCTGGCATTAGATACAGGTGCACGACGTCATCACAACTCCTAATCCCGCCTGGTGGAAAAAAGCACTTTGGAGACACCGGGGGCGGGATTCGCCGTTGCCTGACGCCAAAATCGGGGCCGACGCCGGTCAGCCATTATCCGCGCCCTTCAAACTGCTGTCATCGTGACGCGCTGCACACTGCTGCGAAGACTTTGGCACGTCACCGACCGGCCCCGATGGGCCGAGTTCCCGATGGCGCGGACCACGTGTGGTCACACACAATTCATGAACCCGACGAGGCGGCTGCGGGCTGTGTCCAGCGCTGCCACACTAGGCCAGGATCTGTGCCGCTAGCCGGGGGGGGGGGGGGGGGGGGCTGAGGCACGACCAATTTGACTGGAGACGAAGTTGAATCCAAACTGAGGCTTTATTAGTATCAGATGTGTGGCCTCCCACAGCTGCTGACAAAATGGCTGCGAGCTGGAGGCCACGCATATTTATAACCCGGCTCCTGGGAGGAGCTAGCATGCAGGGGCCTAGGTGAACCTGTAGTGCAGGTTCTACCGTACAACCCCTAATATCCGAACACAGTGGTTTACCACATTCGCCCCTGTTAAAATTGAGTCCGGCGGGGCTGGTGGATAACTATATACAATTAGCAATCTTTAATATTTACAGAGCAGTAAAAAAATGTCTCTGGTCCTCCGGCGGGCTGGTCAGATGTTCAGCTGGTCTGGCACCTTGATGGTCCTTTGAGATCGACGAAGTGGAGCTGGCGATGTTGGTGCTGTCATGGTCGAAGTTGACTCCGGGAGCGTGCCGAAATCCTCTTCATCAACGGAGGTGGGCAGTGGGAGGACGGACGGTCCTAGAGGGGGTGATGGGGGCAGCAGGGGAGGGGAGGGTGGCGCCGGGGGTGGTGTGGGGGTGGAACCTGCTGGCGCCAGGTCCCTGAGGGAGACGGTATCCTGGCGGCCATCTGGGAACGGCTAGTAGGCATACTGTGGGTTTGCGTGGAGCAGGTGCACCCTTTCCACCAACGGATCCGCCTTGTGGAGCCGCACATGTTTACAGAGAAGCGCGGTTCCCGGAGCTGTGAGCCAAGTTGGGAGCGATACCCCGGATGTGGACTTCCTGGGGAAGGCAAAAAGACGTTCATGCGGTGTACTGTTAGTAGCAGTGCAGAGTACTGAGCGAATGGAATGTAGTGCATCAGGGAGGACCTCTTGCCAGCAGGAGGCCGGGAGATTTCTGGACCGTAGGGCCAGCTGGACGGCCCTCCATACTGTCCCATTCTCCCTTTCTACCTGTCCGTTTCCCCGGGGGTTGTGTCGTTCTGCTGGAGGCGATACCCCTGCTGAGCAGGAACTGACGCAGCTCATCGCTCATGAATGAGGATCCCCTGTCACTGTGGATGTAGGCGGGGAAACCGAACAGAGTGAAGAATAAATTAAGGGCTTCAATGACGGTGGCAGACGGGGCATGTGATGGTGAAGGGAAACCGGGAGTATTCATCGATCACACTGAGGAAATATGTGTGTCGATCGGAGGAGGGGAGGGGGCCTTTGAAATCCACGCTGAGGCGTTTAAAAGGGCGGGAGGCCTTCACCAGGTGCGTGCGGTCTGGCCGGTAGAAGTGCGGCTTGCACTCCGCACAGACCTGGCAGTCCTTGGTGATCGTCCTTACTTCCTCGACGGAGTAGGGCAAAATTTTGTGCCTTAGTGAAGTGGTACAACCGAGTGACCCCTGGGTGACAAAGGCTGTCGTGCAGGACCCGGAGTCGGTCTACCTGTGCACTGGCACATGTACCTCGGGATAGGGCGTCTGGGGGCTATTGAGTTTGCCAGGGTCATACTTAATCTCGTAGTTATAGGTGGAGAGCTCGATTCTCCACCGCAAGATTTTATCATTTTTGATCTTGCCCCGCTGTGTGTTGTTGAACATGAAGGCAACCGACCGTTGGTCAGTGAGGAGAGTGAATCTCCTGCCGGCCAGGTAATGCCTCCAATGCCGCACAGCTTCAACGATAGCCTGGGCCTCCTTTTCGACGGATGAGTGCCGAATTTCGGAGGCATGGAGGGTGCGGGAAAAGAATGCCACGGGCCTGCCTGCCTGGTTGAGGGTGACGGCAAGGGCGACATCCGATGCGTCGTTTCTACTTGGAAAGGAAGTGTTTCGTCTACAGCGTGCATTCCAGCTTTGGCAATATCAGCTCTGATCCGGGCGAAAGCCTGTTGGGCCTCGGCCGTCAGGGGGAATTGAGGGGACTGTATGGGTGGGCAGGCCTTGTCCACATAGTTTGGGACCCACTGTGCGTAATAGAGAAGAACCCCAGGCAGCGTTTGAGGGCTTTGGGGCAGTGGGGGAGGGGGAGCTCCATGTGGGGGCGCATGCGGTCGGGATCGGGCCCCAGAACTCCGTTCTGGACCATGTAGCCGAGGATGGCTAAGCGGTTTGTGCTGAACACGCACTTCTCCTTGTTATACGTGAGGTTGAGGAGAGTGGCGGTGTGGAGAAATTTATCGAGGTTGGCGTTGTGGTCCTGCTGATCATGGCTGCAGATGGTCACATTGTCTAGATACGGAAACGTGGCCCGCAAGCCGTACCGGCCGACCATTCGGTCCATCTCCCTTTGGAAGACCGAAACCCCATTGGTGACGCCGAAGGAGACCCTAAGGAAGTGATATAGCCGGCCGTCTGCCTCAAAGGCAGTGTATGGCGGGTCCTATTTACGGATGGGGAGCTGGTGGTAAGCAGATTATAGGTCCACCGTTGAGAAGACCCGGTACTGTGCAATCTGGTTAACCATGTCAAATATGCGTGGGAGGGGGTATGCGTCGAGCTGCGTGTACCTGTTGATGGTCTGGCTGTCATCCACGACCATTCGGTTTTTCTCCCCAGACTTAACCACTACCACTTGAGCTCTCCAGGGGCTGTTGCTGGCCTCGATGACTCCCTCCCGAAGCAACCGCTGGACCTCGGACCTGATGAAGGCCTTATCCTGGGTGCTGTACCGTCTGCTCCTGGTGGCGACGGGTTTGCAATCTGGAGTTAGATTGGCAAAGAGGGAAGGAGGATCGACCTTTAGGGTCGCGAGGCCGCACACAGTGAGGGGTGGTAAGAGTCCGCCGAATTTAAGGGTCAGGGTCTGGAGGTTGCACTGAAAGTCCAGGCCGAGGATAAGTGCAGCGCAGAGGTTAGGGAGGATGTAGAGGCGAAAACCGTGGAACTCTACGCTTTGGACTGTGAGCGTGACCGTGCAGTACCCCCGGATCGCTACGCGATGGGATCCGGAGGCCAGGGAGATACTTTGATTTGTAGAGTGTACCTTAAGGGAGCAGCGCCTTACCGTATTCGGGTGTACAAAGCTCCCGGAGTCCAGTAGGCAGGAGGTCACATGGCCGTTGACTTTCACGCTGGCGGATGCGTTGGTCAGAGTATGTGGGCGGGACTGGTCGATTGCCAGGGATGTGAGCCGTGGTTGATCAGTGGGTAGTGAGGCACCATTGAGTTGGGGTCCTGAAACGCCGTTGGTATCCATGTGCTGCGGGTGGACAAAATGGCGGCGCCCGGAGATCCTGGGGATTACAAAATGGCGGCACCCATGGAACGCACGTTGCGGGGTTGGAGCAAGATGGCGGCGCTCATGAAACGCACGTGTTGTGCTGCGGAGAAGATGGCAGCGCCCATTGCTCGCACATGGCCTGGGGAGGAGAGGAGGATAGCGGCGCCCATTGTCCGTGACCGGGGGGGCTGGGAGCAACCGCGGCCGCTGAGCGGGCCTGGCACACCGCTGCGTAGTGGCCCATCGTCCCGCAGGTCTTACAAAGGGCAACGCGGGCCGGGCAGCGTTGGCGTGGGTGTCTTTGCTGGCCGCAAAAATAGCATCGGGGCCCTCCGGAGATCACTGGTTGGCGCGTAGCGCAAGCATATTGGGTGGGTAGCGCCCTCGCTAGGGCGGCTGCCAGTGGGGCCCATAAAGCGTAGGAGTAGTGGGCCGCGCGGTTGGGGACGTAGGACTGGCCATTGCGCAGGGCGACCGTCATGGAAAGCGCTAGTGTTTTAGTCTCTGTGAGGTCGCGCGTGGCCCCTTGTAGGAGACGCTGCCTGATAACATTAGACCCAATCCCAGTTACAAAAGCGTGCCGCATAAGGAGATCTGAGTGCTCCTTAGCTGTAATGTTCTGGCAGTCACAGTCCCGCACTAGTGGGCTCAGGGCCCTCCAGAAATCCTCGATTGACTCACCAGGTAGTTGAGTATGCATTGCGAGCGCGTGTCTGGCGAAGAGCGTGTTCGTCTTCTGCTCATAATTTTCTTTGAGTCGAGTCATAGCATCAGCGTAAATGGGCGCATCCTGGATCAGCGGGAAGACTTTGGAGTTGAGTCTGGAGTACAATATTTGAATCTTCTGAGCCTCTGGAACAGGGGTCGGCGCCGCGTTGATATACTCTTCAAAACAAGCTAGCCAGTGCTGAAAGTCCTTTCTGGCGTCGCTTGCGTGTGGATCCAGCTGCAGTCGATCTGGTTTAACCCGGAGGTCCGCCTTCTGAATCTGATACTAATAAATTGAGGCATGATCAATTTGACTGGAGACGAAGTTCAATCCAAACTGAGGCTTTATTAGTATCAGATGTATGTCCTCCCACAGCAGCTGACGAAATGGCTGGGAGCTGGAGGCCACGCATATTTATAACCCAGCTCCTGGGCGGAGCTAGCATGCAGGGACCCAGGTGACCTGTGGTGCAGGTTCTACCGTACAACCCTTAATATCAGAACACAGTGGTTTACCACAGGGGCTTTTGTGAGGGCTGGGGGGACTGGTGGGTGGTGGTCAGGGAGTGGGCTGTGGGGTCGCGGATGGCGGGTTGGGTCCGCGCATGGCCAGCGCCATATTGTATGGCGCGACCGCTGCAGGTCGTCAGCTGTGCGCGTGCACGGCCCGGGACGCAGCCGTTCTCCGGCAGTTTTCAGTACGAGAGCGGGGGTTTCACTCGGAGCTGGTGCTAGCTCTTCACCAGTTCCGGAATTGGTGAGGGTACGACGCCGGTTTTTGGTCGGAAATGATCACACATGCTCCCCGGGGCTCTATAGGCTTGAAAGGCAGAGATTGAAAGGTGGCCCTTCGGAGGAGAATAGAACAAAGAAATAAAGGCCAAAACCTGCGAACAATCTGAGGATTTTACATCATCAACATTTGGAATGGAGTAGCATAAGCTTGCGTTTAATAAAGATCCATTGAGATAACGTGACGGAGGACTATCAGTTTTGTTCTTGAATCAAGGAACTAAGATATGTTTCCTTTACCTCAGTGTGTGTTGGGATCTTGGTTTCCACCCGCCCCCCCTCATCAAGTTAGCCAAAATAAGAACCCGAGTGTGAAGGGTTCCTGCACATGAACTCTCTTTGTCCTTTCTTTCACTCCATTTTCACTTTTTCCCTTCCACTCTCCCCCTTTCTTTACGCTATGGTCTTTTCTTTGTTGCTGTTCCCTTGTCTTTTCATCCCTGGTTTGTTCGATCAAACGTGATGGCTAAGGTGAAGTTTAAGAGGTCAAGCTTAACTGCTGAAATCTGAACATCTCGTCTAGAATTAATGAGGACCGAATGTACATTAGTGGACTCCAAGTTGCTTTTTACTTGGGCATTGATATGGGTAGCAGGCAGTACAAAGGCTATCAACTCCTTTAAAACAAAAATAAAGAAATTGTTAAAAGGATAATTACAATCCTTTGATTCGTTCCTTGCTCGCACTGCTCACAATTTCATCATCCCTTAGCTTGTTAGTGACTTCAGGGAAGTCTATATCATGAATGGAATTAACATTAAAAAAAAGCAGCTCATTTTGTTCCATACTGAGTGAGTTCCATGAGCTTCTCTTATAATAAAAGAAACCATTAGCTCCTGTCAAGGAATGGAAGATTCGAGATTATTATTATTGAAATAGGAAAGGAATGATAATGTCAACTCTGACTGTGAAGATATAAAATATTACATCTAATAAATATACTGCCGATCTGAGAGTTGGTCGCTAGTTTTTTTTTGTAAATGCAAAATAAATATATAAAATGAAATGCTTTGAGAAATGCAATATTATAGTTTTCTTAAAAAAAAGACTCTGTGGAATTTTCCTGAAAAAATGGACAAGTGTCAGGTTCTGGATATAATTCGGCGAGTTTCTACCCAGAAACACCCAGGTTTTCTGACCACACCTTTCGAAATTTTGTCAGGAAATAAATCGGTAGGAAATAAATTGGTGTTTTGCGCCGTCACTCAGCCCGGGAGGGTCCTCATAGATGTGGCAAGCCCAGCTACACAGAGATCAGGGTGAGAACAGTGAACTCCCTCCCAACCTCCCATGGCCAGGAGGGACCGCCTCCACTAGTTCCAGTGCGACCCTCACCACTACGGAAGTATCATGGGACACGCTCACTCCTCTCACGCTCCCCCCCCCCCCTGCATTTTCTCCGGCACGCATCCCCCCCTGCCCCTCACTACACATAAGGCGAAGACCCCGCCCAATGGAGAATGGTTTGCCCCCTCTCAGTGCCCCCCTCAGGGGCACTGCCCAGCTTTGGCCCTCTACCCCAGGGCCTCCAGGACTCTGTACCCTGGCATGGTCATCACAACTGGTTTTCAATTTGAAAACCAGGATTGAATTGCGCCAGCGTGACGTTACATCGCCAGGGGGAACATCACACGGGGCTGGAAAATACATCGTAAAATTGTTTAGTTATAGATCATAGGAATCATAGAATTTACAGTGCAGAAGGAGGCCATTCAGCCCATCAAGTCTGCACTGGTCCTTGGAAAGAACACCCTACCTAAGCCCACACCTCAACCCTATCTCCATAACCCAGTAACCCTACCTAGGCTTTTTTAACACGAAGGGGCAATTTAGCGTGGCCAATCCACCTAACCTGCACATCTTTGGACTGTGGGAAGAAACCGGAGCACCCGAAAGTAACCCACGCAGACACGGGGAGAGCATGCAGACTCTGCACAGAATTTATATTTAAATCCATTTCAATTAATCGGAATCAGGCTCACACCCTTTCTGGGTGGGAACTTGGTCACATCACCGATGGGTGACGGGGAAGATCCCAAGCTGTGAACTTGCCGGCGCAAATTCCATTATGTCCCTCTCGTGAATTTAATGGCCAGAACGGGATTTGCGCGCTTTTCGAATGAACCACAAGAAATCGCACCCAATATCTCCTTTGATGCTGGCTTGCACAATCTTTTTTGCAACTTTTCACAACCATTGTTGCTAAAAATACACAAGGTGATTTTATTTAATAAAATAAAATGCAAGAGTAACTGAACTGCGATTCATGGAAAAGTACGGTGACAGCCTTGACTGTTCAAACTTTGAATCAAGGTCCCAGGTTTTAGCTTGGGAATGCAGTACATTCTGGTCCACCACAGCTGAGGTAATGGCGAAACTGACTCTGCAAGTGCTTTTTACCAATTGGGTCAGATTCGGGCGGGTGCTTTATTTTCAGTCTTGTGTAAAGGGCACGTCAATCTTAAGGTTGCTGACAATAGTCGCTTGGCCACTCTCTTTTGCTGTGACTCAGGTCTGCCCACCTTTCGGAGAATTGCCAGTGGCATGGAAGGGACCATCCCATGATTTTGTAATTTGTTCAAAAAGGGAAGGATCCATTTGATGTTAATTCATTGCCATGGTCACAAAATGAGTTTGCCAGGAGGTGTCCTTTTTGCAGAGGGAACTGTGTTTTGTTGGAAATATTCAACCCCAGTACCGTGGATGTATGCTAAATCTTCATCTTCAGCTCTCCCACATATGAAGTTATATGCAGCTCACATCTGTCCATGGGGGAATAATTCCATCGTCCGGGGCTCTCATCAGAGGATGTACTGGTGGATAAGGTGCAGCTATTATCAGTCTATTCATTATAGGCAGCTTTCTGAGATGTATTTCTTGCAGGTCTCACTCAACATTGGGATTGCCGACCCATGGATATACTTTTATGGTCTCCTCCTAGGCTGAACTATAATAACTTGCATTTACATAGCACTTTTGATGTGATAAAGCATCACAATTTGATACCAAACCACATAAAGTGATATTGGCATAGATGACCAAAAGCTTGGTCAGAGAGACAAGTTTTCAGGAGTCTCTTAAAGGAAGGGAGAGAAATGGAGAGGCAAAGAGGCTTATGGAGGAAATTCATGAGCTTACCACAGAAATAAAGAATCACAGAATGATGCAATGACCCGATGAGAAATTCTGGAGTTTCTTTAGTTCATAGACACTAATGTGTTCCACCTTCCACCCTATCACAGACCTTCCCTCTTGTTCTTTTTTCCATCTCAGAGCTGCCATATCAGCTGTAAATCAGGTCATAGTACTCTTACCTCTGACTGGAGGTTGTAGGTTTGAGGCCCACTCCAGACACATATGCACACTGCAGTGTTTAAAGGTTTGATTGATCTGTGTTTGATTATGTTTGTCAACTCTCTGATCCTTGTGGCTGCACTTGATTGTTTAAAGCTCTGGGCGGAGCTAGGGAGTGAAGAAAGGAGACAATGTTCCCGAAAGGATTAGGGCAGGATTCTTCAGCCGCGCCAGCCCACCGACCGGAAATTCCCGCCCAAAATCAATGGACCTTTACATGGTCCCCGTCCCGTCCGTGGGGATCGTGCGGTGTGCGCGGCTAAATAATCCAGCCCACAGGCTTCCTGCAGAGATTTGCGTGCAAAATCCTGTAATTTCTGAAATGTTTTAAAGGTTCATAAATAAACCTGTTTTGATTTAGAACTGAGTCAACGCTGCATTTTTCTGAGATAAATCCGACGTATAAGATGCGCAGCCTATCAGCGAGTAGATAACACACACTTTTCTGACACTCCTCTCGGATGAGGCATTAATAGAATTGTAATAGAAATAGAAAAAGAAATGTAATAGGTTTTATTTGGGAGGATGGAAAACGACCAAAAGGGAAGATCTGTGATAGGGTGGAAGACATTCTGTGACAAATGAGTTGGAGCAGCCACAAATAGGATAAATAGAGAAGCAAATGATGTGTCCACATGATGTTGGAATGACAGAATAATAAACAGCTGCTGTCCAAGAGTAAAGTGAGGAAAACAAGATGAAGACCACATAAAATGAGGGGCACAATTCTTAAGGGAGTGCAGGAGCAGAGGAACCTGGGTGCATATGTGCATAGGTCATTGAAGGAAGCAGGACAAGTGGAGAGAGCCATTAATAGGGAGCCATTAGGGAGAATATCACAGCTGTACTGCAGGAGGACACCTCAGATTGCAGTAAGGCTATATGGGTAGAGATCAGGAATAAGAAGGGTGCAGTCACAATGTTGGGGGTTTACTACAGGCCTCCCACAGCCAGCGGGAGATAGAGGAGCAGATAGGTAGACAGATTTTGGAAAGGAGTAAAAGCAACAGGGTTGTTGTGATGGGAGACTTTAACTTCCCCAATATTGACTGGGACTCACTTAGTGCTAGGGGCTTGGGCGGGGCAGAGTTTGTAAAGAGCATCCAGGAGGGCTTCTTAAAATAATATATAGATAGTCCAACTAGGGAAGGGGCGGTACTGGTCCTAGTATTGGGGAATGAGCCGGACCAGGTGGTAGAAGTTTCAGTAGGGGAGCATTTCGGGAACAGTGACCACAATTCAGTAAGTTTTAAACTGCTGGTGGGCAAAGATAAGCATGGTCCTCGGGTGAATGTGCTAAATTGGGGGAAGACTAATTATAACAATATTAGGCAGGAATTGACAAACATAGATTGGGGGCGGATGTTTGAGGGTAAATCAACATCTGCCCTGTGGGAGGCTTTCAAATGTCAGTTGAAAGGAATTCAGGACCGGCATGTTCCTGTGAGGAAGAAGGATAAATATGCAAATTTTGGGAACCTTGGATAACGAAAGTTATTGCAGGCCTCGTTAAAAAGAAAAAGGAGGCATTTGTCAGGGCTAGAAGGCTGGGAATAGCCGACGCTTGTGTGGAATATAAGGAAAGTATGAAGGAACTTAAGCTAAAAGGGGTCATGAAAAGCCATTGGCAAATAGGTTTAAGGAAAATCCCAAGGCTTTTTACACGTACACAAAAAGCAAGAGGGTAGCCAGGGAAAGGATTGGCCCACTGAAGGACAGGGGAGGGAATCTATGTGTGGAGCCAGAGGAAATGGGCGAGGCACTAAATGAAATCTTTGCATCAGTATTCACCAAAGAGAAGGAATTGGTGGATATTGAGTCTCGAGAAGGGGGTGTAGATAGCCTGGGTCACATTGAGATCCAAAAATCAAAGTCTTGGGCGTCTTGAAAAATATTAAGGTGTATAAGTCCCCAAGGCCTGATGGGATCTACCCCAGAATACTGAAGGAGGCAAGAGAGGAAATTGCTGAGGCCTTGGCAGAAATCTTTGGATCCTCACTGTCTTCAGGTGATGTCCCGGAGGACTGGAGAATAGCTAATGTTGTTCCTTTGTTTAAGAAGGGTAGCAAACATAATCCAGGGAACTACAGGCCGGTTAGTCTTACGTCAGTGGTATGGAAATTACAAGAGAGAGTTCTTCGAGACAGGATCTACTCCCATTTTGATGCAGATAGGGCAGTGTATGTTGTCTATATGGACCTCAGTAAGGCCTTTGACAAGGTCCCTCATGGCAGACTGGTACAAAAGGTGAAGTCACACAGGATCAGAGGTGAGCTGGCAAGATGGATACAGAACTGGCTAGGTCATAGAAGGCAGAGAGTAGCAATCGAACGGTGCTTTTGTGATTGGAAGGCTGCGACTAGTGGTGTTCCGCAGGGATCAGTGCTGGGACCGTTGCTGTTCGTAGTATATATAAATGAATAATATAATAATGGAGGAAAATGTAACTGGTGTGATTAGTACATTTGCGGACGACACAAAGGTTAGTGGAATTGCGGATAGCGATGAGAACTGTCAGAGGATACAGCAGGATTTAGATTGTTTGGAGACTTGGGCGGAGAGATGGCAGATGGAGTTTAATCCGGTCAAATGTGAGGTAATGCATTTTGGAAGGTGTAATACAGGTAGGGAATATACAGTGAATGGTAGAACCCTCAAGATTATTGACAGTCAGAGAGATCTTGGTGTACAGGTCCACAGGTCACTGAAAGGGGCAACACAGGTGGAGAAGATAGTCAAGAAGGCATACGGCATGCTTGCCTTCATTGGCTGGGGCGTTAAGTATAAAAATTGGCAAGCCATGTTGCAGCTGTATAGAACTTAGTTAGGCCACACTTGGAGTACAGTGTTCAATTCTGGTCGCCACACTACCAGAAGAATGTGGAGGCTTTAGAGAGGGTGCAGAAGAGATTTACCAGGATGTTGCCTGGTTTGGAGGGCATTAGCTATGAGGAGAGGTTGACTAAACTTGGTTTGTTCTCACTGGAACGAAGGAGGTTGTGGGGCGACCTGATAGAGGTCTACAAAATTATGAGGGGCATAGATAGAGTGGATAGTCAGAGACTTTTTCCCAGGGTAGAGGGGTCAATTACTAGGGGGCATAGATTTAAGGTGCAAGGGGCAAGGTTTAGAGGAGATGTACGAGGTAAGTGTTTAAACACAGGGGGTAGTGGGTGCCTGGAACTCGCTGCCGGCTGAGGTGGTGGAAGCAGGGATGATAGTGACGTTTAAGGGGCATCTTGACAAATACATGAATAGGATGGGAATAGAGGGATACGGACCCCGGAAATGTAGAAGATTTTAGTTTAGACGGGCAGCATGGTCGGCACAGGCTTGGAGGGCCGAAGGGCCTGTTCCTGTTCTTTGTTCTTTGTAATAAAGCATATAGTATTTATTAATAGGAGCACAGAATATAAGAACAAGGAGGTAATTCTGAACTTATACAAGACACTACTTACACCTCAGCTGGAGTATTCATAAAATCATAGAATCCCCACAGTTCAGAAGGAGACCATTCGGCCCATCGAGTCTGCACCGACCCTCCGAAAGAGCACCCTACCATGGCCCCCGCCCTCACCCTATCCCTGTAACCCAGTAACACCATCTAACCTTTTGAGCACAAAGGGGCAATTTAGCATGGCCAATCCACCTAACCTGCACATTTTGGACTGTGGGAGAAAAACGGAGCACCCGGAGGAAACCCACGCAGACACGGGGAGAACGTGCAAACTCCACACAGACAGCTGTCCAAGGCTGGAATTGAACCCGGGCCCCTGGCACTGTGAGGCAGCAGTGCCAAACACTGGGACATTGTGACTTGTATTTAGTACACTCCTGGGTGCCACACTATAGGAAGGATGTGAACATATTGGAGAGAGTGCAGAAGAGGTTTGCAAGAATAGTTCCAGGGATGGGAAACTTCAGTTATGAGAATAGATTGGAGAGGTTGGGACTGCTCTCTTTGGAGAGAAGAAAGCCAAAAGAAGATTATATAGAGGTATTCAAAATCATGAGGAGGTTGGACAGAGTAGCTGGGGAGAAACTGTTCCCGCTCGGAAAAGGACCAAGAATCAGTGGGTACAGATTTAAAGTGATTTGTAAAAGAAGCAAATGTGACGTGAGAAAAAACTTTTTCACACAGCATACAGGTGTGAAAGGCACTACCTGGAAGTGTGGTGGAGGCAGGTTCAATCGAGGCACTGGATGATTATTTGAATAGAAACAAGATGCATGGGTACTGGGAAAAGGCAGAGGAATTGCCCTCAGTCATGATGCTCGTTTTGAGAGTTGGCGCAGACAGGATGGGCCAAATGCCCTCCTTCTGCGCAGTAACAACTCTGTGATTTTGTGATATGCAAAGATAAAGGAAAATAAAACAAAGGCAGAGCTTGCAGACTGCAACTGTTGAACTCAGTGTTGAGTCCAGGAGGTTGTACAGTGCCGAATCGAAAGATGACATGCTGTTCCTTCGAGCTTGGATTTAGCTTCCCAGTAACTCTGTAGTAGGCCAACGATAGAGCTGTCAGCATGAGAGCAAGGTTGAGAATTAAAATGTTAGACCACCAGAAGCTCGGGTTCATGTTTGTGGATTGTCAATCCAAGTCCTGCGATTTAAAAAAAACTCCTATCAGCCGTGTTTCTTGTTTTCTCCGCAATCTGGGAAGCACTGCATTCTATAAAAATGTGACCAACAGAATATGGCTCAATCAGTAGTGAAACACAACTGTGACAGTTCCTGGTGACATGACTGGTCAGCCTGACGTGCAAAGAAGCTTGTCATGACGTGCTGCTTTCCCCAGGCATAACCTTTACTTCCATGGGTTAGGTTTGAGAGCAGTTAATAAAGAGGTGTTAAACTGGCCATTTAAATGAAACATGAGTAATTTAGCATTTACAAAGGTGAGAATCAGTAACGAATAATCAACCATCGTCTCTGCGCGGAACTCTATCAGGTACAGTTAGACATGTCCTGGATTGCTGTGTACATGGATAAAGGTACGGAACGGAAGGGGGAGGGAAGGAATGGGGGGCGCGGCGGCATTTAAATTACGCGGAAAGGTGAAGTTGTGTTGTTCTATAAGGCAAATTAATGTTCACAATTAGGAAGATAAAGTAACATTAAAACTCCAAAGGAGTTGTTTAGGGTGATGGGCGGTTTAATATCTCAGGGTACAATTTTAAAATAAGGAAATTAGATGTTAGTACAGGGGCTGCACGGTAGCACAGTGGTTAGCACTGTTGCTTCACAACTCCAGGATCCCAGGTTCAATTCACGGCTTGGGTCACTGTATGTGCGGAGTTTGCACCTTCTCCCTGTGTCTGCGTGGGTTTCCTCCGGATGCTCCAGTTTCCTCCCACAGTCCAAAGATGTGCAGCTTAGGTGGATTGGCCATGCTAAATTACCCTCAGTGTTCAAAAATAAAGATTAGGTGGGGTTACACGGATAGGGGAAGGTGTGGGCTTAAGTAGGGTGTCCTTTCCAAGGGCCGGTACAGACTTGATGGGCCGAATGGCCTCCTTCTGCACTGTAAATTCTATGATTGTACATAGAATTTGAAAAAATCTGTCTTGATGCAATGAGCAGTGTACATCACTGGCTGAAAAGGACTCCGGGATGTCCTGAGGCCAAGAAAAGTGTTTTTTTCCAATTCTTTCACGGGATGTAGCTATCGCTCTATGAATACAGTTCTCTCTGCCCTTTTCCTTTCATACTTCATTTCATAAATAAGTTAACGGAGGAGCTGATAAGAGTGAATAGGGTAAATGATTTTTCGAGATTATTGGAAGAGAAATCTGAGGTGGGGAAATGGGTTGAATTACAGAATATTTACAGTGCAGAAGGAGACCATTTGGTCCATCGAGTCTGCACTGGTTCTCTGAAAGAACATTTTACCTAGTCCAGCAACCAAAAAATAGAAAAGCTTGCAGAAGTGCAGGAGACATTTTGTCATTTTGTTCAAATGCTTCACTGGGATTGTAAATTCTCTGAAAGCATGCCCCAATTTCTATATTTTTATACGATATACAGACTTTTTAATGACATATTTCTATAAAAACAGAAAATGCTAGGAATACTCAGCTGATCAGGCAACATCTGTGGAGAGGAACCAGAGTTAATGTTTCATGTTAACGATCTTTAATTGCAAAGCCTCTTTCTGTTCCCTTGTCTCTCATCTCGTCTAGCGTTGAAAGCATTTATATTAATCGCCTCAATCACTTCCTGCGGCAGTGAGTTCCACTTTCTAACCATTCTCTGAATAAAGGAACTTCTCCTTATTTCCCTGTTGGATTTATTTGAAACTCTCTTCTATTTAGAGGAGTTGGACCCTCTTTAAGAGTTGACTGGTCTCTGTTAGCTCTGTGTTTTTCCACAGCCCAAAGCATGGGAAGGCAGTGGCATCGTGTGTTGTCACTGGACTAGTAATCCAGCGACCAAGGACAATGATCAGGGTTTGAATCCCACCATGGTAGATGGTGGAATTTGAATTCCATGAAAATCTGGAATTAAAAGTCTAATGATGACCCATGAAACGATTGTTGTAAAAACCCATCCAGTTCACTAAAGTTCTTTAGGGGAGGAAATCTGCCGTCCTCACCTAGTCTGGTCTAAATGTGACCCCAGGTACACAGCAATGTGGTTGACTCTTAACATGTCCCCTGCAATGGCCGAGCAAGCCATTCAGACTGAGGGCAGGGGTTGGCAATAAATGCTGGCCCAGCCAGCGACGCCCACATCCAGCAAATAAAAGGATTGAAGGAGCTGGGAGGGGTTTTCACAGTTACATGAATTATCGTTTGATGCAGTCATTTTGCGTGGACTCTTTGGGGTGTTTGGGATACACACGGAGCTCTCTTTTAAGCTCTGGTACGTGTCGCAATGGTATTTCAGCAATTATTCTGCAGAGGGTTGGCAAGCTGGCCGCACCTCTGCAGTTGCAAAGGATAGACCCTGGCACAATGTCGTATATTTACACCAAGTCTGCTGGTTAGGAAGGAGGAGATGGATTTTCCTCTGGACTTTGTGAATCAGGGCAGCAGTAGACCTTCACTGGATGGGGTATGTTGATGGAGATGACATAGAATCACAGTTCCTGTTCTGGTGCCTCATGCCTGTTGAACTTCACTGTATTAACAATACTCCTTCCAACTGACCTCGTTACAGGAAGAGATTCATTTAGCGTTTGATTTACAGCAGAAACATCAACCGTAAAAAAGACACTTAAGAGGCAGAGAAATCTTCAGAGGTTCTGTGTCCTTTAGAATACCAAACGTGAGACAGACACACCAACATGGGTGTTTACCGTAAAGGATAAGAGAAGCTTAGAAAAGCAGGTGGCCGAACAGTTTATTTAACTCCTTTAGCTGAGGGTCACAATGAGTGATTTATCAATGAGTGGCTAAACATGCATTGATATCGGGGGGGCTCCTGTTACTATGGTTCCAGCTCTTCGCCTGATTATAATGGAGCTTCCACGAGAACCAGGGCAAAAGCTTGTTATAACGAGAAATTTGTAATAACGAGGTTGTGTTGCAATCTTTTCTTTCTTATCCCTAGGCTGAGATGTAAATGAGGTATTACAGTGTGATTACATTTTCGAGAGAATCGAGTCCAAGGGTAGGATAATTCCACCGAAGCCCAGCCAGCACATACACCATCAAAAGGGGGATACTGTGTCTTTAAAGAGAATGCCAACACATTCGCATATTTAGATAATGTTTGTGGTATTAATGATCTGGGCCTCAGGAACACCTGCTGTTTGTGAGTGTGTATAATGAAGCGATGTAAGGAATGCTTCAGAGGAGACATAGAGACACAGGGACACGAGGCAGCGCACGTCTCTGCACTTGTTATTTGAACATGACGAGAGACTGGGAGAAGAAAAGACGCTCCTCACAATTCCTGTGGGGATTGAGAGACATTGCCTCTTGAATATTTCACAACGTTTTCCATGTCATATAACAGCTCTGTGCAGCTGTCCCACAGTTCAAAGATATGTTATATTAGGAGTAGGACAGCACACACTGAGTTTATTCTCTCAGCAAAAAAAACAATTTACTAGCACTTGTCATATTACCTTTTTCCCTTTCTTCACATCTTATAAGGTCTGACTATGAACCGTTTTCAGCAGATTCTTCAATATATAACTTCAAGGGAGTTGGGCTGGTGCAGTGTGCTAGAGAGAGTATTGTCCTCTTGGCCATTTTGACCTGGGGCTTTATCCACTCAGTGAATTGAGGTACTGTTGACTATAAAAACTTCTGAGATAAAAGAGGTCCAGGAGGTTCCTCCCCATTTCCTGGTGAATGGTAGTATCTGACTCAATGTTGGCTGGAATTGAGCACCAATCTAGCATTCCACCTTAGTCCATGAACATTGCAGAGGTACAAATTTTACAATAGTACACCTTGCATAGAGACAGTTTGGAAATGAAAAAGGCTACAGTCATGAAGTAGGTGTGTTCCAATGATGGACATTGTCAGATGCAATGAACAATATATTTGACTTGATTGCCCCAGGCAATTTAATAGCTGCACCATGAATTTGATGAAGGAATAGCAAAGGAGTTGAATTTTCTTTTAGATTATAATGACCCAACAGCTCTGACTTCAGTAAAGTTTCTTTTACTTCATTGTATACATTTCACATTCTTGTGACCAGTGCCATGCCGGTTTGACACATAGCAATGTGTGTCAATGCTTTAATCACGTTGCTATATTTTGCACAAATTGACCATAATAATGATCAATCCTAAAAACGACCTTAATTGTTTCACATTTTGAGGATGTGGTGCTTCTAAGATTGCTAATGTTCTCTTTGGTTCTTTGTGTCAACCATCTTTCTCAATGATATGACCAAGATAATTTGTGGATGACCTGAAATAAAATCACACTTTTCCTTCTTAACTCTCAGGTTGTGGTGTTGTAACCGTTTCAGGGTACTTTCTAAATGCGTTGAGTGTTCCTGTTCACTTGAACCGATGATGAGTATGTCATCTAAGTAACATGGCACTCCATTCTATCCACTTAGAGTTTGATCCATGAATCTTTGAAAAAGAGCAGATGCAGATGTCATTGCAAAAGGAAATCATCTATAATAAAACAGATTTTTGTGCGTCATTATGGTGAGCAGTGGCTGTGGTTCAGCAGCCACATTTAGCTACACATATGTTTGTGAAAGATCAATTTTACTGAATTACTATCCTCCAGAAAGTGCAGCAAACACATTTTCAATCAACAGCAGTGGATAATGATCCATGTACAAAACTGGGTTAATAGTAGTTTTATAATCTCCACAAATTCTCATCCAGCCATCCTGTTTTAATACAGGAATGATTGGTGTTGCCCAATCACTTGTAGCAACAGGTGGTTGTCAATGTCTCCTGTCCTTACTAAACTTTCTAGTTCTTTTTCAACTTTAGGCTTGATGGTGGATGGTACGGTTCTAACTTTGAGACATTTGGGTGTGCTGTCTGTCTGTCAATCTTCGAACACCTTCTCATACCTCTTCAGGAGTTGTTGCAAGTTGCTTTTTGAATCCACTAATTGATTGATTGTTTCCCAGTAAAGCCTAATCTTAGCCAACCACGCTCTGCCAAATAGAGCAGGAAAATTTCCATGGACAATGTGAAGCAGCAACGTTGCCGTCTGCCTATTTGCTTCTACTTTCACTATGATGCATCCTTTTAATGGGATGACCTCTTCAGTATATGTCCTTAGGATCACATTTAATGGCTTTAAAGGCAGTGCTTCAGCTATTGATAATAAATTGTCTTAGGTATTAGCGATGACCCACACAGACAAGACATCTAGCTTAAGTCCTTGCAGTGGCTTGATTTTGCTGTCTTTTGAGTGATGCAAATGGCATGTTGGCCTTCAACGCGATAGGATTTGAGTATAGGAATAGAGACATTTTACTGCATTTGTATAGGCCACTAGTGAGGCCACACCTGGAGTACTGTGTGCAATTTTGGTGTCCTTATCTGAGGAAGGATGTTTTTGCTATGGAGGGAGTGCAGCAAAGGTTTACCAGGCTGTTTCCTGGGATGGTGGGACTATCATATGAGGAGACACCAAGTTGATTATATTCATGGACTTTTGAAGAGTGCAAGGGGATCCCACAGAAACTTACAAAATTCTAACAGGATTAGACAGGGCAGATTCAGAAGGAATGTTCCCGATGATGGGAGAGTCCAGAACTAGGGGTCATAGTTTGAGGATAGTTTTAGGACTGAGGTGAGGAGAAATTTCTTCACCCAGAGGGCGGGATTCTCTGGCCGCGTCCACCTGGCGACCAGAGAATCCCGCCCGAGGTCAATGGACTTCTCCATTGTCCGTATCTCGCCCGTGTTCTTGCGGCAGGCGGGGCGGAAGAATCCAGCCTAGAGAGTGCGAATTTGTGGAATTTGCTACAACAGAAAGTAGTTGAGGCCAAACCGTTGTGTAATTTCAAGAAGAAATTAGATATAGCTCTTGGGGCTAAAGGGATCAAGGGATTGAACTTGATGATCAGCCATGATCAAAATGAATGGTGAAGCAGACTTGAAGGGCTGAATGGCCTCCTGCTGTTTCTATGATCATGAACTTCATCCACTAATTCATAGACATGACTAGATTGTTTACTTGGATTGCTCTTCTTGCACCTTCTTGGTGTAGGAGAAATTTTCTGTGCCCAACATTCGTTGGCAATATAGCCCTTCTTGCCACAGTTCTTGCATGTATTAGATTTACTCCAGGATTCCCCAGCTAAGTGTCCAACCTGTGTACAGGGGTGACATGGTTGCACCTTTGCAGTCCTGTTCCTTGAGGTATCCAATTTATGGATCTTTGCTCCAGCCCCTATATGCGAAACTTCTCTTGCAGAAAGCTCCATAGTTGTGGTAACTTCCTCAGCAGCTCTCAGAGTTAAATCACTGACAGTAATCAGCTTCCTCTGAATTGCTTCAAGGTGTAACCCATTAACAAGCTTGTCTCGAAGAGTATCAAGTGTTGTACCCAATTCACAATAACTGGCTAATCTTCTCAAAAATGCAACAAACTGTAAAATAGTTCACTTCTTCCTGACTGCAGCGGTGGAATCAGAACCTTAATCAAGGTTTAGGAGAGAAATGTCCCTCGAAGATTTTCTTTAATCCACTGAAGGACTTGTCTCCTGGTTTTGCTGGGTGAACAAGATTCTGTAACAGCATAAACGTTTTATGGCCAACTGAGCTGGGAAATGTTGTGACCTTTAGGTCCTTCAGTGTATGATTAGCTGTGGAAAAAAATTGGAATCTTTCTTCATGTGAATTCCAGGTTTCATAATCCTCATCAAACACGTCCAAAGAGCCCATTTTCCCTGCCATTCCTTTGGATCCCGGATGCAAGAATCTATACTTCCTCCCTTCCGACTGTATTGGAAAGTATGGGACAAACAATTCCTTGAAGAAGCAACTGAGGAAATCTTTCCCCTTTAATGGCTGAGTATATTTTAATTTTCTCCCAAGTAGTGGCCCGTGCAGAGTCATCAGACTTTGAACTCCCATTCCGTACACCCATGTAGCGTTGCCACGTGCATGGACCCTGCCGTCCAGACCCACTCATTTCAACGCAAGCAAGTCTTCCATGACTGTTGGTCTTCTTACTCACAGTTACCGTTGAAAACCTTTGCCAAACCTTCACATCGGCGGCAATGCTTCGCCCAATGCCTGTGGGTGCGCAGACGTGTGCGTGAGTCCAGCCCCGAGAATCTTCCGTTGCTGCCGAAGGTCTCCCACAATTTGTCGATGAAAGCCTTCTCTCCAGCAATTCTTCTGCCTCAATCCTCATCGCCTGTTATATTTCTTTGTTGCCGCAAAGAGAAAAGTTCTGGAGGTGCCCAAACTCTGGATTCTTGTAAAACATGATAAGAGATTTATTAAGGATGTTGTTCATACAATTGAGATGATGTGGTGACGAGGGGCTCTTCATAGTTACTTCATTGCAGTGTTAATGTAAGCCTACTTGTGACAATAAAGATTATTATTATGATCTGCTCAAAGCCCGCGCAGACACTCTACTGATGTCACTACACATCGCTGAACCAGCAAGAAAGTATTCCTAGATACATAACACTTTTCTTGAATGGTGTCGGGTTTCCTGAGTGTTGTTGGAGCTGCACTCATCCAGGCAAGTGGAGAGGGTTCTATCACACTTCTGACTTGTTCCTTATAGATGGTAGACAGGCTTTGGGAATCAGGAATGTAATTGTTCACCGCAGAATTCCCAGCCTCTGATCTGATCTTGTAGTCAGAATATTTATTTGGCTTGCCTAATTCAGTTTCAGGTGAACACTTTCCTCTAGAATGATGATAGTGGGGGACTCAGTGATGGCAATGCAATTGAATGACAAAGGGAGATGGTTAACTTCTCTCTTTTTGGAGATGGTCATTGTCTGGCTCTTGTGTGACATGAATGCTACTTGCCAATTATCAGCCCAAACCTGAATGTTACCCAAGTCTTGCTACATATGGACATGAACTTCTTTACTGTAAGGGTAATTTTCACTGGCGCTGAACATTGTGCAATCATCAACAAACATCACCATTTCTGACCAAATGATGGACGGAAGATCATTGATGAAGCAGCTGAAGATGGTTGAGCCTAGGACACTAACCCTGAGGAACTCTTGCAGCGATGTCCGGGACTGAGATGATTGATCTCCAACCACCACAACTATCTGCCTTTGTGCTCACTACCACTCCAACCAGTGGAGAGTTTTCTCCCTGATTCCCATTGATGTCAGTTTTACTAGAGTTTCTTAATGCCAAATTCAGTCAAATGTTGCTTTGATGTCAAGGGATACAGATGTGTATATTGAAAATAACATAAGAATATACATCAATGACTTAAATGAAGGGAGCGAGGGCATGGTAGCGAAATTTTCAGATGACACAAAGGCACTTAGGAAAGTATGTTGTGATAAGGGGCTGTATTTTCCGATTCTGAGACTAAGTGCTGATGCGGCGTGGGAACAGTGGCGTTTTACAACCGAAGAAACGACGCCAAACGGCTACTGATCCTCCGTCTGGTGTGGGGTTAGCAGGCACGCAGCGTAGAGCCCCCAGCTCTAGCTGCGGATACGGACGGAGAATTGCCGAGTCCACGGCCGTGCATACACACAAAGGCGGCCTGCAGCGGTTGCGCAATGCAACCTGGCGCCGGCCACGCATGAACGCGGCTTGCCAAATAGTGCCCCCCTTTGGCCAGGCTCGCCACTCCCGGACCATTCCCCCACCAGTGCCCCAGCCCCCGCCAAAGCCCCTGCTGCCGGCGGATCTGCTCCCCCCCCCCCACCCGACTGTGGTGGCGCTGGACTTAGTCCGCAGCCGCCACACCGAGTTCCCGAAAATAAATACCATGAGTGGCCGACAATGTCGGGAACTTGGCCCATCGGGGGCAGAGCATCGGGGGCAGGGCCTCAGGTGGCGTCCTGAAGTCATCCTGATGGCGAGCGGCATACTCCTAGAGTAAGCCGTTTTGGAGCATCGCAAAAACGGCACCGCTCACGATTTTGGTACCAATGTGGATTCTCCGGCCGATCACTGGACGTGATTTTGGCATCGGAGACCGGAAAACCCCGCCCAAGGAGTTTGCATACAGATGTTTGCAGACAGGTTTAGTGAGTGGGCAAAAATATGACAGATAGAGTATAATGTGGGGAAATGTGACGTTGGTCACTTTGGCAGAAAATGAAAAACACTGAGTATCACTTAAATGAAGGACGACTGCAGAATTATGAAGTGCAGAGGAATCTCAGTATTTTAGTGCATGGGTCACAAAAAGCTAACATTCAGGTACAGCATGTAATTAGGAAGGCTAATGGAATGCTATCCTTTATTATGAGAGGAATTGAACACAAAAGTAAGGATGTTATGCTTCAATTGCGCACAGCAGGATCATAGTGTGCAGTTTTGGTCTCCTTATTTAAGGAAGGGTGTAAATGCATTGGAGGCAGTTCAGGGGAGCTTTACAAGATTGATACCTGGAATGAGTGGGTTATCTTAGGTTGGACAGGGTGTACTTGGTTTCTCTGGTGTTTAGAAGAGTCAGCGTGCTTGATCGGAGTATATAAGACACTGAACAGTATTGACAAGGTGGACTTGAAAAGGATGTTTCCTCTTGTGGGTGAGTCCAGAACTAGGGGGCACTGTGTTAAAATTAAGGGTCACCCTTTTAGGACAGAAATTAGGAGAAATTCTTCCTTCATTGGGATGTGTGACTTTGGAACTCTGCTTCAGAAGGTGGAGGTAAGGGGTCATTAAACAATTTTAAGGCAGAGGTAGAGAACAGAATCCCTACAGTGCAGAAGGAGGGCATTCGGCCCATCGAGTCTGCACCAACCCTCCGAAAGAGACCCTACCAAGGCCCACTTCTCCTTCCTATCCCTGCATCCCGCCTAACCTTTTTGTTTTGGACACGAAGGGGCAATTTAGCATGACCAATCCACCTGACCTGCACACCTTTGGACTGTGGGAGGAAACCGGAGCACCCGGAGGAAACCCACACAGACATGGGGAGAAAGTGCAAACTCCACACAGTCACCCGAGGCAGTCATTGAACCCGGGACCCTCGCGCTGTGAGGCAGCAGTGCTAACCACTGCGCCACCGTGCTGCCTATAGATAGATTTTGATAGGAAGGGAAGCAAAGGTTATCGGGGGTAGGTGGGAATGTGGAACACAACACCCAACCTGATCAGCCATGATCTTATTGAATGCTGAAACAAGCTCGAGGGACCGAATGGCCCACTTCTGCTCCAATTTCATATGTTCACATGTAACATATTCAGTGACCTGACCTCCTCAACTCTCTATGGTGTACAATTTCAAAGATTCGTGAGTCCCTGAGAGAAGAAATTTCTCTTCATCTCCGTCTTAAATGGATCACCTATTTTTCTGAAACTGTGCCCCTGTTTCTAGATTTTCACACGAGGCGAAACATTTTGGCAGCATCCTATTGAGGCAGCTTGCCTCATAGCCTACCACGATAGAGAGCAAAAGATTCTGTCTATCCTCTCAGCATCTATCCTGTCTAACCCCCTCAGAATCTTATAGGTTTGAATAACACCACCTCTCATGCTTCTGAATCCCAAAGACTATGGGCCCAACCTACTCATCTTTCCTCTTAAGACAACTCCTTCATTCCAAGAATCAAATTAGTGAACACTCTCTGAACCACCTCAAACATGAATATATTCCTTCTTAAATAAGGAGACCGAAGCAATTTGCAAGAAGATCTGTTCTCACCAAGACCCTGTCCAACCCCTTGCAATAAAGATCTACCTTCCATTTGCCTTGTTAATTATGTGCTGTTCCTGCATACTGACATTTTAAGTCTTGTCAAGATGTAGACCCCATATCCCTACACATTGCCTCGGCATGGACTCCAAACATTTACATATTTTTCCCAGGCACAGATCTGTTCAGATACAGGCTCCCCATTCTGATCAGACAAATAGATGCAAATTCTACTGCGGTTACATCTGTATGTTGCGTGGGTAATGAGGATATGGGTAGCATTGGTAGCACAGTGGTTAGCGCAGCAGCCACATTGCACCAGGGACCCGGGATCGATACTGACTTGGGTGGCAGTCTGAGTGGAGTTTGCACATTCTCCCCGTGTCTGCTTGTGTTTATTCTGGGTGCTCCGGTTTCCTCCCACAATCCAGTGATATGCAGGTTAGATGGATGGCCACGTTAATATTGCCCAAAGGTTAGGAGGGTGTGGTGAACGTATTGCTGTAACAATTCACCACGTGCATATCTGTATTAAGCTGTTGTCATGTGAGAGTACCTTTAAGAAATGGATGTTTAAGCAGTGTACCTTTAAGAAAACAGTGATGTCAGAGATTGGGTGGAGCTGAGCTCAGTTCAGCCATTTTTAAAGTTTCAGTTTTGAGGAAAAGAGCTGGGTGTGTGTCTGTGTTTTGCAATGAGCTGGATCTGCTGTGATCTCTGCCATGAAAGACTACCTCTGGATCATTTGGGTGATTTAAACTCATAATAGTAAAGCCTTTAACCTGATGTGTTTCTGTTTAAAGGTGTTAAGTCTCATGGATGTTGAAAGGGATAACTGAAGGATTATTTACTGTTGTAATATTTTTGGGGTTATCTTTGAAGTAAGGGGTGTTAAGAGATCCAATGTTTATTTAAGAGGTTAAGTTGAGTTCATGGAATAAACATTGTTTTGTGTTTAAAAACCCACGTGTCCATAATTGTAATATCGCACCTGGAGAACAAGCCGTGTGCTTCAAAAGCACCAATCCATTAAAGGGAGAGGTTGGTTGAACGCCATGATACATTTTGGGGTTCTGAAAACACCTCGCCCATAACAATGTTGCCCATGTGGGCTCCACCTATGGACCATTGTAAGGTATTGCTTATGATGTAGCATGTTGGGGCCTGTGTGGGCTCCGCCCCTGGCTCCACCCCTTGAGGGGAGGTATAAAGAGCAGTCGCCCTGTAGGCGGCTCCCACTAACAGATCAGTCGCAGGCAGGCACTGTTCTAGTTGATTAAAGCCACAGTTTACTTCTACTCCTGGTTTTGTGTGAATAGATGATCGCATCAGTGGGGTTACCAGGATTGGTCCTAGGTAGGGTGCTCTATTGGAGCAGAGGCCGGTGCAGACTCAATGAGCTGATTGGCGGCCTTCTGCACTGTAAGGATTCTATGATATTTCAAATTTAACAGCACTTTCAAATTTTGATGCATCCACAACAATGCAATCATTCGAAGTAAAGCCTGTAAATGGTAATGGCAGTGTTGAAGCCCTTGCTTCCCTCTTTTAAAATACCCAACCACAGAGTAAATCTGAGCCTTGAAATAAATGGAGTACAGTTTACTGTCTGACGTTACTATTGCACTCAATTTAACCTTGTCGTTCGACAATTAACTGTGAGGTGTTTTAGGAGTTAAATCAGCACTAATTTTTCCCAAGAGAACATGCTTAACTATTGAGTGGTGTGAGAGCATACTGAAACATTGCTTTGATTGTCCGGGGTATGTTTGCCGTTCCCTTGGTGTTGCTACGCCACCTGTCATGTCTGAACACGAACAAGCTGAGGACCTCAGAAGCTTATGGGAATAAAATTCTGAAAGAGAGAATAAAAGAGCAGCATTCAGTTCATGTTAAGTCAAGTCAGACTAAAAAAATAAAGACTTCTCCCGCTGCCCCATGAACTTAGTGTCTTCAGCTTACGCATGTTAGACTGCATGCTGGAAGGAAAAAAAACATTGCAACTTTGACTTAACCTTAACCGGTTAAGCTGAGTTATGATACAGGATCCGCTTACACCACAGACAGAATTACTGTACTGGGCCATTGAAACAGTACAGTGGAATAATCTCAAGAGGTCTTGTTGTGCGGTGGGTAGTGTCCCTGCCTCTGAGCGAGAAGCTCCGGGTTCTTGTCCCACGCCGGGACTTGACGGCCCAGGAAGGTGCGTTCATAACGACGCCAAACAGGTTGAGTGTCAACCTGCAAAATCTTTCCAAACATGCCAGTAAGAGCGGAAGAGACGCCAGGCCAGCCACGGTCGATATGGTGTGACGGCCCTCAGGCTATCAGCTCCTGGCGACAGACTAGTGAGCTTTTCGGGGAATTACTAGCTATCTAAGCAAACAAAGGTTTGCCTTAGTGCATCACTAGGAGAATTGGAATTGGACAATAATCTCAAGGAAGGATGCTTGTATCCTAACTTGCACCAAGCCGCGTTCAACCATCATCTCAGTGCTCACAGACCTCTGCTAAATCACAACAAAACGTTAATTTTAAAATTCTCAGACAGTTTTCAAATCTCTCCATGTCTTCACGGCTCCTTATCTCCTCCTGTCTGATGACCTCTGAGATCTTGGCGCTCTTCCAATTCTGGTCTCTTCTGCGCATTCCTCATTTGAAGCGCTGGGCCACTGAGGGCCGTGCCAACCGTGGCCTCGGCTCTAAGCTCTGGACTTTTCTTCCGAAATCTGTCCAGGTCTCTAGGCCCTCCTCCATCAAGACGCTTCTTAAAACCATCTTTGTCCAAGCTGTTGGCCATCTTTCTCCTTTCATAGCTTGGAGTCAAATTTTGTCTGATAACCCTCCTGTGAAGCACCTTGGGACAGCTCAAAGGTGCTATATAAATGCAAGTGGCTGTTGGCATTAATGGTGACCATTCAAACATTTTAATGTTTCAAGCAAACGTGATGCTCAGTCCCTTACACTGTCCTGCTTCAACTGCTAAATCGAAAGGAGAAGAGAGAATCTGAGGTGGAAACACAGCTCAGACCGTACTTGGAGCATTCAAATCTTCAAACTCTCATAGACGATGCAACCCATGTCCCTCTGTTTATGTCCCAGCTCTATCCCAACAACTGAATAGAAACTCGGAAGACAGAGATTCAAACAGGTATGTCATCTGATTTCTGTTGTGTTACATAGGTTTGGAGCTTAGGCTTACCAATGGCAAAAGCTCCAGCAAATCAAAAACTTTCCATTAAAACACCAGAAGAGCTAAATTGAATCGCCCTTGAAGTTGGGTTTAGGCATTGTGATTTGCAATAAGACCATGCTTGTTCAAAGTAATTCAGGCAGCACAGCATCTTCTCATCTGTGTGGTCAAGGTCAGTGAATGCATTCAAATGCCGAATCCTCCCAACTCCAGCACTAGTCTCAGCCACTTCACCATCCAGTACAGTCTCACATTACTCACCTACCAACAATCTCAGTCGGCCGGACGCACAGCTCACATTCTTATATTTCACTTGCACATTTGGCACTGCTGTGAGCACCCCACAGGTTGCACACAATGATAGCTATTCACCCGCGACAGCCATATCGCCTAAATGCATTGCACTGGCCACACGGAGACGCGTCCCTTGCGCATAGCCCATGGTCGGAAACAGTCGCACCCTGGAATATGGCAGCATTTGGCACCAACTTGACACAGGCCTTTGACTACAGCTTGGAGCCCATCCTTTCCAACATGAAACTGGAGGCCAATTCAATCAGACTCTTGTGGACCAAATCATGATGCACTTTCTTATGGCTACTGTCTCAGCTGTATTGCAACAAAAAGCTTCCACCAAAACTCTGTGTGCTTCAGTGGAAGCTCCGACTCCAATCAGTAAGGTAAAGGTAAAGTCGCTACAGTCCCAGATGACCGTAGGCTGTTTTTCCCTTTGAGGGGGGAAGGGCTGAATGGCGGTGATTTAACTTGAGGATCACCACACCTCAGGCGAGGGGCAAGGTTGAGAAGGCGGGGCCTTCATGAATAACCTCAGACTCCAACCAAGGTTGCTGTGGGTACCAGTGCTCAAAAGGGACTTTGAGGGTCCCATAGGAGTCCAGCAATCTGTCCTCGGACAGAATTGTTGTGATGGCCCATGGAGGTTTCATTCAGCAGGAATCTGCCATCCTCTCCCAGGGTGATAACATTTGAGGTCCCCTGCAGTCACCTGTGTCCTTGCCCTTGCCTGTCGCCAACCATTCAGCCCTGGCAACTGCCTCCCACGTGGCCTAGTCCATAATCAGGCCTTCTAGGCCCTACGTTTCTCGAGGCCTCCTCCACTGAAAGTCAGCAGCCATCCATCAGCTATGCTGCAGCCACCAGGGTAGCACAACAGGAGCATTAGGAGAGTTAAAGGCCAGTGGATGATTTTTAAAAAAAAAATCATTTACGGGATGTGGCGTCACTGATTAGACCAGCATTTATTGTCCATTCCTAGTTGCCCTTCAGAAGGTGGTGGTGAGCTGCCTTCGCGAACCGCTGCAGTCCCTGAGGTGTAGGTACACCCACAGTGCTGTTAGGGAGGGAGCTCCAGGATTTTGACCCAGCGACAGTGAAGGAACGACGATATATTTCCAAGTCAGGGTGGTGTGTGACTTGGAGGGGAACCTCCAGGTGGTGGGGTTCCCAGTTATCTGCTGCTCTTGTCTTTCTGATGGTAGCCGTCGTGGGTTTGGAAGGTGCTGCCGAAGGAACCTTGGTGAGTTACTGCAGTGCATATTGTAGATGGTACACACGGCTGCCATTGTTTGTCGGTGGTGGAGGGTTTAAATCTTTGTGGAAGGAGGAGCAATCAAGCGGCTGATTTGTCCTGGATGGCGTTGAGCTTCTTGAGTGTTGTTGGAGCTGCACTCATCCAGGCAAGTGGAGAGTATTCCATTACACTCCTGAGTTGTGCATTGCAGATAGTGGACAGGCTTTGGGGGTGGGGGGGGGGGGGTCAGGAGTGAGCTACTCACCGTAGGATTCCTGGCCTTTGACCTGCCCTGGTAGCCACAGTATTCATGTGATTGGTCCAGTTCAGTGTCTGATCAATGGTAACCCCCAGGATGTTGATTGTGGGGGATTCAGCAATGGAAATGCATTTGAATGTCAAGGGGCGATGGTTAGATCTACTCTTGTAGAAGACGGCCATTGCCTGGAACTTGTGTAGCACAAACATAACTTGCCACTTGTCAGCCAGGCCTGGATATCGTGCAGGTCCTGCTGCATTTGGACGTGGACTGCTTCATTATCTGAGGAGTCTTCTGTGAACATCCCCATTTCTGACATTATGATGGAAGGGAGGTCATTGATCAAGCAGCTGAAGATGGTTGGGCCTAGGACACTACTCTGAGGAACTCCTGCAGCGATGTCCTGGAGCTGAGATGATTGACTTCCAACCACCACAGCCACCTTCCTTTGTGCCAGGTATGACTCCAACCAGTGGAGAGTTTCCCCCCTGATTCCCAAGGGCAGTCACTCACACCTCACCTCTGGCATTCAGCTCTTTTGTCCATGTTTGAACCAAGGCTGAAATGAGGTTAGGAGCTGAGTGATCCTGGCGGAACCCAAACTGAGTGTCTGTGAACAGCTTATTGCTGAGTAAATGCCACTTGACAGCACTGTTAATGATTCCTTACATCACTTTACTGATGATGGAGAGTAGACTGATAGGGCGGTAATTGCTGGGTTGGAGTTGTCCTGTTTCCTTTGTACAGCACACACCTGGACAATGTTTCACATTGCAGGTAGATGCCAGTGCTGTAACCATACTGGATCAGCTTGGCTAGGGGCGGGGCTAGTTCTAGAGCACAAGATGTCAGTACTATTGCCGGAATATTGTCAGAGCCCATAGCCTTTGCAGTATCCAGTGCTTTCAGCTGCTTCTTGCTATCATGTCGAATGAATCGTATTGGCTGAAGACTGACATCTTTGATGCTGGAGACCTCCAAAGGAGACCGAGATGGATCATCCACCTGGCACTTCTGGCTGAAGATTATTGCGAATGCCTCAGCCTTGTTTTTTGCACGTATGTGCTGTGCACCATCATTGAGGGTGTGGATATTTGTGGAGCCTCCCCCTCCAGCTCTAAGGAATGCATAATGGTGATTAGTTACATTTTGTATGCAATATTAATGTAGAAATTTATTTATTTGGTTGATAGCAAATTGGGGTGAGGTTATTGGAATCGCACTTCAATGAGTTCGTCATATACAGGCTGTGCAGAACAGGGATGTCGAGGTTGCAGCTTCCCTGCCACCTTTTTCTTTTCCGTCTCCTTCTCTTCCTTCTCGTCAAGCTCCTGCCCCTCAGCTTCTCGCCTGATGGGTGGTGCCAAGGGCTGTTTCTTCATAATAGTCAGGTTGTGCAGCATTCAGCAGATCACAACAAATCTTTAGGCTCGTCCTGTCGAGCTGCAGGGTTGTTCCAGGGCGTTGCAGGCAGGAGATCATTGACTCCACACGTCAGCTCCATCACTTGAACGTGGTGGCATGGCTCTCACGGTATGCAAACTGTACACTTGTGGGTGGATTGTGATCTGGAGTCATGAGCCGGGTGGCAGTGTATAGCCCTTGTCACCCAGTCACCACCTTTGATTCACTATGGTGGCTGAAATACAGCTGACACAGTGGACTGCTGCAGAATGAAAGTATCACGACTGTTGTCGGTTACTGTATGGCACGTTGCCTATAATCACACATCAGCTGGATGATCAGGGATAGGAATTCCTGAGTTGACATGTGGTGCCCACAATGTGCATGCCATCAACAGGACCCTGCAACATGGGGAATCCTTCAAAGCTAGCAAACCTTTATTCTCTCTCTGCCTACTTCTCTCTGCAAAGAGAAAATTAAATGAAGTTTGCTCTGTGAATAGATAGCCTCCTCGATACAACTATTCATAGATTCATAGAATTTACAGTGCAGAAGGAGGCCATTCAGCCCATCGAGTCTGCACCAGCTCTTGGAAAGAGCACCTACCCAAGCCCACACCTCCACCCTATCCCCATAACCCAGTAACCCCACCCAACACTAAGGGCAATTTATCATGGTCAATCCACCTTACCTGCACATCTTTGGACTGTGGGAGGAAACCGGAGCACCCGGAGGAAACCCACACAGATACGGGGAGAATGTACAGACTCCGCACAGACCGTGACCCAAACCGGGAATCGAACCTGGGACCCTGGAGCTGTGAAGCAATTGTGCTAACCACTATGCTACCGTGCTGCCCACAGTGGAAAAGCAATTGCAAGATTCTGCAAATGACTCCAGCACCAGCCTGGAAGGAACCAAGTGTATAAAAGCCCATAGCCATGGTCATCAGACAACTACTAGTATTACAATCCCTGACCTCCTCTGAGGCTGGAGTTGTGGCTCCAGCTATTGAGAAATATCAGTGATCACCTCCTTAGTCCATGCAGGCTTCTCGAACATTGGTCGTCGCTGAGGTGCTCTCTGAACACCTTGGGTGGACATGGCTTCCTGCTGGGAACCTTTCTCTTCCTCCTCCAATGTGCGCTGCTCTGTAAGGCTTCCCAGTCATGTTTAATTTCAATAGAACAGCCTCTAGAGCATCCATGTCTAAGGGGTCGATTAGTCTGTGTGGAAGCTTTAAGTCAACAAAAGATCCTTTATCACTTATCGCATCTCTCCCTGTAGATCTTTGAAATTCAAGCAACGATAGAAAGCACCAAAAACATATCGGCCAAAATCCTCCGGCCGTTCCTCCGGATAGGATCTTCCGATCCTGCAGACAGGGGATGCAAACAGTGAGAAAACCCATTAATAGCGGTGGGACCAGAAGGTCCCAGCCCCGGCCAATAGAGGGCCGCCGTGGCAAGACACACCGCGGGGGGCAACGGAAAATCCTGCCCGCAGAGTTGTAGTAAAGGCCAGAAGAACCAGAAAATAACCTGTCAATAGTTGATGATATATTTAGATGACATTGGTGGGGGTCCTTCATGCTGATTTACGCATGTTCAGTCAAGCAAGATTAAGAGAAAGCAAAGTCTGGCAGGTGATGTTAAGAATGGCAATGCTAGTGTCAAATCTGTGTTGCATTGCCAACTCCAGATAGGTCAGAGGGCATTGGGTGCACGCACCACGGATGCCATTTTGGAACCCAAACGTCAATTGTCCCTCGAAAAGACAGCGTGTAACAGAAGCAAATTTGACTTCCAAGGATCATGGTCACTTTGTAGTGAGTGTTTATGGTGTTACAGTTATGGTTTACCCTCTCTGGGGTCATACTTTACACAGGGTGTTGCTGTGGACATGGTGACTGTGGAATTATTGAATTGGTTGATATGATCTGATATTGCTCGCCTCATTCAGTAATCAATGTGGTGATATGCATCACTGTAAATACACAAGGGGTTAATGTAAATACACTACGACTAAGTAAACACTAGAGGGAGCACCAGAGACGTCATGACATGCAGACATTCAGCTAATGAACACATAGAATAGGACACGACCAATGGGCAGTCAAGACACCCAGAGGTGACACTACCACAAGGGGGCATTACACAACCCATATAAAAGGACAGGGCACACATGCTCTGTCTCTTTCCACAGGCGACACTTAGAGAGTAGGACAGGGGCAGATCAGAAGCATCACACCCACCACGTGGCTTAGAGCAGACTGGTTAGTTCGACTGAGTTACTATAGCAAGATTAGCAGGAGAATCAAACTCATAGAGAACTGTTCTAATGGTTCAATAAATCACATTGAACTTACGTCAAAGTCTGGAGTATCTTTTGGTCAAAGCTGCATCGAGTTGCAGCCTGTGTTATCCCAGAGTACATAACACAACAATCAAATAGTTGAGTAATTTTAAAATAAATTGTAAATGTGGGATACTTGAAGAATGCAGGTGAATTTCCTGCTTCCGTTACTTTACTGGGGGTGTTTTTGTTCATTTATTCCCTTATGGGATGTGGGTGTCGCTGGCTGGGCCAGCATTTAATACCCCATCCCTAATTGCCCCTGAGAAGGTGGTGGTGGGTTGCCTTCTTGAACTGCAGCAGTCCATGTGCGGGTAGGTACACCCACAGTGCTGTTAGGAAGGGGGGGTTCCAGGATTTTGTTTTATATTTACTGGGTTAACGTCTCCACTGAAATTGGGAGGAGTTGAGGTGAGATGGGGAGAGTATCAGATGAACAATAGTGTTTGTCAACCATGAGGCACAGGATGTACTGAAGAACTTAGATTCTTAATGTGCAGAACTCTGTATCAGATAGCATAGTTCCCAAGGAGCAAATAAGAGGGAGCTTTGACCTGTGACACCACTACTGGGGCTGGTTTAGCACACTGGGCTAAATCGCTGGCTTTTAAAGCAGATCAAGGCAGACCAGCAGCACTGTTCAATTCCCGTACCAGCCTCCCCGAACAGGCGCCGGAATGTGGCGACTAGGGGCTTTTCACAGTAACTTCATTTGAAGCCTACTAATGCCAATGAGCGATTTTCATTTCATTTCATTTTTGCTTGCCTTACCAAACCTCTGCCTCAGGTGATGCACGTACAAGGTTCTTAAGCTATATGAGGGGTAGGTATGGAAGCATACACTGCATGGTTGAATTCTTGGTATTAACAACAAAAATAGCAAGTTATATCGAATCTTTAACATTTAACTCTGCGATCTATGCTTTCCTCCAACTCCAATTGCCTCTTCTCTATTCCCACACCCTTAACATCACCACAGTCAGTTGTAACTTCAGCTGTCTAGGTCTAAACTCTAGAATTCCTGCTGCCTCTATCCTCCCTCAGCTGTAGGTCAGTTGGCAGCACTCTCGCCTCTGAGTCAGAAATTTGAGGGTTTAAGTCCCACTCGAGGCCTTGAGCACAAAACTCTAGATCAGAGTTCCAGTGCATAGAACATAGAACATTACAGCGCAGTACAGGCCCTTCGGCCCTCGATGTTGCGCCGACCTGTGAAACCACTCTAAAGCCCATCTACACTATTCCATTATCGTCCATATGTCTATCCAATGACCATTTGAATGCCCTTAGTTTTGCAGGCAGGGCATTCCACGCCCTTACTACTCTCTGAGTAAAGAACCTACCTCTGACATCTGTCTTATATCTATCTCCCCTCAATTTGAAGCTATGTCCCCTCGTGCTAGACATCACCATCCGAGGAAGAAGGCTCTCATTGTCCACCCTATCCAATCCTCTGATCATCTTGTATGCCTCAATTAAGTCACCTCTTAACCTTCTTCTCTCTAACGAAAACAGCCTCAAGTCCCTCAGCCTTTCCTCATAAGATCTTCCCTCCATACCAGGCAACATTCTGGTAAATCACCTCTGCACCCTTTCCAATGCTTCCACATCCTTCCTATAATGGGGCGACCAGAATTGCACGCAATACTCCAAATGCGGCCGCACCAGAATTTTGAATAGCTGCAACATGACCTCATGGCTCCGAAACTCAATTCCTCTACCAATAAAAGCTAACACACCATATGCCTTCTTAACAACCCTCTCGACCTGGGTGGCAACTTTCAGGGATCTATGTACATGGACACCGAGATCTCTCTGCTCATCCACACTGCCAAGAATCTTACCATTAGCCCAGTACACTGTCTTCCTGTTATTCCTTCCAAAATGAATCACCTCACACTTTTCTGCATTAAACTCCATTTGCAACCTCTCAGCCCAGCGCTGCAGCTTATCTATGTCCCTCTGTAACTTGTAACATTCGTCCGCACTGTCCACAACTCCATCGACTTTAGTGTCATCTGCAAATGTACTCACCCATCCTTCTACGCCCTCCTCCAGGTCATTTATAAAAATGACAAACAGCAGTGGCCCCAAAACAGATCCTTGTGGTACACCACTAGTAATTGGACTCCAGTCTGAACATTTCCCATCAACCACCACCCATTGTCTTCTTCCAGCTAGCCAATTTCTGATCCAAACTACTAAATCACCCTGACTGCCATGCCTCCTTATTTTCTGCAGTAGCCTACCGTGGGGAGCCTTATCAAACGCTTTACTGAAATCCATATACACCACATCAACTGCTTTACCCTCATCCACCTGTTTGGTCACCTTCTCAAAGAACTCAATAAGATTTGTGAGGCACGACCTACCCTTCTCAAAACCGTGTTGACTATCTCTAATCAAATTATTCCTTTCCAGATGATTATACATCCTATCTCTTATAAACCATTCCAAGGTTTTGCCCACAACAGAAGTAAGGCTCACTGATCTATAGTTACCGGGGTTGTCTCTACTCCCCTTCTTGAACAAGGGGACACATTTGCTATCCTCCTGTCTTCTGGCACTATTGCTGTAGACAAAGATGACTTAAAGATCAAAGCCAAAGGCTCAGCAATCTCCTCCCTAGCTTCCCAGAGAATCCTAGGATAAATCCCATCCGGCCCAGGGGACTTATCTATTTTCACACTTTCCAGAATTGCTAACACCTCCTCCTTATGAACCTCAAGCCCTTCTAGTCCAGTAGCCTGAATCTCAGTATTCTCCTCAACAACATTGTCTTTTTCCTGGTTGAATACTGACGAAAAATATTCATTTAGCACCTCTCCTATCTCCTCGCACTCCAAGCACAACTTCCCACTACTGTCCTTGACTGGCCCTACTCTTACCCTAGTCAGTCTTTTATTCCTGACATATCTATAGAAAGCTTTAGGGTTATCCTTGATCCTACCTGCCAAAGACTTCTCATGTCCCCTCCTGGCTCTTCTTAGCTCTCTCTTTAGGTCCTTCCAAGCTAACTTGTAACTCTCGAGCGCCCTAATTGAACCTTCATGTCTCATCTTTACATAAGTCTCCTTCTTTCTCTTGACAAGTGTTTTGACTGCTTTAGTAAACCACTGTTCCCTTGCTCGACCACTTCCTCCCTGCCTGACAGGTACATTCTTATCAAGGATATGCAGTAGCTGTTCCTTGAACAAGCTCCACATTTCCATTGTGCCCATCCCCTGCAGTTTTCCTCTACATCCGATGCATCCTAGGTCTTGCCTCATCGCATCACAATCGCCTTTCCCCCAGATATAACTCTTGCCCTGCAGTATTTCCCTATCCCTTTCCATCACTAAAATAAACGTAATCGAATTGTGGTCACTATCACCAAAGTGCTCACCTACCTCCAAATCTAACACCTGTCCTGGTTCATTACCCAGTACCAAATCCAATATGGCCTCGCCTCTCGTTGGCCTATCTATATACTGTGTCAGGAAACCCTCCTGCACACATTGGACAAAAATGGACCCATCTAAAGTACTCGAACTATCGCGTTTCCAGTCAATATTTGGAAAGTTAAAGTCCCCCATAGCAGCAACCCTGTTACTTTCACTCCTATCCAGAATCATCTTTGCAATCCTCTCCTCTACATCTCTGGAACTTTTTGGAGGCCTATAGAAAACCCCGAACAGGGTGACCTCTCCTTTCCTGTTTCTAACCTCAGCCGCTACTTCCTCAGTAGACGGGTCCTCATCAAACGTCCTTTCTGCACCGTAATAATGTCGTTGACTAACAATGCCATCCCTCCCCCTCTTTTACCACCTTCCCTGCGCTTACTGAAATATGTAAACCCCGGCACCTGCAACAACCATTCCTGTCCCTGCTCTATCCATGTCTCCGAAATGGCCACAACATCGAAGTCCCAGGTACCAACCCATGCTGCAAGTTCACCCACCTTATTCCGGATGCTCCTGGCAGTACTGAAGGAGTGCTGCGCTGAAGGAGTGCTGCACTGAAGGAGTGCTGCGCTGAAGGAGTGCTGCACTGAAGGAGTGCTGCGCTGAAGGAGTGCTGCGCTGAAGGAGTGCTGCGCTGAAGGAGTGCTGCGCTGAAGGAGTGCTGCGCTGAAGGAGTGCTGCGCTGAAGGAGTGCTGCGCTGAAGGAGTGCTGCACTGAAGGAGTGCTGCGCTGAAGGAGTGCTGCGCTGAAGGATTGCTGCGCTGAAGGAGTGCTGCGCTGAAGGAGTGCTGCGCTGAAGGAGGGCTGCGCTGAAGGAGTGCTGCGCTGAAGGAGTGCTGCGCTGAAGGAGTGCTGCGCTGAAGGAGGGCTGCGCTGAAGGAGTGCTGCGCTGAAGGAGTGCTGCGCTGAAGGAGTGCTGCGCTGAAGGAGGGCTGCGCTGAAGGAGGGCTGCGCTGAAGGAGTTGCTCTCTCAGCTGTTGGTAAATTACTCCTTGCCATTATTTGGAAGAAGAGGAGTGGAGCTATCCTTGATATTCTGCTCAATATTACTATCTCATCAGTATGGTGGCACAGTGGTTAGCATTGCTACCATGCACATCTTTGGGTTATGGGGGAGAGACCCATGCAGACACGGGAAGGATGTGCAAACTCTACATGTACAGTGACCTGGGGCGGAATTCGAACCCAGGTCCTCAGCTCCATGAAGCAGCAGTGCTAACCACTGCGCTGCCGAGCCACCCCTGATTACACTGTTTAGACGATTTACAATGTTAAGGATGTATAAATGGAAGATACTGTGATTGTAGAAAAGTCTCCCAGCTGTTTAACATGGACCAAAGAATGGCGGGGTGGGCGGGAGGGAAGAGGGGCAGTGGGGAAACCCGATAAGAGTATTGGGCTTCACAAACCAGAGGTGAGGGTGGCATCAAATCCAATCCTCAAATGCCAATCAATTTCACCTGACCTTGAATGGGAGAGTTTTGTCACTTCCTGTCTGGATTACCGTGCCGATACGCCACACAATAAGTGAACCATCAGAAATTATTTTGTTTCTGTGTCTGGTTACTGCAATTTCCAAACACCTCCCCTCTCAGTCCCATCCCTTTCCGTGTGTTTTTGTTTTAAGCTTATTTTCTTTTCAGATAATCTGTTTGTGATGATCTGACTGGGGAAGCAATGACAACAAGGAAATGTGAGTTTTGAAGACAAGGAATGGGAGAGTCAGGCCAAGTTCACAAGGTCACACGACAAGTGCGGACAAAGAGGGCACATGGCCCAGTTTGAGTTCACCCTACCAGGATACCAAACCTACCCGCTCGCCATTACAGCACCCAACTGTTCCTTAAATGAGCCCAGTGTCCTCACCTCAACCGCTGCTCCTCGCAACCCATTCCAGCTTTCTGCAGCACACCTTCTGTCAGGCAGGATTGGAGTGAAACAGTGAACAGAGGGCGGAGAACTAGATTGGCTGCACATCCATCTAGTCACAGATCTGTATGTGTGTGTGTCATTTGAAGGAAACAAAAAAGACAGAGAAAGGAGAAGAAAGGAAAAAATAGGACGATGGAGGAAATTGAAATTAAAAAAATAACTTGTTTTTTGAAAATATTGCTCACCGCTCTTCAGTCCAATTCAGAGCGGAGGTAATGGAGCCTGGGTTCCCGTCCAAAAAGCATCAATCTCTTCAGCCTGAGACCACCTGCAGTTCACTGGGCTGAATCGGGCAGAGTTGAAAGGGGATGAGTGAGGACAAGGTCAAGGCAGCCGCATCCTGGCCAAGGTGCCATCTCAACGTTGTCTTCTGTCTTTGGGGGGGGGGGGGGGTTCACTCTCAATGTGCTGCTGTTTAATACCAAAATAATTCTACCTCACAACCTAGCAGCATTCTCTGTGGAGGACAGGAGCCTCCGAAGTAAACCTCATCGCTTACTTGGTTCATTTTCACACATTAGGGTCCATTATTTTTGATGCTCGCTGTTAAAAACAACAGCTGAGAAATGAAATTGTTTTGCCAGAGATTGCACCAAACTCCCAAGGTAAAAATAACAGAAGAATGAGGAACTCTGCAAAAAGGACAAATTCAATTTAACTTAATCTCGATATAAACAAATGTTATCCTGCACAAAATAGAACAATCTATTATTTCTGTAAAACAGCATGAGTTGTAAATTGTGTTAATTTGCTTTTCTAATGGTAACCAACCTTGCAACTTCTCTTACATTTCAGAACTAATTCTCTGCGATGCTGATCTCAACGGGGAGCTTGCCTCATTGCGAGCAAATACCTCCGTTTGCTGTTTTCTGATCAGGGTCGATCAGAAATCCAGGGGCCAGGATGCTTCCGCATGTCCTTTCCCGGTGTCCATTCCCAGTCATTTGTCTAAAGGCAGAATATCATCGTTATGTCATTTCCCCCCCCCAAATAGTTGGTTTATTTCCAGATCCCAATTTCAGCAGATTAAAATTTCAGCGTGTTCAATTTTATATATACATGTATTCTCACGCATCATACATGTGCATGCAGCTACATACGTATGCATGGACACACACACATATCACATATCCGCACAGTCACACATATCACACACACAATCATACGCACACATATGTGCATGCGCGCACACACACCTAACCACGTACATCTGTACGCACAGTCACACGCTCACCCAGGCACAGACCTATCCAGTAACATACATACATACAGACATAAATACAAACACACACACAGATTATATATACAGCAGCAATGAAGGCTTGGTTTGATTTGTAAGCATGTTAAATGATAAATTGCTACAAACTTAGTTCTAAAATATGTATAGAAGATTTCATGGGTCAGCAAACAATCACCATTGATTTCCCCCCCCCTTCGGAACGAATCAAATGTGCAAGGTGTAAATCTGAAATAAAAATGAATCCCTGCAGGGTTGCCAGGGAAGAGGCCGCTTAATGTTTTCGGGGTTTTGAATTGGGATGGAAAGCCCATGTCGAGTCTGTCCTGTTTCTCTGAGTGACTGACTGACCAGCTGCACTTCCTGTTCTGATTGAAACTGTTAATATTATGATATTTTATTCCGATACATTCACCGTTGTGTTATAACAAGCAGTGGGTCCGTCACGTGGTGTGTTAATGGCCTGAGCAGTATGAGGGAAGAGTGCTGCATGTAATGAGGGCTGTGAGTGATATTTTCACGGTCTATAGTGTAAAGGAATCAATGAAAAATGAAAGTTTTGAGAAGTGCAAGGCGAAACAAATAAAATCAATCTGTATTAAGGTTAGATGAAAGAAATGAGGGATTGGGCAGCAGAATGGGCAATTTGACTGTTCTTTCACTGCTGGGGTTTGTATTTAGCCCAGATTTATGTTCTGAGGCTCCCCCCGCTGCGAAGGTTTCTCACAAAGGAATGTCAATGCAGATCCTAAAGGCAATGGGTGCGCGGCTAAAACGATGTGCACACAATTATGAGGGACAGAGATAGGGTAGATAGGAAGGAACCTTTCCCCTTAGTAGAGGGGTCAATAACCAGGGGGCATAGATTTAAGGTACTGTGCAAGAGATTTGGAAGGGGGTTGAGGAAAAATCGTATCACCCAGAAGGTGGTGGAACTTACAGCCTGAAAGAGTGGTAGAGGCGGGAATCCTCACAACAATTAAGGGGCATTTAGATGAGCACTTGAAACGCCATAGCATTCAAGGCTATGGACCAAGTGCTGGAAAGTGGGATTAGAATATATAGCTGCTTGATGGCCGGGGCTGAAACAATGGGCCAAAGGGCCTCTTTCTGGGTTGTAAAACTTAAGGTGCAATTGAGAATAAATGCAAGATTTAGGCAAGGTTGATCTGAAGACTGGACATATCGCACTACTTCTGCCAGGGTGTGATTTTCAGATTGCTTGGTAAAGGGTGAGGCGGCTAGGTGGGAAGAGATACCCTCTGCCTCGGAATTGGAGTACTGTGTACAGTCCTGGTCATTTTTGGAAAAGGTGCAAAGGAGATTTACCAGGATGTTGCCTGGAATGGAGAGTAGGTCTTACGAGGAAAGGTTGAGGGTGCTAGGCCTTTTCTCATTAGAACAGAGAAGGATGAGGGGCGACTTGATAGAGGTTTATAAGATGATCAGGGGAATAGATAGAGTAGACAGTCAGAGATTTTTCCCCCGGGTGGAACAAACCATTACAAGGGGACATAAATTTAAGGTGAATGGTGGAAGATATAGGGGGGATGTCAGAGGTAGGTTCTTTACCCAGAGAGTAGCGGGGGCATGGAATGCACTGCCTGTGGAAGTAGTTGAGTCGGAAACATTAGGGACCTTCAAGCAGCTATTGGATAGGTACATGGATTACGGTAGAATGATATAGTGTAGATTAATTTGTTCTTAAGGGCAGCACGGTAGCATTGTGAATAGCACAATTGCTTCACACCTCCAGGGTCCCAGGTTCGATTCCGGCTTGGGTCACTGTCTGTGCGGAGTCTGCACATCCTCCCCGTGTGTGCGTGGGTTTCCTCCGGGTGCTCCGGTTTCTTCCCACAGTCCAAAGATGTGCAGGTTAGGTGGATTGGCTATGCTAAATTGCCTTTAGTGTCCAAAATTGCCCTAAGTGTTGGGTGGGGTTGCTGGGTTGTGGGGATAGGGTGGAGGTGTTGACCTTGGGTAGGGTGCTCTTTCCAAGAGCCGGTGCAGACTCAGTGGGCCGGACGGCCTCCTTCTGCACTGTAAATTCTATGATTAATCTAGGACAAAGGTTCGGCACAACATCGTGGGCCGAAGGGCCTGTTCTGTGCTGTATTTTTCTATGTTCTATGAATACCAAAGTCTTTTGAAAAGAAAACAGAGGAAACCTTCCTCAACTTCAGGGTTCGCGTCGCGGGAACCTTTCCCTCGTGTCACACCTGTTTCGGAAGTGGCTGACGCTGACACAAACGCAGAAAGTGGAGGTAGCGTTTCGTTCCTTAGTGTTTCGAATGGATCTGAAAAATTTTCACACCTTAAAAAAAAAGAAACGTATACAGTGCTGGAAATTGTACAATGATTCCAGAAACGTTCATTCCTCAGGAGGGTGGCAGAAGCAGATTCAAAGTAAATTAACAAAAGGGAATTGGTTATCTATTCTAAAGGAAGAAATTGGCAGAGCTCTGGGGAAACAGCAGGGGTTTAGGCCGAATTGGACAGCTCTTTCAAAGAGCTAGCAGAGGAACAATGGGCAGAATGGCCTCCTTCTGTGCTTCTGTGATTCATCTTGTATAGATTATTTTGATACATGTTCAGCACGAGGAGGAATTGTTGGTGCTGTTGGATGAATAAAAATCCAAAGTGCATATTCTACAACTCAGAAGTCAGAGATTGCCAAATAGATCTTATTTTCACATTTAAAACAAATTTGAATAGATTTGAGTTTTGATCATTTTGAACTGTAGTCTTGGGGGCAGTGAGAGAATAGGCATAGATCTGAAGATTATGTGACTGAAGCTTCTGAAAAGTCAACAAGCCTCGCTAATTGAAGATTCTATCGCAACAGTGCAGAAGAGATGTTCTAGAAATAATAGCAATATGTTTGTAACGCTGAATCTGACACTTTCTCCATATTTAGAGTGCTAGATCCTAGCTCTGCGTTACATGCTCTCAGGGAGTGCAGACTCCCTGACAATATTGCATCTCAGTATTAGGCACAGCTCATCCATAGCATTATGTTATTAAAAGTAGTTATAGCCTGCCTAATCTTTCATAATTATAATGTTGCTGTTGTCCATCGCCGCATTTGAAAACATTATTATTTTTCAGTGGGATTTTAATTTTAATCTTCGTTCCTCCTGGAATGTTGGAAGCGTCGGATCTGTAGTAACTTGAGGCATGTTTCTCACCAAAGTTTTATATAGCAACTCCTTCTGTGCACTGTGACATAAGATTGGACGGAAGTCAAGTACCCGTTTGTAAAGTCTACATGTGTTGTTACTTTTATTTTCTCATCCGCTTTGTTTATGCCTTCGGGAATTATTTGAATCGACCGTTCCCATTTTGCTGTTTTGTTGTGAAATCGCTCGAAAAGTTTCACAACTCCAAAAAAGATGCAGGAAGTAAAATCCATCTTGGGTGCGAGCGCAAATCAGGCTGAAACGAGTCAGTGGTTTGTTTTAGATTCTGCCTAATTTACTTCTGTTTGAAGTCAGGAGGGCTGTAAACTGAGGAACTGAGGAAGGAGGGGACTCGGGAGGGGAGGTGTGTGGAGCGGGGTTGCAAACTCAGAGAGTTGGGTATGCTAGAAAATTGGGAGGGGTGTAAAGTGGGGGGGGACGGGGACGGGGGCTCTAAATTTGGGAGGGGTGTAAACACGGGAGGGGGGGTGTGATGGGTGGCTGAGATGAGCTGAAAATCGGGGGGGGGGAGGGTGGGTGGTGGATAGAGGGGTCAGAGTAATGATGGGGTGTAAACGACGGCAGCTGATCCACTGATGCCTCTTTAGCACGATCTCCCAAGACTGATTCTGCCACCCCGCAATGTCTCTCTTAGGAGTTGTGGGGTTTATTAATACCCAAACTGATTTCATAGCCTGACATTTAAAGTAAAAGCGAGTATCTAATTTAAATAAATCTGCGATGAAGCTGCAGTTAATGGTGTTTGGGGAGGTTCCTAAGACAACTCTCCCAGTATAATTTTAGATAGCGACCGTAAGCTATCTATGCACAAAATGGTTACATCTTTTTCAAGTCTAAAAGAAAAATCTTTAATTGGTCAATCGGTCAGTGGGTAAATGCCCCGGTGGAATGTAGTAAATGACGCAAGTCCCAAATTCAGAGTCCATTTACCTTAACCAGGGAAAAGCCATAGGCACCAGAATTGGTTGCATTGTCCTTAGGCTAGGAAAGGGATTTCTATCCTTCCCACCCTGCCTCGATGGCTGGTTGAGGGCAAGATACTCGCTAGCCTGTGGTGCTGCCCACAGTTGAATGCCCAGCTGGTACTCCACTCCCAGTGCATGTGTGTGAGTAACAGCCAGCTGGATAGGATAATGGATGGTTGGTGGGGCACACTGGACTTGCAAATGCCTCACCTGCCCCCCCCCCCCACCCGCCTTTCCCTACCTTTCAAAATACAGCAGGAATAAAACTGGCAACAAAAGGAAAATGCTTTCAAATTCATTCCCACAGTGTCAGCTGTACTTCTTTAAATATTAAAAAGAACGACCACTTTGAGAATTTGTGCAGCATCTGCTTTAAGGCATGTCTGGGAGGAGAGGGTTAAAGCAGTCGGCGTGAGGTACAGCTGTGTGGATTTGAACAGTGTAATCCTGTACCTTGACCTTTAAAGGGTTAAGTAGCTAGATAATCTTTGCTCCTGCCATTGCTTCATCGGGGCTGTACCATTGTCGAGGAAATCAGCCTCCGCCATTTGGCACACAATCCCATGCATAATGAATAAATCATAGCTGAAAACTATGGACATCAACATATGGGGATAATTTGTACTCTGACAGAAGGAGAGGGCCTTAGCTCTGGCTTGAAGGGGAGCCTGTGTATCTTGGAAGATCTCGCTAATTATTTCAATTATTTACCTTTAAAAGGGCCTTTCATGCCCCCAGCGTTATGAGAGACAGAGACAGAGAGAGAGAGCGAGAGCCCTGAATGGGAATGGGTAGGCAGGACATGTGAGGAGAAGTGGACACCTTTATTGTATACACAAGAATCCAGATGCTACTGGGGCACATTTTGACATTAAAAAAAAGGCCCTGCTGTCTCTCGGAGCAATTATAATTGGAAGAGATGTTGAGATTAGCCCATTAATTGACTGTTTATTGAGTGCAACTCCAGTTTATTATTTTAGTATCCTCTACTCAATTAGTAATAAAGAAGTGTGTTCATCGTTTTACCAGTGCAAACCACTTTTACTATGTTGAAAGCACTTAAAAACAACCTAATACCTGTGCTTCAGTTTCTAATGCTAGGCTCCTATTATGTACCATGAATTTTCCGTTTGTGATTCTTTTAATGAAAAGCATATAGAAGTTACTCAGTTCAACAAAGGGCTGAGCTCTCGAAAAGATTTCACGTCGGTATGAAAAGGATTTGTAAACTGTGCCCTCGCTCTCTTTTTAGTCCTTTTATGAGCTTGTCGGTGCTGACTGCCGAACGGATGTGGTTCCACAGCTGGCAAGAGCCCTTGCCCCCTCCCCCCCCAACCAAGTGGCCATCCATCACATACGATGGGGGGTATCATGATGGGGGTAGCACGGTAGCACAGTGGTTAGCACGATTGCTTCACAGCTCCAGGGTCCCAGGTTTGATTCCCGGCTTGGGTCACTGTCTGTGCGGAGTCTGCACATCCTCCCCGTGTGTGCGTGGGTTTCCTCCGGGTGCTCCGGTTTCCTCCCACAGTCCAAAGATGTGCAGGTTAGGTGGATTGGCCATGCTAAATTGACCTTAGTGTCCAAAATTGCCCTTAGTGTTGGGTGAGGTTACTGGGTTATGGGGTTCTGGGAATAGGGTGGAGGTGTCTGCTTGGGTAGGGTGCTCATTCCAAGAGCCGGTGCAGACTCAATGGGCCGAATGGCCTCCTACTGCACTGTAACGTCTATGATTCGATGATTAGAGGCGTTCAACCATGGACAGCATCGCAGCTGAGCCTTATCCTGATCTCAGCCAAAGTTCATGGCTTGTGTACCTTCCAATGGGAGTGAGTAGCGCTCAGGAACAGGAAAACCCTAGGGCTGAGCTTTCCCTCCTGAGCCCTGAGGCGTTGAGGCCCGCCGTGACACGAAAGATTGATTTTCGACCTCCGATTTCTGACCCCCTTATCGGTTAATGGCCTCACTCTCTACTTTGTTCAAAGCAGAATTGGGTCTCAGCTCTCCTAGGCAAGTTTGTCGCTGCAGTATTTGGGTGTTCAGGACTCAAAGGGTTAATGTGAGACTGGGGAAACAGTGGGCGAAATTCTCCGGTATCGGTGCGATGTCCGCCGACCGGCGCCAGAAACAGCGCAAATCAGTCGGGCATCGCGCCGCCCCAAAGAGGGGCTAGGCCCGCGCCGGACTGATTTCCGCCCCGCCAGCTGGCGGAAGTGCCCCGCCAGCTGGCGCGGAAATGACATTGCCGGGCGGCGCATGCGCGGGAGCGTTGGCGGCCGCTCACGGCACCCCGCGCATGCGCAGTGGAGGGGGTCTCTTCCACATCCGCCATGGTGGAGACCATGGCGAAGGCGGAAGGAAAAGAGTGCCCCCATGGCACAGGTCCGCCCGCGGATCGGTGGGCCCCGATCGCGGGCCAGGCCACCGTGGGGGCACCCCCCCGGGGCCAGATCGCCCTGCACCCCCCCGCAGGACCCCGGAGCCCGCCCGCGCCGTCTTGTCCCGCCAGTAAGGGAGGTGGTTTAATCCACGCCGGCGGGACAGGCATTCTAGCAGCGGGACTTCGGCCCATTGGGGCCGGAGAATCACGGGGGGGGGGGGGGGGGGGGGCACCAACCGGCGCGGCGCGATTCCCGCCCCTGCCGAATATCCGGTGCCGGAGAATTCGGCAACCGGCGGGGGCGGGATTCACGCCAGCCCCCGGCGATTCTCCGACCCAGCGGGGGGTCAGAGAATCTCGCCCAGTACCACTCACATGTTGACGTAAAGGGAGGTCACGTGACGAATCTAGCAGTAGTGTGAATGATTTGGACTGAAGAAGCCTATTGTCTCGTGTATCTGTACATGGTTACATAGTACAACAAATAGTTACTGTTTAGACTCGATCGGCAGAATTTCCTATTCCAGTGACTAAATACGGTAGTGGCCGGGTTTTGCAGTACATTTCCCTTTTGGGCGGCAGGGCAGAAAATCACACCCGAGTTCACACTTGGAAGCTCATGTTTTGGCGAGTTCCGAGTCAAATGGCGGAGGGTGGGGTGGGGGGTACTGATTTATCCACCCTGCTGTTACCTTAATGGGTCAAAGGTCTGGCCGCTATATTTAAATGCTACCCAACTGTCATGATATTCAGATAAACATCATGGTGCAAACACAGGCACACACTGATGGACAGATCAATGGACCAATCAATACACATGCAACATCACAGCCAATCACAAGCAAGAGCAGACACACTATAAAACGGGGAACACGACACTTCCGGTTCATTCCAGCAGGAGACAGCTCAGGGCACAGAGCTCACAGCAAGCCACTCATACATTCACCATGTGCTGAGTGCCTCTCCAAGATAGTGTTAGGGCTGGGTCCACAGGTTAGTGGGCAATGAACGAACCGCAGTAACCAGTTTACAAATGTTAATATTAATAGTAATAAAACTGAGTTGTACCTTCCGCAACCGTGTTGGTTCGTCTGTGTAGCAGAGCACCCAACACGACACCAACCACGCTCACTACCCTCAGCGGGCCAGCTGAACCTTCTTGATATGGTTCCATCAAAGAAAAAAGTTCCTCCCGGTTCAGCAATGACTCCCTTGAGACCCTCATCAGTGGAGTCCACCAACCCATTAATCAGAGTGAGTGAGTTGCAATGTTGTACCCTGCCTGCTTGTAAACTAAATTTGTCTTCTCTCCAGGCACCAGCAGGCCCAGACAGAGCTCCAGACCAGTCATAAGCCTCCAAGCCACTTCAGAGGCGGATACTGTGGATGCATCAGAGGGAAAACCGCCACTGCATTCACCAAACCCTCCACCGGATGAGAGACACTGTTATGACCTCCTGGGGTGGTACGCGGTCAATTCCAACCCCACTTGACCCGGAGTTGCAACACAATTGAAATTAACAAATAATTCTTAGAAAATACTCCTAGTCTCTGGTTCTTGGCTGCAGAATAACTAAAGTCACCAGGTTTCTAAATTTAAACACAGTTAAGTTTTATTAATAACAATAACTCATTAAATATGCAGCAAATACAACAAGTTAACTGCTTTCTAATTCCTAACACCCCTCTTCACCTCATCCCCACCCTCGACACACAAGATAAACAAACACAAAGGGGAAAGAAGGGGTGTACAAATAATGTTGAAAGAAAAGGATAAGAGTCTGTTTCAGATGGTTGTCTTCCAGTGCACCGATCTTCAGTTTAGGCTTTCAGTGGAGGTTTTTGCTTTCAGTCTGTAATGATTTTCACTGTTGATTCATCCAGGTTCTCTGTAGGTTCAGAAACCAGCAGATTAGCAGGGAGGGCCCAATCATTGCCTGTTACTGGCCAGAATCTGGCCTTTGGCCAATTCTTGGCCTTCAACCAACCAATCAAACCAAGTCCCTCCGATCTCTTGGGTGCCAGAAAGTCTGAGTTCTGCTGTGCAAAAGATAAGTCTCCAATAGCATAGTGCACTATTTTGTAACTTTTGAGTTCCATACTTTCTCTGCCCGACTTAAAGGTATGTCCATTAAATAGCCATGGATCAAAAATGATAACTGCAAAGTAAAACAAATGGAAAATAAGGGAATCAACAGGAAGAGTCCTTACAACATCCACACACCAGTGGGCGCTAGATCTAGAGTGTGATTCAGCCACCGCGTTGCACAGGTGCGGAACTGCGAGCAACGGGTAAATCCCGGGAGAGCCTCAGATCGGGCTTTGCGCCAGGCTGGTTGCGAGTCACCTGACTCACTGTGCCTGACGTAATCTGAATCACACCCTCACTAGGCATTGAAATGAACCGTCAGTCTAATTTAAATATCCCGGTGCCATGTGCACCTGGCTGTGCCTGCGAAGCTTTCACTGGGCACCATTGGTTTCCACAAGCCTGGATCAGGCGTGTTGGCACCTTGGGGGGTCTTGCAGGCCATTAGACCCCCATCCCCCGGGTGGTCGGCGACAGGGCAGGGTAGTAACCCGGCACTCCCCCTGACACCCGAGCACCTTGGCACTGCCAGCCTTACACTCTGGCAGTGTCACCCGGATGGAACTTCCAGGGTTCCAGATGCACTTCCAGGGGTACTGCAAGGGTGTTAGGCTCACATTGCCAAGGTGCCCGGGTGCCGCGTTGACATTTCCAGGAGTTGGGCCCAGGGGGGCCTGCCCATGAAAGGGGGTGAGGGGACTAGAGGAGACCAAAGAAAGGTTGGGGGGGGGGGTAAAGGGGCAGTCCAGAAATTGGGGTCCAGATAGTTGGGGGGTGTAGAGATTGGGCAGCCTATCAAAATGGCGTTCTGATCTGTGAGGAGCCGGTCCTAACGGCAAGCTCAGAACCCCAGTGCAGGAAATCTTCTTAAATGTGGCCTCAACACGGAGAAACTCTCAAGGCCCAGAAAAATGGCTAAATGTCATTGAATAGCAGTGTCAATCTTGGCACTGCAGCCACAGAGAAACACCTCGCCAAATGCTCCAGAAACTGGACCCAGAAATGTTTCGGCTGAATTGGTGCCTATATTAGGCATGGGGTCGCATTCTGGAGAACACCTCATTGACATGTCTCTGCAGCAGTTGGAGCCAGTGACAGCCCAGATCTCCGGCACTTGGGGGACTGCTGGAGATCAGGGGCGGGATTCTCCCTCTTGGGGACTAAGTCCCCACGCCCGCCGGAAAACGGGCGAGAATCACTCCTGACTTTTTCATCGAAAGTCCGGGGTGATTCCCCGTTTTCCAGGGGGCTAGCAGGGCCCCGGCGTGGGTCCCGCAGCTCTGGCTGCCGCTGGGTGGCACCCAATGTGAACCATGCCGGCGGGAACTCGGCCGGTCGACGTAGAGAATCGCCGCGGGGGCCTCTTCCAATGTTCCCCGACCGGCGCCGTGTTGACCGCGCACGCGCGACTGGCGTGTTCACGGAGAATCGCGGAAGCGCCGGATTTCCGGCGTGAACGGCTATTCTCTGCCCTGCGCCGGGTGTGAATCCGGCACGGAGGGTGAGAGAATCCGCCCCAGGTACCTGCTGAGTCTGAGTCACATAATGAGCCCCTGCAAGTGGCTGTTTTGAAAAATGTTGGTGATGCAATGACAGGCGGTGGAAAATCAGGTAGAGCTGCGAGAGCCAGCCAACTAACTGGAGCAAAGATTGGAGGAACCCATCTGTGTTTTGTCTGATGTCATGGTTCTGACATGTGAGTCCCTCAAGGTCTTCAGGGGAAGGGTGGCGGTCACCTTGGAGACCTTGGTCCAGCAGGTCCTGCCTGATTTGTGCTCAGACCTGGTATTGATATTGGTGGGATCCATCAGTGACTAGGCGAGAGGGGGAGGCAGGGCATCTTGACCTCCCTCCTGGAGCCCATTCTCCTCATGGAGTCAAGCAGGTGGCATCAGGGACTCATAGGGAGGAGGGCCAGCAGTTGGAGACCCCGGGGGACATCCACCCAGGTAACTCCAAGAGTGTCCGGCCCATTTCAATCCCCTCTGTTGTGATCCCATCACCTCCAGCTGTACAGTCTGAGGCGTGTGTACCTGCCCCACAGCAAGAGACCCAAAGCAGGCCAGGGACCCCAGCTCTCAGCCCTCTACAGGTCACCCATCAAAGACAACAAGGCGAAGCAGTCAGCAGGCTGCCTCTACCTCTTCTCTGGATGACGGAGTTGCACCAGGACATGGCAGTAGTGTTAGAAAACCTCTGGAAGTTGAAATCACCCTGGGTCTTGGATGCCCAATTACTCTATGTCACATGCACCTCTGTAAACACATTTGCTGTTCACAAGAATTATCTCGTCACTTGAAAGTATTGTACATAATTATCTATGAGGCTAAGCCATATTCCTACTCAGTGATCACCTCTCTTTGAGAGCCTCACATTCATGTGAGGTGCAGCTGTGTCATGATTGTTACTTGACCTTTGTGTTATGTTAGGGAGATATATAAAACTCTTCACTGGAAGTGTTTGCAAAATGTGTGAGTAATCTCTATTCCTCATAAGGCAATATGGAGTTCAGAGTGCTCATTAGCCTCGGAGGTTTATTGTTTCTCAAAAAGAGATGGACGTCTTTGTGGGAAATGCCAAAGCGCAAGATCTGCATTTCTTCAATTATGTGCCCATCTCAATGTCGCACAAAGGTTCTCATTAAGGAGGCGACATCAAATCCTTTGATGCTGTTGTGCTGACTTTCACCTCCCACAGTGCACAGGTACAGGGTTTGACCTTTCTAAAGATTAGGGTCTGGTAAATCATTAGGGCTGAAGGTACAGCTTTGAATGCTGAACTTGCTCTCAATGTTATTGGTTGTAAAGGCCTTTCAGTCCAGTGACATAGCACTAAGGGACAGAAGGAATGAGGCCATTTTGTGTTGCCTGCACCTTATCCCTCCTGGAATCTTGTGGCTGTCAGTGTGGAATGGGCACGTCTTCCACGTCATGCTTCTTCATGCGGAAGCTGACCCTCAACTCCCTCCTTCTTTTGACCGCCTGTGGGGCACCCACTTTCAGCGTCATAAAGAGCCTACCCTGCACCCCTGCAGGGTCCCAGGTTCGATTCCCGGCATGGGTCACTGTCGGTGTGGAGTCTGCACGTTCTCTCCATCTCTGCATGGGTTTCCTCCGGGGGCTCCAATTTCCTCCCACAAGTCCAAAGATGTGCAGGTTAGGTGGATTAGCCATGCTAAATTGTTCTTAGTGTCCAAAAACGTTAGGAGGGGTTACTGGATTACGGGGATAGAGTGGAAGTGTGGGCTTAAGTGGGGTGGTTTTCCCAAGGGTCAGTGCAGACTCGATAGGCCAAATGGCCTCCTTCTGCACTGTAAATTCTATGTTCTATGTTCTCAAGGGCAATTAGGGAGGGTAATAAATGCTGGTCTAGCCAGTGACATCCACCTCCCATAAACAACTGAATTTAAAAAAGCAGCAAGCCTCACCCACTTCAGAGAATATTTCCGACGTGCACCAGAGCCAGGAAAAGCATCTGAGCCTAGTGAAGCCACTGGTAGGATTTGGCAAGCAAGGATTATTCAGTGATTGCTCATGTAAGGTCATTACATTTCTTGCAGGAATGCATGTATATCCTTGACATTGATCGTCAACAGCCACCAGCCTCCACTGCCCTCTGAGCAGATGTCTAGAGGGCTTCCTGAACCATGGGGAAAGAGGACTGTTGTGTTATTGTAATGATATAATACCTTGGGTTTATTTATTGTACAAGGCACGATTCATAAGGGACTGGGTAAACACATTGTGGGTTCATTTATTAAGACTAGGCACATAAAAATAGTTATCCATGGGTCTTAAGCTAAAAGGCATCAGAGATATGTGTTTGTGCTCAGCTCAAAACAAAAGTGAAACTAAAACTGGATCACATGACACATTACTCTCCTCGTGATATCATGCAGATAACCCTTAAAGGCATACTACACAAAGGCAGCGGAATTCTCCTGTGGGTTTCCCGACGGCATGGGGTGGCCACAAATGGGGATCCCCATTACCCGGCTGCAGGAACGGAATTCCCGCTGCCGGCGGGGGTGGGCCACACCGAACATGCGGCTGGCGGACTGGAGAATCCTGCCCAGGGTCTTTCTTCTATGGACAACCATGGACTCCAGTGCAGCAACTGAAAATCTGAGGAACACACTCTGCTGCCAGTTATGTCATTTTGGACCCAGTGCTGCCCAGTACTCCCAGCCCATGGCTGAGCCAGAATGCACTTTACCTTTATGAGGAGCAGACTAGGTTCAAGTAGAGCAAGCTAGCTTTAAATGGGCTCCCTTTAACTTGCGCACCTTGCTGAATTGTGCAGCCACTCAGTGGTGCATTCAGCACTGGTTTGCATGTCACGGTCAACACAATGAGCAGGCAGCACAGAGTTTGCTGCTGCTTGCATCACTTCAAGCAGGCGCAGAATAATCAATCCCTGTGCTCCAATTGTGGGTTATCCAATTTAACTCCCCAATGGATTTTAACCAGCTCGGCTTAGTTGATACTCTGACCTCTGAACCAGAAGGTTGTCAGTTCAAACCCTGCTCTGGGACTCATGTAGTGTCATAGGGCAAAACTCCTATGAGGCGGTAATTCATTGTTGGAAGTGGTATCCTCCAGAAAAGATATTGGGCGGGATTCTCTGTCCCGCCAGCCCCTTTTTCCGGTGCGGCGCGCCCCTGCCTGCAGCGGGATCCTCCGTTCCGGCAGCCAGCCAATGGGGTTTCCCATTGTGGCCATCCCATGCCATCGGGAAGCCAGCGAGCGTGGGTCTGCAGCCGGAAAAGCGGAGGGCCCCGCCGATGGAGTATCCCGCAGATTAAGTTGCGACCTCACCTGCCTAATAGGATAATTCATACAGGTATTAAAGATGTGTGACATGATTCGAAAACTCTTCAATGTACCGCTGGACAAATGCTAAGAAAGGCTGCTCAGTGCTGTTTGTGGGATCTTGCGGTGCATAAACCTGTTGCCTGACTTCGAGTCAATTCATTAAATGTGAAGTTCCTTGAGACACAAAGGTTTCTGGGAGTTGCAGTAAGATGCTCAGCAAGTTTCAATACATTAGAAGTAAGTGCCAACACGGCAATGCTACCATGCTGGTGACTGTTTCTTGTTCAGAAACATTGCAAAGGTCATCTTACAAAGGACAATCTTACGACAACACTATCCCTTTAATGTTAAGTCCGAATGGGAGCAGAGGTGGCTGACGCTAACTGCGCTTGGAAATGAAGATCACCTGTCTGGGGTAAACAGACAGGCATCGGCTTCTTTTGAGAACCTAAAATGTACATTATTGACTTTCTTGTTGCGTCTATTATTTCATCACTGAAGTCAACATGCAATTGCAAATGGAAATGCACCCATTGGAAGGTTGGCGAGGTTAACAAAAAGTCATACAAAACAAAAATCAATGCACAACCTATGAGGAATAAGAAGCTGCAGGAAATTTTGAAAGCATTCAGAGTCTTTTGACATGACTCAAAAGACTTTTAGCCTTGAAATGACATTGTGTAATATTAAGGGAAATTCAGCCAGGCTCCATTCCAAAACTGAACACTCGTTCGACTCCTGATTGCCTTTATTCTCTGACCTGTGTTCCTGTCCACCAATGCTCTGGGACAATAGCCTGGCCGGATTTGTATAATAATGCGTTCATTTGCTATCTTTAATTCCTTCGGTTTGGTACTTTAACAGATATGCTACTGTGTTTATTTAAGGTGCAGACAAACACATTTCATAATGCTCTATGTTGATATTGCTTAGCCAAATCGCTGGTCCTCATTATTAAAAAGTAACTAACATCAGTGCCACATTTTCACCAAGGCAGGTCAATCCTGTTTAATGAAAACTGCAAACTTATAAAATACTGTCACTTCGAAGGTATAATTACCCAGTTGGCAATTAATTATCAGTCATCGCTATTGTTTTTGAACACCATTGTTGAGAAACGAAGGGAAAGTTTGCATTATAAAGATCAAACACAAGTCAAGATGCAACGAGCAAAGATTTTGGCAGCCGAGCTCCTTTGACATACGACATGAATCAATCGCAGTTTTATTTTGCCCAGTTTTTCTCAAGGGTGTTGTTTTCTTCCTTTATTTTTAGGTCCTTCCACACCAGGTGCCATTACCTCGCCAAGAAAGTGAACTCAGTGCCCTGCTTTTCAGCCTGCGCAGATGCTGGACTGTAGCTCGCGGTGGAGGTCAGTGAGCGCGAGTGCCCCCCCCCCCCAAAAAAAAAAAACTTGTACCATCAATCATCGCTTTGGTGATGGAATTGGCGGATGGGAGGAATTGTAACCGAGTCTCGCCCGATTACCCTCTCTCCTGGCATTCTGCCAGGGTGGCGTTTAACAGGCAGCCAGCGAGGGCCAAGATCCATTCCAGTGTTAGGCCACAATTGCTGCTCATGCTGGCAGTGGTGCTGAGGCTGGGTGCATGCCCGGTGAATTGTGCATCCGGGGTACTGCTGCCATGTGGCATGGGGAACAGAAATGCCAACTTGTCCAATCAGTTGGCTGGCATAACGCCAGGAGTCTTGAAACCTTCAGCCCATTAGCCAAGTACTAAAATAACCCGCCAACCCTGTGAACATGGTAAATAATTAAGCACGCAGCTTGATTGCAACATTCTGGTCGGAATTCTTCGGCTCCCTAGCCGCCTGTTTCTCAGCCAGGCGCCATTTGCTGGCGGTCAGATTCTAACCTCCCGCGGCTTGTCAATGAATTTCCCGTTGTAACCACCCCATGCCACTGGGAAACCCGGGGCAGGGCTGCGCTGCCGCCGGGAAAAGTGAATCATAATGGCCAGAGAATTACAGCCTCTGTGTTTTAAAATGTTATTACAAACCCCCCTTATATTATCTGCTCACTTATGAGCATAGGTGCAGAGTTGAATTTATTTTGGCAAACATTTCTCTCTGGCATAACGGAGACAATTTAAATGTTGCTTCCTTTGATAGTTTCTAGGCTCGTCGCTGTTTAAAATTTGCACCCATCCGCACCCGATGAATGTCAAATCCACATCTGGCTGTGAAACGAGGAATCAATTGTTTTTGTGACCTCATGTTCAGGAGGAAGGCCGTGTAAAGGTCACTTGGTAAATCAAAAGGGCTGCAGAGTGGTTCCTCATCGCAGTTGATGTAGGGGCCAGGTCGATAATGGCATCTCTCAGGCTGGAGGTTTTTATTTCCTTCCCACCGCAATCTTCTCTTCCCTTTCCCCTCAGTGGAAGGGCAGAGTGCAGACTAATTCTCTCCAGAGATCTTTGAAGGAGTAAAGCTGCAGCTCAGAGCAGCTAGTCAAGAGCACTTCGAATGCTGTGTCAGAAGGAGAAATCGACCCTGTCTGTCTGATGTCCTTTAGTCACTCCTATCTATGACCCACAACTGAAGGGCAATACAAGATCACAGCCTGCGGCATGCTGATACCTTGCGCTTGCTTGATTTAAAGAAGACTGCTTTAGAGTGAAGAACGACCTTTCTCACTGAAATGATTTTGTTCATTTTCAAATCTCATCTCATCATACAATATAAAATAGTCGGCAATAACACGGCTGCTCTGAGTCTAGTCTGAAGTGACTCACTTTCTGAATTTCTACATCTCTCTAACCCTCTCAACTGCATGTCACCATGTAGGCAATTGCAGGTATGAATCCATGTACTACACCTGCACAATGCAATACACGTGAGCTGAGAGATTTTCAGATCTTTATTGTAACAAGGAAGGGACTGCTATTATACTTATGGAATGGTAATGCCAGAGGCTATTTAGCATACGCTGCTTCTCGTGGTTTATCTACTTTTAACTAACCTGCTGCTGCTATCTGCCCTCTGCTACCTATTGTTCCTCTCAGTTATCCTCCTCCACTGCAGATAAGATCACAAAACGCTTGCTATCTAACCATCATGTTGCTCGCACATGTTTAATATTAATGCTTTGCTGAGCCCGGCTATGTTCCAGGAAGCAATGTCGATGACACTTATCACATACTGCAATGTGACAAAGATTTCTCACTTCTTTCTATTCACCTCTTCCATACAGCTCTGGAAATGACAAAGATTAAGAAGGTGAGAGCAGAGACCTATGTTGTCGTGTCACAAATACCTGGAGCATTTATGAGGCAGCAAGCTAACAGGAGTTCAGGTGACTTCACAATGTGTGTACACCTCAAATAGTTACTCTTGTTGGCAGAACTCTGGCAACTGCTGTGTTATCGGGAGTACGTCCTCATGTGCCTACCTAATCAAACCTCCGAACCAGAGGGCAGAATGCCACAGTCTGACCCAGAACTTTGTCAGGTTGTATCAGCAGGTAATTTAAGTGTAAGGGTCGCAAATCTGAGACCAGTGCTCTTCCTGTTTAGAATCCACAAGTTTAAGTAATGATCACTACATCAGGAAGAGGAAACCTGGCTTATAGTTTCTCTTTCTTTGCCCAGGACTGTGGCGGGCTAGTGCCTCTACTGGCGGAGGTTGGCTCCCAGTGCACCTTGCCATTGAACCCACTGTGGATCAGTAATATCCAGGATGATTTCCACCAAATGCCTTTTGCTCTAAAAAAATAAAAAGAGACATGACCAACATCAGGTCATGAAATGAAAGGCCAGTTTACCCAACGTTTAATGCTAGACTTAATTTAAGGAGTTGAAGCTAGTGCTGGGAACAGCCACCTGGGGGCTTATAACGCAGCCAATTTCCACTTAAAATATTTGCTAACTCTCATTAAAGGGGCTGCAAGACATTTTGTTGGCTTGTGCTTCAGCTAGTGCCCTGGCCTAACAGCCACCAGCTGCTTGGGAGAAAACATGGTGCTAATGTGGATCTCAAGCTTAACTTAAAGGGATATTCACCGTTTCTTAGTCGTGCTGATGGAGTTGTGAAGAAGACCTCTGAAGCAGACATCAAGAGACTTTCCCATGCACTTTGTCAAGACTTCACCAATAGTTGAGCATTGTTTGTTACAAAGGCTTTGTGAGGACTTCATCTTAAAGAAGTAAGTGCTGTGCAGCTCCACCTTAGCAAGGGAGTGCCTGGTTATGGGCATCTTACTGGGAGCCCCATTTGCCTGGATGGAGAGTAGGAGGATATGAGGTCAGGGAGAGCAAGAACCCCTGTTTCTTCAAGAGCGAGAATGAAATGGTGCCTTTCCCCCTGTAGGTACAGGACAACCCTTAGTAGAACTACACCTATTTAGCATCTACTTTCACCCTTTGGTCAAAATATGCCCTCCCGCATTTAATTATTACAGCGACATGAGGTAAAACATTCTCACATAGTGAATGGTTAAGGTCTGGAATGCCAGAGAGCATGGTGGACGCAGCTTCAATTGAGGCGTCAAAGAGGGAATTGAAATGTGACCTGAATAGGAAGAATGTGCAGGGCTACGGGGACAAGGTGGGTGAGTGGCAGTCGGTAAATTGCTCCTATGGAGAGGCAGCACAGAGACAATGGGCTGAATGGCCTCCTTCTGTGCTGTAACACTTCTGTGATTCTGTGAAAAAGGTCAGGTAAATGTGCGGCTCAGAATAAACCTGTTTTAACACACATCGAGTTATTTTCTAGAACTGCAAACGATATTTGTCCATTTCCTTTAGTAATCTACTGCAGTGCAATTCGGCAGACACCAGTCATTCACCTTTGCCTTTGTAACTGACCAGAGTCTTCATGCAAGTCATTCTGAAGAAGAGTCATTTTTTTTACTTGAAATGTTAGCCGTCACAATAAAAACCAAGGTGCTATTTGCCTTTTGAACTGCTTGCAGCACCTGCATGTTAACTTTCTGCATTCCTTGGACCAGTATAACCAAGTCTCTTTGAACAACAAGATCCTTGCACATAACCGGAAAGAAAGTCCTCACAGACATAATGACCTAAAGAACAAAGAACAAAGAACAAAGAAATGTACAGCACAGGAACAGGCCCTTCGGCCCTCCAAGCCCGTGCCGACCATGCTGCCCGACTAAACTACAATCTTCTACACTTCCTGGGTCCGTGTCCCTCTATTCCCATCCTATTCATGTATTTGTCAAGATGCCCCTTAAATGTCACTATCGTCCCTGCTTCCACCACCTCCTCCGGTAGCGAGTTCCAGGCACCCACTACCCTCTTGTAACTGTCTGCCTGTCCACCTCTGACTTCCAGATAATCGTACGGTGCCAAATAGATTGTGTTTGGATTAAATGGTTATTCAGCTGGACTGACACTGTCAGTACAATGACACTCATTCTATAGCCGAAGACTACAGCTGAAATTTTGAACAGGTGCTCTTGAAACCAGGCCTCAGCGACTTGAGGGAAGTGCTAGCTTCAACACATCCATCTCTGGTAGTAGAGTCAGGATTCCATGAGGAGAAGGTGGGTTCATTTTAACAACAAGCTAAATTTCATCATTCTATAAATGATGACAAGCAAGGATATTCTATTCAGCTGAGGAAAGTGCTGACAGAATAAGTAAAATCTTTTCTCAAAAACTTGATCTGCGAATTGGCACTTGCCTTAATGCGGAGTCTAAAGTATCATGAAAGGGGCTATAGTTCTGGGTATACTGAAATGAGGCTAAGAGATTAGAGAGACCTGGCCGTGGAATTACAAACAAATTTTTCCGGTCTTTCTGGAAGAGGAGCCCATCCTTATTCTTCGGCTTAGGTGTGGGTTTAGGTGGAGCCAACAGTTCTCAGGGACCAAAAATAGCAGAGACCTTAGCACTTTACTGATGAGACCTCACTCATCTGAGGAGGTCTTCTGTGTGCTCCACCACCGCAAAGTGCCCAGTAAGACCAGACAGCCCTGACAGGCTGTTCATACACCCAGGCACTGAGATTCTGGCTCCTGGGGAAACGGGTGTTTTTAAGGTCAGCCACTAAATAACATTGTGTGTTGCCCTCTGCTTTTCCCTATGTCCTGATGGAGAAATACTCAGCTTCTACTCAGTACCGCCATCTGATACATTGCCAAGACTAAGAGCTCATGATGCGAGAAATCTTTGGCACAGACCCAGGTCCTACCACTCCATGTTAAAACACATTGGCATACTGGTGGCACTGTGCCATATACCTGTGGCACTGTGCCTCCCTTTTTTATTAATTTTAATTTGGTACTTAATCTTTCCTGTAACTTCCAAAATGATGCACACCTTCTGCCAAAATTCGACTCCAAGACTAACTGTCAATATCTATTTTAAGTCGAATTAGATAAATTGGCAGATGTAGTGGTTAGGTTTTAATCTGCAATGGATTTTAGCTTGTTTTCGGTCTTTCAATCTACCCATACTCTCAGGGCCATTGGTACCGATGGCAAATTCTAGCAATGGCCTAACTGGGCCCTGTGACCATTAATTCAGACTGTAAGTATTCCAGGTGACTATATGTTGCCAGGCCACATGGGTTTGCAATAGCTTGAGATCTTTCATGTTACAGTCGAGTGATCTCACAGTGCCTTCAAGGAGCAGCTAAGAGAAAGTTAATTTTGATTTTCTTTTCATTGAATCATAAGAACAAAAGAAAGAGCTTCTCCTGGATTATCTGGTCTGCCAGCCATATGTTCCTTGACGGCACGCCCTCACCGTCCGTGAGATTCTCCGTTTTGGTCACCTGACAATGGGATTTCCCATTGTGGCCACCTCATGCCCCCAGGAAACCCACGGACATGGGTACGCTACCGGCAGAACAAAGATCCCGTCGAAGGAGAATCCCGCCTTAATATTTATACAGCACCTTCGGATGTCGCCAAGCACTTTACACCCAGTGAAGAAGGTTTATTGTATGGCCAATGTTGGAAACATGTCAACTGAGTTGCACTAAGGAAGGCCCCACATGAAAGAATGTCACAATTGCCAGATAATCTGATTTTTGAGAGATGTTGCCTGAGAAACATTGGCCAGGCCATCAGGAAGAGCTCCACTACCCTTCTTTGAAATTGTGGCATGTGATCATCCATATGTAGCTGAGAGGGTCAGATGGGCTTATTGTCTCATCCAAAACACAGCACCTCCGACAGTGCAGCACTCCCTCGGTTATTGCAGTGGAGTGCCAGCCTAGATTATATGATCAGATTATCTGGAGTGGGACTTGAAAGCACAACCATCTGACTGTGCGAGAGCACTGCCACCTCAGCCACAGCTGCCAGCATACAGGAGGCCAGTCAGCCTATCATGCTTGTGCCGGCCCTCAGAGAGAGCTGTGGAATCTGTCGCACTCCCCCGAGCCCCGCAAACGTGTCCTTTCCAAATATATATCCAATTCGCTTTTGAAAGTTCCTTTCAGCAAAAGCTATTTGGTTCTTTCTGAAATTGAGGGGAGAATGCCGACATTAGCATAGCCTCCAACACCAGGTAGCGGCTGCACAGTCGCAGTGTGGTTCAGTCCCAAAGAGCAAGAACTGCCTTCACTTTTTTAAAAACTCTGCATCCCAACTGAACTAAGTAAGCACCATCCCTACAGAGATATTTGACTCTTTCTTATTATTTGTTTGGTGTTGTTATAGTTTTCTCCAATGAAATATTATCAAGTTGTCAGTGGCATATGCTAAAGACTTAGAGGTGTGGATGCAAATAGTGTAAATACTTTTGACAGTAGCTCGATAGATACCTGGGATGGACATACTGGTTTTGCACAGCGAAAGTTTCCATCAGCTTATTGTACAGAGGATGTAAGTTTTAATTTTTGCATCTTTGCTGCATTCTTTCAGTGAGATCTAAAATTAAAGATATTAGCATTGACATATTTCTTGCGTTTTGTTGGACAAGCTGTCGCTAATTTCCTCAAAATTTCAACACATAAAATTAAGCTTAACATTTAATGATGTGTTGAAGGCAAACTGAGGCATCACTGGCTATTGGGACAGTTTTCCTGTCTATTTCCTCTGGAAAATGCTTGGACTCCCCGCAGGCAAAGATCAGGAAAAAGGGGAGGAGACCCAGATTGTTTGTTTTCTGCACAGGATTTTAAGGGGCGTCGGGAGATTCTGTTGGTATGTGGGAGGTAAACTGCAGCGGCCTTCCAAAGAGTTTCCAGAAAGATGGGCCATCCACTTAGCTGCGCCATTGCTCATGGAGGGGTCCCCTGACAGGATTGGCCACCCCACCCCAGCTACAGCACCACCCACTCCCTCCCCCGATGGCTGAACCTCCTTGCCCTGCCCCAGCACATTAAATTAACCTTACCTGGCCTTCAAGGGTGCCTCAAAATACAAAGCACAATAATTAGGTGTAGCAGTGGGGCATTTTGTCCCTTGGACCTGCTTTGCCATTCAATAAGATCATAGATTATCTGACTGTGGCCTCAATTCCACTTTCCTGTCTGTCCTCCTTCATCTTTGTTGATCAAAAATCTGCCTAAATCTGGCCTCAATATATTCAATGACCCAACCTTCACTGCTCTCTGCGGAAGAGAATCCCACATCCTAAAGACTCTGCGGAAGAAAAAAAATCTTCTTGTCTCAGTTTTAAATGGGAGATCCCTAATTTTTAAATGGTGCCCCTGAGTTTCAGACTCCCTTACAAGCAGAAATATCTTCCCAGCATCAACCTATCAAGCCCTCTCAGGATCATATATGTTTCAATAAGATAACTTCTCATGCTTCTAAACCCAAATGAATGTAGGCCCAACCTCCTCACGTTTTCCTCATAAGACCCCACTGAACACTGCCCCCTTGGAGCAGGAGATGAATCTGGGTCCTCCCCGACCAGAGGGCAGTGTGCTACCGAGTGAGCCACTTGGGTTCCTCAACATTGAAGCACTCTCATATCTTCCTGCAGCCTCAGCAATGGTCAACCCTATTGGTGGCGCTGCCACGCTGTTTGGGCGGGCAGCTATGGTAAGCTGGCCATTGTCCTCGATTAGATGGCTGCCTGATGGCAGACTTTTAATTGGCCGCCTCGAGTAAAATGCTGCACCAGGTACTGTGATTTGTTTGTATTGGCTCGAGTCCTGCTTTCAGCCCAGACAGCGGGACAATGCAGGCTTTGATAGAATTCTAACCTCTGCCTCTTTACTGCTGCCCCATGGATTTGGGGGGCCTCATTTGAATTATTCCCTCTATTTCCTGCTCAGTGACTGACCAGATTAATAGGCTGATGCATAGAAAACCCAGTGGTAGGATGCCACCACTGGGGGACGGTTGGTGAATTTACTCTAAGCCCCTCATAATTTTATACATCTCAATCACGTCCCCCCTCAGTCTCCTCAGCTCTAAGGAAAACAACCAGTCTACCCAATCCCTCTTCATAGCTAAAACTCTCCAGCCCAGGCAACACCTGATAAATCTCCTTCGCACCCTTTCCAGTGTTGTCACATCCCTCCTATAATATGGGTTCCAGAACTGCACATTATACTCTAGCTGTGGCCTAACCAACGTTTTATACATTTCCAGCATAATCTCCCTTCTTTTAAATGCTATGCCTGGCTAATACAGGCTAGTATACCATATGCCTGCTTCGCCACTGTATCCACCTGCTCTGCTATCTTAAGGTCCATGCACACCAAGGTCCTTCTGATCCTCAGTGCTTCCCAGGGCCCTGCCATTTATCATGTATTTCCTTGCCTTGTTTGTCTTGCCCAAGTGCATCACCTCACACATTTCGCCTGCCACTGATTCGCCCATCTGACCAGCCTATTTACATCCTCCTGTAATCTAAAGCTATCCTCACTATTTACCGCCCCACCAATTTTCATATCAAATGGAATTTACTGATCAACCCTCCTACATATATATGTAAATAATTTATATAAACCACAAACAGCAAGTGCACCGACACCGATCGCTGTGGGACCCCACTGGATATAGGCTTCCAGTCAGAAAAACACCCTCCAACATCACCTCTGCTTCCTGCCACTCAGCCAATTCTGGATTCAATTTGCCAAATTTCCTTGGATCCCATGGGTTCTTATTTTCGCTCTCAGTCTCCCATGGGGTACCTTATGTGGGACTTGCTGAATCCAAGTAGACTACGTCTAATGCATTCCCCTCATCTCCACACCTGATCACCACTTCGAAAAATTCAATCAAGTTGGTCAGACATGACCTCCCCTTAACAAAACCATGCTGACTGTTCTTGAATAATCCCTGCCTCTCCAAATGCAGATTAATTCTGTCTCTTGGAATTGCTCCTAATAGTTTCCCCACCACTGAGGTTAGACTGACTGGCCTGTAGTTCCCTGGTTTACCCCTTCCAGCCCCCTGGAATAATGGCACCATATTGGCTATCCCCCAGTTGTCTGGCACCTCTCCTGTGGCCAGAGATAATTGAAAATTATTGCCTGCGCCCCTGCTATTTCCTCCCTTGCCTCACTCAACCACCTGGGATACATTTCATCTGGCCCTAGAGATTTATTAACTTTTAAGCTTGCCAGACCACTCAGATCCTCCTCTCTGTCTATTAATCTCTTGAATGCTATCACAGTCCTGCTCCCTGATTTCTATAACCACACTGCTCCTCTTCTGAATGAACACTGACGTAAAGCATTCATTTTCTCCTTGAGCTCCACACACAAATTACCACTATGATCCTTAATGGGCCCTACTCTTTCCCTAGTTATTCTTTTACCCTTAATGTGCTTGTAAAACAATTTAAGATTTTCCTTTATTATACCAGCCAGTATCTTTTCATGTCCCCTTTTTGCTCTTCTAATTTCCTTTTTAAGTTCTCTCTTGCACATTCCATAGTCCTCTAGGGCCTCTGCTGTTTTGAACCCTCGACATCTGCCATAAGCCTCCCTTTTCCTCCTTATCCAATGCTGTATATTCCTCAATGTCCAGGGTTCACTGGATTTGTTGGTCCCACCCTGTTTCTTGATTGGAACATATTGGCCCTGTACTCTCTCTATTTCCTTTGAGAATGGTTTCACAGTTCTGTCACAGATTTACCTAAAAGTGTCTGCTCCCAGTCACTCTTGCCAAATCACATCTGATCTTATTGAAACCGGCTATCCCCCAGTTTAGAACTTTTCTCTCAGGTCTGTTTTTGTCCTCTTCCATAACAAGCTTGAATCTAACTGAGTTATGATCACTGTCTACAAAATGCTCCCCCACTGATACTTCAACCACTTGCCCAGCTTCGTTACCTAAAATTAAGTTCAGAACCGGCCCCTCTCTTGTAGGATCTTCTACAGGCTGGCTTAAAAAGTTATCCTCGATGCATTTTAAGAATTCTGCTCCCTCTAAACTATGGCTACCCCAGTTAATTTTGTGGAAGTTGAAATCTCCCACTATCACTACCCTATTACTTTTACACTTCTCTGAAGTTTGTCCAAATATCAGCTCTTCTGATTTCTCTTGGAATATTAGGGTGTCTATAGAACACTCCCAGCAACGTGATTGCTCCTTTTAGTTTTTAAGTTTTAAGTGGCTTCAGTTGAAGGGCCTTCTAAGATGCATCCCTCATCACTGCTGTAATTGATTCCCTGATCAAAATTCAGGCACCCCCTACTCTTTTTCCTCCTTCCCTATCCTGCCTGAAGAACCGGTATCCTGGAATATTGAACTGCGATCCTGTCTCAAACATGTCTCATAGAATCATAGACTCGCTACAGTGAGAAGAAGGCCATTTGACCCATTAAGTCTGCACCGACCCTTCGAATGAGCACTCTACCCATGTCCACAAACCCTTCCACCCTGCCCTCGCCTTGTAAATCCATAACCTAACCTACACACCCCTGGAATCTAAGGGACAATTTAGCATGGCCAATCCACCTAACCCGCACATCTTTGAACTGCGGGAGGAAACCGGCGCACCCAGAGGAAACCAACACAGACACGGGGAGAATGTACAAACTCCACACAGACAGTGACCCAAGACTGGAATTGAACCTGGGTCCTTGGAGCTGTGTGGCAGCAGTGCTAACCACTGTGCCATTGTGCCGTCTCAGTGACAACAATGACATCATGTCCCCATGGTTTAATTTGTGTCCTCAATTCATCTGCCTTGTTCGTCAGATTCTTCGTATTAAAATAAATACCACCCAATCTTGCCAAACTCCCTTGTGACTTAACTGGTCTGGACATTTTATGCCTTCCTGATTCACTTGATGTCTCTTCTAATTTTGGCTGTTCATCTATCCCTGCTGAACCTTCTCCCAGGATCCCAGTCCCCTGCCAAATTAGTTCAAACCCTCTCCACCAGTACTAGCAAACCTCCCTGCAAGGACACTGGTCCCATTTCAGTTCAGTTGCAAACCGTCGGCCTCGTACAGTTCCCACTGCCCCCCAAAACGGTCCCAATCTCCCAGAAATCTAATGCCCTCCCTTCCGCACCACTTCTCCAGCCACACATTCATCTGGACTAGCCTCCTATTTCTATACTCACTCGCATGTGGCACTGGAAGTAATCCAGAAATTACTATCTTCTGGGTCTTGTTTTCTAATCTACTTCCTAGCTCCCCAAATTCTGCTTGCAGCACTCCATCTCTTTTTCTACCTCGATCATTGGTACCAATGTGTACCACAATATCTGTCTGTTTGCCCTCCCCCTTCAGTATGCCCTGCAGCTGTTCAGTGACATCCCTGACCATGGCAGGGAGGCAACATAAAACCCTGCAGTCTCTTTTACAGGCATAGAAATTTACAATTGAATCCCCCACCATTAGGCCCTGACAATCTTCTTCTCCCTCTTGTGCAGCAGAGCCATGGTGCCATGAAGTTGGCTGCTACCGCTTCCCCTTACACACTCATCGCCCCCAACAGTATCCAAAACGGTATATCTGTTACAAAGGGGGATGGTGTAGGGCACTACTGCACTTCCTCTGCTCTGTCTGACGGTCATCCATGGCCTTTCTGCCGGTTCAATCCTCACCTCACTGAATGTGCTAACCACAACTTGCTCAGCATCGCGGATGCTCCACAATAAATCCACCCTCACCTCCAGCTCTGAAATGCGGTTAGCCAGTAGCTGCAGTTTGGCACACTTCTGTACACGTGGCAACCAGGGACAACTGAAGCTTTCATGATTTGCCACATAGCACAGGAAGAACATGTTACAAGCTTCAAGCTCTTCTGCCATGACCTCTTAAGCCCCTTACTTACTCCCAGCATAGTGGTTAGCACTGTTGCCTCACAGCGGCAGAGACCCGGGTTTGATTCCCAGCTTGGGTCACTTGGAGTCTGCACGTTCTCCCCGTGTCAGCGTGGATTTCCTCCGGGTGCTCCTGTGGGGGGTACGGTAGCACAGTTGCTGCACAGCTCCAGGGTCCCAGCTTCGAGTCCTGGCTTGGGTCACTGTTTGTGCGGAGTCTGCACGTTCTCCCCGTGTCTGCGTGGGTTTCCTCCGGGTGCTCCGGTTTCCTCCCACAGTCCAAAGGTGTGCAGATTATGTGGAGTGGCATGATAAAGTGCCCTTGGTGTCCAAAGAAAGTTAGGTTAGGTGGGTTACTGAGTTACGGGGATTGGGTGGATGTGTGGGCTGAAGTAGGGTGCTCTTTCCAAGAGCCGGTGCAGAGTCGATGGGCCGAATGGTTTCCTTCTGCATTGTAAATTGTATGATTCTATGAAGTCCTGAAAGACGTGCTTCTTAGGTGAATTGTACATCCTGAATTCTCCCTCAGTGTACCTGGACAGGTGCTGGAGTGTGGCGACTAGGGGATTTTCACAGTAACTTAATTGCAGTGTCAATGTAAGCCTACTTGTGACACTATAAAGGTTATTATTAACTATTATGCTAAGATTATGCTATATAAGAATATTTACTTACCTCCTTTACGCTAACTTTACTTCCCTTACCCTACTTCGTTTACTCATATTACAGGTGGTGAGTTAACCTGAGGGTTACCACACCTCAGCCAAGGAGCAAGGTTGAGAAGGCAGGGCCTTCATGAATCACCTCAGCCAGTATGGGGACTGAACCCGAGCTGTTGGCCTCGCTCTGCATCACAGACCAACTGTCCAACTAACTGAGCGAACCGGCCTCCAAGAGCCCCTCTATCATCTGTCAAGAGATGTCATGGGTTAAGATGGCCCCATCGTTTCCGGTGATTGATTTTGAATTCACCTTCTGCATTCAGCAGTTCTCTATTTATACTGTCACATCCCAAGGTAAAACCGCTTGGCATGGTCTATGTTATCTTGCCGAATGCAAGTCCTGGTATAGAAGTAGAATAAGCACTCATGCCTACGTCAAATCTGTAACTACCAGAGCCTGGTAAATGCACATTTCTTCATCGTGTCACACACGTGAGCTTGTGTGATTAAACTCCAGCTTGGATGGCGCTCCGTGCGCATTTACCTCTTCAGCTCCTGCTCGACAGAAGCCTAATGGCAGAACTTCAGTATCAAAACAAACACTGAGATGGATGTTTAACCTTGTGTTATTTATCTGTCTGGCTGGCATCTGCACCGGCAGAAACAAATTTAACTTTGAATGAGATGCACCTCATGCAGCTTGACTCCAACCTATTAACGGGTAATGTGCCGAAAATAGATACAGCCCAAAAAAATAGCGCTGTTTTATGATGGCTTAATGTTTTATAATATGTAACTAATTACCGCCATAATTGCTGGACTATACTGTTCTGCAAAACGCAAATAGAGACAGCTACAGCATGCATTGCTTTTCGAAATGTGATTAAAAGGGAGAGGCACAGCTTTTGAGAGGCCACTCTCCACGTGTTGCTGTACAGCCTGTTAGTTCACCCCTTCGACGAGCACATACTTCAGTGTTGTTTTTTCAGCTTCGTGGCAGTCAGCCAGCTCCACTGGGCGCCCTGTTGGCCCTTGGACAGAAATACTTAGACAAAACATCGGAAAGCAAAAGGAGATGAATGCTTGGCCCGATAGGAGGTCTTGACATGGAAGAAGTATTGTCAGTTTGTTTTTAAAAAAACCCAGAAATGAATTTACTTGGACTGTATTTATTTTGTTCTTTATTTACTTAGAAAACACAATTTTTCTTGCCTTTCCTTGATCTTTCACTCAACAATGAAAAGCAGGCATGGCAAACTTCCAGAATGGAGTGAATGTGGGCGTTCAGGTCAAATTCAAATCTCAGCCCAATTGTTGAAATCTGGATTGCTCAAATCTGGAATCCGTTAAATAGTACCGATGTGTGAGTGGTGTAGATCACCCTCTATCTTCAGGGAGCTGGGATGCATTTGGTCCTTCAGCTTGGCAGGAAATCTGGGTTGAACAGATGGAAACTCCCCGGATCACCGGGGAATTGGGAACCATTTTTAAAAAAAAGACACACTTGTGGACACCAGCAGAATTGAATACCATGATCACAAAATTGACAGCGGGAATCAAATGTAGCAGGCAAACGGCAACAAACCTGCCAGGGAATTGGACAATGTGGGCATGTAGCTATGAGAAGGCCAGGAGAAAGAAAAATTGTATGTTATAGTTGAATAGCCACCAGTCGCTATGGAAACTAGATGGACCGATGCAGAGCATGCCAGAGAAATTGGCGCACACGGCTTTGAAAGAAATTGAACGGGTACAAAGCCATCAGGTTGCCGGGGAGTCAGAGTTCGTCCGATCCATGACCCAACCAAGGAATCTTGGCAGTTGCAGAATTCCGAGACTATTAGGGAACCTGGACAATAATACAAAGCACAATGTAAGGTTAAGAGTTCACCCGACAGTCATTCCTCAGGAGCCCACCGCAAACCTCAAAACCTTAACGCTGTTAGCAGATCTCTGGCCTGAGATGGTGAAGCATGTCCTTAGGATCAACTGACGCAAGGGTCTTTTTGCTGGGCGTGCGTGGAGCCACTTTTAGATTTTTTTTTCAGCAGACTATCAAACCCAAATTGTCCAAAATTGGCTAAAATTAGGATATTTGTAAATTAATCAAGATTGGATCACTTTGAATTCCAAATCCATTTCAAACATTTCCCCTAGCAGAAACCTAGAAACTTGAAAAAGAGTTTCATTCATTTGGCGAACTATGAACCTTTACAGGAACCACTCATCAGTTTAATGATGATTACTCAGTAAATTCTCTAACTAGGGAACTTTTAGCCAGATGTACAGCTATTTATTGCTCACTTGTACAAGACACTGGTCAGCTCTTTGTGTGATGCCTTTTCCAGATAATTTTATTCCTCTGTGTGATCATCAGGGCTTACAGCGGTGCTTTATGAGGTACCATGCAGTTCATATAAAACATCTTCACGTAATGGTCTCTTGACTCCATGCATCTCCTTTGTAACGTTCTCTGTTCAATCCATCAAGAGTTTCCTTGAACTATGCACAGTTCAGGCAATGCAAACTGTCTATTTCACGGTTTAATCCTGAGTTTAATGTATTCTCTGCCACATCGACACACAGATACACACGAATCACAGTGGGGAGGTGGTAGTAGTGTCGCTGGACTAGCAATCCAGAGACCCAGGGTAATGCTTGGGTTTGAACCTCACCATGGTAGATGGTGAAATTTTAACTCAATGGTTTACTCTTAACTGCCCTCTGAAATGGCCAATAAGTTGATGGGCAATTAGGGATGGGCAATAAATGTTGGCTCAGCCCAGCAAAGCCCACATTCCATAAACAAATAAAGAAAAAAACAAGCAGATGCTCCCGTGACATTGCTCACAGCGAGTTGGGAAATAACAGCAGCAAGGTGTTTCTGCCACAAAATGCACAAAGAATTGCTGTGAATCTGGATTTGGTAGAACTAAATGGGACAAGATTTCTGAGACCTTCCCAGTCGGATTATACCTCATTCACCTGGAATGGAATTTGTGCATATTAGATTCTGAAAATATAATGATTATTAAGCCAACCATTTTTCTACTACATGCATGCAAAAGGGCATTTTGGGCTCAAATTGTATGGTTACCTATTTCTCGGTGAAAACTGTAAAGCGATGCTGTTGATTATTAATTACTGCATACGGGCAGCGCCCTGGCGCAGTAGTTAGCACTGCTGCCTCACAGCACCGAGGTCCTGGCTCTGGGTCATTGTCCATGTGGAGTTTGCACATTCTCTCCATGTTTGCATGGGTCTCACTCCCACAACCCAAAGATGTGCAGGGTAGGTGGATTGGCCACGCTCAATTGCCCCAAATTGGAAAAAATGAATTGGGCTCTCTAAATTAAAAAAAAAATTAATTACTGAATAGTCCTTAACTAACTTTTATCTCTTAAATTGTTCTGGATAAACAACAAGAGGTAGGGGGCATGTACCCAGTCAGAGATAGTTACATATAGGGCAGGATGTTACATCCCTATCATGGCTTGGGCGTGGCCATGAATTGTGGCGAGCCGTTCAACATTCCATTCATTCCGACGGGACTGGATAATCCCACTTGCAGAAGGGGATGTAAGATTCCATACTTAGTTACTTACTTAGCAGTGCAACTTTGTAGAGGGTTGTGAAGGTTACATTACTGGGAGGTTTGGTAATGGGACAGATCCTGGGTTTGATAGGACTGGAGTGGAGTGCACATCGGTGGCTGGGGTACATTGGTTTAGAATTGGAGAGAGGTTTCTAACGTTTTCCAGCTCTGCAAATTCATCACCACCAGGGGATGGGGTCCTGGGTTTTAGCTAGGAGTTTGACAGTGCAGTTAGTATTTATGTTCTATTTCTCTCTCCCTAATGCACTTATCCAGCTTCTCCATAACAGTTCCATGTGGTAATGAATTTCACATGTTGCAGCATTTCCCCAAACACTCACAAAGGGGACTACAAATAGAAGCTTTCAAATGGATATAGAAATGTGGCCTGGTCTACCGAATTGTGGGAATGATCGTCGGATTGCCACTGCGATCGAAAATAACTCCCCCCCCCCCCCCCCACCTCCCGACTCGGCACTGCTGCATGTTTCTAATGGGGTCTTCTGAGCCTGGCTTTCCCAGAAATGTGCAGCCTCAGGAAACTCCATCAAAAGAGAGTCAAGATGGAGGAGATAGGACATTCTCCCTTTTATGTCACTAACTGCCATATGGCCAATTTAAAGGTCCAGTTTGTTTGTGAATGAATGTTAGTGGGTGGGTAAATAAGTGAATGGAAAGGCGGGTGAGGTGACAAGGTGAGTAGGTGGGTGAGGGGGTAGGTGGGCAAGGTGAGTAGGGTGGGTGAAATGGAAAGACGGCGATGTGAGTCGGGTGGGTGAGGTGACAGGTTGGTTGGGTGGTTGGTGGGTAAGATGGTAGATGGGTGAAGTGACAGGTGACTGAGGAGGCAGATGGGTGTAGTGGTTAATGGGTGAGATGGTAGTCCCGGTTTGGGAGATAGTTAAGTGGTCAGAAGTGTTAGTTGGGTTGAAGAATACACGGGTTGGCGGGGGGTAGTTGGGTCAGATTGGGGAGTTTCTAATCTGAAGTCCCAAGAAATTCCTAATAGTTCTATATGTCTGCATCATCACAATGCCCTGAAGTGCATCTTCAGTCGTGCATCCGGAATAGGACAATCCGGAGACCGGAAGATGTGGGTTGCGGTACCCCGACCATGGGAATGCTAGTTATGAAGGTGATGGGGCTTTCTTTCATGATGCAGATCTTATCGTAAAATGCCCAGCAAAATGTTTGGTTTTTGGCCCTTGACCGCAGCGGGCAGATTGGATCCGTAAATAGTTTTCCCAGTCTGACCCTGGAATCACACCATACATTCCGCAAATCTACTGCTAACATTCAGAGGTTTGGATGGCATTCAGATACCCTGGAGGTGCCCCTAAGGACATGTGTGTAACGGGTTTTACTTACAGTGCTTTCCAATGTCTGACTCCATGCTTCAATTTTGTCTCCTAGGTGGACTTCCTGAAAATTAAGGTTCTTCGGGAGCAGCCTGAGAAAGAAGATGGATCTTCAGGAACATTCTGAGACAGGAAGCGAAAGTGACCACGTCCACCATTCACCACTGCACTTCAAGCCAAGGGCCATACTCAATGGGATATTAGGTGGTGTCTTAATTTTCCTCATTTTCTCCAGTTGCCTGCATGGATGGATCCAGCACATGGAAGGTCTAAGGACACGGAAATGTGCTTCGCTTTGAGCTGCCCTGTGATCGGCTGACAGGCGGTTCAATTTATAGCTGAGTGCGATCGCACATGTCATCTCCCAGTCCCTTCTCTTAATGCTGCGTTTATGCTATAAACAGCACCCAGCAGTCGGCTCCAGACAGGTGGGCTGAGTGGAGCGGCTCTGTTCAAATAATGTGGCATTTCCTTGCCAATCATTTGAAATTGATATTTGTTAGCTGCGTAGGGCTAAGATGATGAATGAATGTGGAATATGTAATGAATTGTGAAATATAGGTGAAAAGAGGCAGGGCATAGCTGGGATGCGATGAGGAGCGATTGAATGGTGTGGAGAGGAGAGGAATCTTGGAAATGACACCACCATATGGAACTATTCAGCCCAATGTTCTCTTTGTGTCCATGTGTCTCCTACTCGAATAGCCTCTGATGTACATGCCTCTGTTGAACAGCCTAAAAATGGCATTGTATCCATTTATGTTGGTGTCGCCATCTTGGGTGGGGTCCTAAGTCGGGTGTTCAGAGCGCCAACTGGATTTTGAATAGTCGGGGAGAGGCTGCCGCAGGGAGCAAAATTCTTGCCCCATTTCTCTTTCTTCTGTAACCTCTCTCATCAAGGTAAGAAGTCTTACAACACCAGGTTAAAGTCCAACAGGTTTGTTTCGAATCACTAGCTTTCAGAGCGCTGCTCCTTCCTCAGGACCTGAGGAACACTGCCAGACACTGCCAGAAGTACTTATACACTGTTAAGTATTTATGTCGAACTGGCACTGTCATCTCCCTTTTAAATTCTAACTCTGTTATAACCAACTCAGGAGTGGGACAAGGGAGATAGTTTACTCCTATTGACCTGGCCATTACAAAGGAAATAAATAAACCTTGAATGGTTGGCATAACACTTAGCATTGGCTTTGTTCCACTGAAATTTGGAAATGCTTGGAATATTTCTTTGCCCAGTATCTGCATTGACAGGAACTGCATTTGGTCAAGGCTGTGTCGAGGTCTCGTGGACAGCAAAGGCTCATTGAAGAGGATACCTGCACTGACTATGTCTCCACATCTCTGCCAGATGGGTTTCTGCACTGGTTAAGGACACTGACAGAGGTGCTTCTGCAATGGGTAAGGACACTGTCAGAGGTACTTATGCACTGGGTAAGGACACTGACAGAGGTGCTTCTGCACTGGGTAAGGACACTGGCAGAAGTACTTATGCACTGGGTAAGGACATTGCTAGAGGTACTTATGCACTGGGTAAGGACACTGCCGGAGGTACTTATGCACTGGGTAAGGACACTACCAGAGGTACTTATGCACTGGGTAAGGACACTGTCAGAGGTACTTATGCACTGGGTAAGGACACTGCCAGAGGTACTTATGCACTGGGTAAGGACACTGTCAGAGGTACTTATGCACTGGGTAAGGACACTGTCAGAGGTACTTATGTGCTGGGTAAGGACACTGTCAGAGGTACTTATGCACTGGGTAAGGACACTGTCAGAGGTACTTATGCGCTGGGTAAGAACACTGTCAGAGGTACTTATGCACTGGGTAAGGACACTACCAGAGGTACTTATGCACTGGGTAAGGACTCTACAAGAGGTACTTTTGCACTGGGTAAGGACACTGCCAGAGGTACTTATGCACTGGGTAAGGACACTGTCAGAGGTACTTATGCACAGAGGTAAAGACACTGTCAGAAGTGTGCCTGCACTGGGTAAGGACACTGTCAGAAGTACTTATGCACTGGGTAAGGACACTGCGAGAGGTACTTATGCACTGGGTAAGGACACTGCCGGAGGTACTTATGCACTGGGTAAGGACACTACCAGAGGTACTTATGCACTGGGTAAGGACACTGTCAGAGGTACTTATGCACTGGGTAAGGACACTGCCAGAGGTACTTATGCACTGGGTAAGGACACTGTCAGAGGTACTTATGCACTGGGTAAGGACACTGTCAGAGGTACTTATGTGCTGGGTAAGGACACTGTCAGAGGTACTTATGCACTGGGTAAGGACACTGTCAGAGGTACTTATGCGCTGGGTAAGAACACTGTCAGAGGTACTTATGCACTGGGTAAGGACACTACCAGAGGTACTTATGCACTGGGTAAGGACACTACAAGAGGTACTTTTGCACTGGGTAAGGACACTGCCAGAGGTACTTATGCACTGGGTAAGGACACTGCCGGAGGTACTTATGCACTGGGTAAGGACACTACCAGAGGTACTTATGCACTGGGTAAGGACACTGTCAGAGGTACTTATGCACTGGGTAAGGACACTGCCAGAGGTACTTATGCACTGGGTAAGGACACTGTCAGAGGTACTTATGCACTGGGTAAGGACACTGTCAGAGGTACTTATGTGCTGGGTAAGGACACTGTCAGAGGTACTTATGCACTGGGTAAGGACACTGTCAGAGGTACTTATGCGCTGGGTAAGAACACTGTCAGAGGTACTTATGCACTGGGTAAGGACACTACCAGAGGTACTTATGCACTGGGTAAGGACACTACAAGAGGTACTTTTGCACTGGGTAAGGACACTGCCAGAGGTACTTATGCACTGGGTAAGGACACTGTCAGAGGTACTTATGCACAGAGGTAAAGACACTGTCAGAAGTGTGCCTGCACTGGGTAAGGACACTGTCAGAGGTACTTATGCACTGGGTAAGGACACTGTCAGAGGTACTTATGCACTGGGTAAGGACACTGTCAGAGGTACTTATGCACTGGGTAAGGACACTGTCAGAGGTACTTATGCACTGGGTAAGCACACTACCAGAGGTACTTATGCACTGGGTAAGGACACTACAAGAGGTACTTTTGCACTGGGTAAGGACACTGCCAGAGGTACTTATGCACTGGGTAAGGACACTGTCGAGGTACTTATGCACAGAGGTAAAGACACTGTCAGAAGTGTGCCTGCACTGGGTAAGAACACTGTCAGAGGTACTTATGCACTGGGTAAGGACACTGACAGAGGTACTTATGCACTGGGTAAGGACACTGTCAGAGGTACTTATGCACTGGGTAAGAACACTGTCAGAGGTACTTATGCACTGGGTAAGGACACTGTCAGAGGTACTTATGCACTGGGTAAGGACACTGTCAGAGGTACTTATGCACTGGGTAAGGACACTGTCAGAGGTACTTATGCACTGGGTAAGGACACTGTCAGAGGTACTTATGCACTGGGTAAGGACACTGTCAGAGGTACTTATGCACTGGGTAAGGACACTGTCAGAGGTACTTATGCACTGGGTAAGGACACTGTCAGAGGTACTTATGCACTGGGTAAGGACACTGTCAGAGGTACTTATGCACTGGGTAAGGACATTGTCAGAGGTACTTATGCATTGGGTAAGGACACTGTCAGAGGTACTTATGCATTGGGTAAGGACACTACCAGAGGTATTTATGCACAGAGGTAAAGACACTGTCAGAAGTGTGCCTGCACTGGGTAAGAACACTGTTTCCTCTTGTGGGAATTCTGCGAGAAACACAAGCATTTAGTGAATATGTGGTGTTGGTAACATCTGTATTCAGAGCCAGCCATAGAACAGACCATTGAAGGGCCTTTAAAGGGAGTCTTTTACCATTTGCTTATCACTTGAGCTGATGCCTGGGCAGTGGAAAGGCTCATAACAACAGCAAACCTTCCAATGACCTAAGCTGCGGCTCCCTTGTCCAGAGCCATCTCTAAAAGGTGTCCTTTTTTCATTCAATGATCCTGATGGGGGCCACTCTGGGTGCCGCGATGCAATTTAGTTGCATACATTCCTCATCCTGTTGGTCTATGTGGAAGGTACGGGCCCTGGGCTGGCACCTGCCTCTGTTGGGGCAGGGGGTTGGTGGCTTCTTTGGGATTTGCGCTCCCTGCGGTTTCTAAGTCCGCATGTCCCACATCGCCTGGGCCCCTCCCATACCGACTCGGGGAGGTGTCACATCTGGCTGCCTCAGTCCCGGACCAACTGACCTGGGGCGAAATTCTCCTACCCGCCCCGCCACATTTCTGCCCCAACCGGCCGGCGGGAGTCTCCATAACACCGGCTGGTCAATGGGGTTTCCCATTGTGGGGCAGCCCCACGCCATCGGGAAACCCCCGGGCGCCGGCAAAACGGAGACTCCTGCCGGCGGAGAATGACGCCCCAGGTCTCTATGGTATTCGGTCCAGGGTGGGGTTTCCATTATGGGGGGGCCTACCCACCGGGAGGGGTCGCATCCTGGAGTGTGCACCTCCAGTCCTTGGAGTACCTGCGCTCCCTTTTCCACGCTTTCTCTCAAGAGTGAAATCTGCATGGTCTGTTGAAGGCTCGGCCAACAGCTTTCCTTGCGTTGCCATATTATTAACATCACAGACCAATCGGCCGCTTAGCATCTCAGAGGGTGACTTGCCATACTCCCAAAATTTGGCTAAGTTTCTCAACCGTGTTAGGACTCTCCTGGGGTTCTCTCAATTATGTTAAAATGGTATCTCTGCACAATGATTGATGATCTGGTGTTATATACTGTGCTGCCAGGGTCACCATCTCTTCAAAGGACTTGGTGTCCGAGGCTGAGGGATAGGTCAGGCTCTTTACCACCCCATTGTGTGGGCCGCATTGGCCAATAAAAGGAATACCATCTATCAGGCTTCAGTGCTAGCCCGAAAAAGACAACGAATGCGTTCTGCGTTGTTATACCCTGCCCAGATCCTATTAGCTGGGGACAATTGGTTATCCATGTTCCTTGAGGAATATGAGTTCGCCAATGAGGGAGGAGGGGAATCATTAGCAGTGCTGCTGTATAAATGGAGCTGGCCAGTGTGGTACCGGCTAGCGAGGGACCCAGTAGTGAACTGCTGGTACTTTGTACATATTGTTGTAAATAAAGTTACTTTCTGTTTGACTCCACAAACTTGTGCTGGATTCTTCATGGCCCTCACAAAACGCGTATTGTGTCCAATCCTCGATGCTTGCATCGAACGCCTGCAGTCTTCCGAATACCGGCATTGTGGAAAATAAATTTCCACCTTAGTCTATCTAATAGTGCAGAGGAGATGGTCGTCCATCCGACGGTCAGCAGCATCGACTGTAGCTCCATTTTATTCTCGTCGCCAGTTTAGTGACCACAGATGAGTCCGAGGTGAGTGGACAAAGAGAAACTAGCAATGTAATAATATGAACAGTACTCTTCAGATCCCAGCTAGTCTGGGGTGTTGGCTGCAAGTCTGGCCGACTTCTGTATCAAAGTCTATTACCCTGCGCATGGGCTCCCCGCCCCTCAGCGGGGGAGCTCGTGCTGAGCAAGGCTCACAGGGAGACTAATTGCTCCAAACTCGGAGGCCTCATATGGGTCATAACAGATAGGGAAGATTGAAAATTCGGATTTTATGTGGATTTACCTGAGGAAGTCCCAATGATCAGCTCTCAGCGGAAATCAAACCAACATTTGCCTGAGTCACAGTGGTAGGAAAAATCGGATAGAACCTGCTGAGCTACCCCGTACATGAGCTGGCGCATATTATCTGGTGTGCTGGAAGTTGCTACCTTTTACCCAGAGTACACTGCAGAGGGCCTAGTGCAACCCTGCACCATATTTGGGAGGGCACGTCAAAATATTTTCTGCCAGTAGGGGGGCATATTTTTCAGAGCAGCTGTCCTGTGGTCAGCGGTGGCTGTGAATTATGCTGGACCCTCCAGCCACGAAGGAGTGATCCTTACTTGTCGCATCAACCTGAGCCACCTTTGTCAACTGTAAATGTTAAAAAGAAAGACTGAGCAGCAGCTATTTTCTTTCGGCCATCCTAGTGGAGTGGATTAAAGAAAAGCCTCATTGAGGTGTTCAAAAATGTATTAAAGACCTTCGGGCGAGAAATTGAGATATACTGTCACTGACTGTAAACCTACTCCATCCACAACAACGGTGGATTATAAAAATATAATCATTTGTCCTTCAGCTACAAACATACAGAGAACAGATGTAGGGAAACAAAGGCATCTTAACGCTGTAAAACAATAGATCCTTGAAGATCCTTCCTGCTTTATAAAGTCCTTGGGTGGGGCACATGGGCAAGAATTCTGTCTTAATCTTTTGTTCCTAATTTTTTTACTTTGCCTCATGAAGGCAGTGATCTTCGTGGAATGGTTATGTTACTGGATTGATAATCCAGAGAATGTGAGTTTAAATCCCAGTTTAAAGTAACCATGAAGCTATTGTATTATTGCAAAAAAAAACACTTCCTAACATCCATTTGAGAATGAAATAATAATAATTATAACAATCGCTTATTGTCACAAGTAGGCTTCAATGAAGTTACTGTGAAAAGCCCCTAGTCGCCACATTCTGGCACCTGTTCGGGGAGGCCGGTACGGGAATTGAACCCGCGCTGCTGGCATTGTTCTGCTTACCAAGCCAGGTATTTAGCCCAGTGTGCTACGGGGCGGTCCGTCCCGGGACTCCCGGAATGGAATGCGTTCCCGATGGGCCGGAGAATCGGGTGCCCTGAACGAGATGCCCGAACTCCCCTCTGCTGGCGGCATGAATGAGGTCCACGATGCGCGCTGGAATAATAATAATAGCTTATGGTCACAAGTAGGCTTCAATGAAATTACTGTGAAAAGCCCTAAGTCCCCATTCCGGCACCTGTTCAGGAAGGCCGGTGCGGGAATTGAACCTGCGCTGCTGGCATTGTTCTCTATTACCAGCCAGCTGTTTAACCCACTGTGTCAAACCAGCCCCTGGTTTATGGGGATGTAAATCAATGCAAATGGATCTTAATGACCCATTTTCGTCTATTTAACCCAGTGCTTTGGCCTACCATGATTCTCTGGCTGGGAACGATGTGGGCACGGATCACTTGTGGTCTCTATCAGCGTGGCCCTGACGTGGCGAACCTCGTGGTGGGTCAAGGTGGCAACGTGCCGCCAGGCATAAGTGACGAAGGCGCGCTTCAGTTGTGGTATTTAAAATCGGGAAACAGGCACCTTCGCTGACGAGGGAGAGAAAGGAGGTAACCCAAGCTACGAAACAGTGGGCTGCCAGTTGTGCTGCAGGTCATGGGGGGCATCTGCCAGTGCTAGGAGAGTGATGGGGCGGTAGGGGGGCTGACCAGGAGATAGGCCATGAGATGGGGGTGTCCCCCTGAGACCAGAGTGGTTGGGAACAGACCGCCATTGCTGCAACCTGCAAGGCAGCCATTTGGCTACATACCCAACTGCCTGCCCACTGTGGCCTGTAGATGTGCAGAGCGCCACCAGCCATATGGGTGCAACCGCACCCTCCCCCACCTAGGCCAAACCCCGAGGGTCCCACAAATCCCAGCCGACCCATCAATGGAATGGGCATGGCCCAGCGTGGCCCGTGGCCCACCTGGTGCTGGCACACCCCAGCGCACCCATCCGCTGCAATGTCCAATTGCAGGGGCAGCAGAAGAGCCGTGGAACTCACCCTGCCTGACGGATGCATGTACCCTGGCTGTCAGCAGCTACCCTGGCACACTGCCCCTCGCAGGGCAGTCATCTCGCAAGTGACACCCTCAGCTAACCCACCCTTCATGACCACAGGCTGTCACCAAGCCCTGCCTGCCCTCTGTGACCCCTCTCCCATCCATCCAGCCCCCAGAAAAGTAGACACAACTGGTGCGCTGCACAAACGATCCACAGCACACCGCAGCTACGGTCCCAACAGGTGCCCCGGGCTGAGCCCCATCCGTGGGCCGTACCCGCACATATATCACCAAGCATGGTGCTGGTTAGTGGCACACTATGTCCAAACCCCCTCCCCCCCAACAACCTTCCACCACCCTGCTGGCCCACCCAAGGAGGGCCCCATCAGTAGCCGCCACAGGGGTGTGCAGGACAGGGGCCACAGAGCATACCACTGGGATGGGTACTGTATGAGGAGGAAGTTCAAGATCAAATCCTAAAAAAGCATTTAGAAGAAGGGAGTCACAGAAAGGAACCAGTGGGGCAGTCTGCCCCGATTATACATGCCGGTAATGTCACGGCGGGTGGAAGAAGCATAGAAGCAGGTCAACCTGAGGGAAGGGCCAAGAGTGTTCTTGTGGGAACTGAAGAAGTACGAAGCGCAGACGCACCTTTACAAGTTGAGAACCAATTTCTGAAAGTCAGAATGAAGCTAGAGCGACTGTGGTAATAGGGGACTTAAAGGGGGAGGGATGTAAGAGTGAGCCCCTTTAAAGGGACAGTGTTTCGGGGGTCATGTGACCCGATCGGCTAATCGTGTTAATCCTGGAGCTGAGCGCGGGATTTCCCAGCCAGTCTGGGACTGGAGTCGAAGTAGTCAGTCGCATATTTCTTATACTCTGTACATTATTTATTCCTGATAATAAATAGTTTGTTTAGTTACTAACCTTCGTGGTCGCCCATCCTTGAATTATTGCCCTATTCATTATGGAGTTAATAGAGCTGAACTTATGATGAGGTACATGCCTAGTTAATCCAAGTATGAGTGTTTATCTGGACACCAGAAGTACCCACTACACACCTTCAATAGGGTGCACAGGATCCTGAATACCCTGTTGAGAAAGTAGGACCAAGATGAGGCCTTGCTTTAATGTCTCATCGCAAGAAACAGCACCTCTGACAAGACACTACATCTGTGCAGTACTGGAGTTTCAGGTTAGATTATAAACTCAAAAGGGCTTTGAAGGCTTGTGGAAGAAATCTATTGACATCCTTTTTTTTTAGCACAAAGCTTTCCGCTGCATTGAATCTTACTTGACAGACTTACCTGTCTTTCTAAAAATTCTGTAATTAAAATGATGCCTTGTGGGGAATAAGCTGTCAATAAAATTGAGATAATTATTTCCATTGCAATAAACACGCAAGTGCTCCCTTCCCAAAACACTTAGAACAGAACTGGGAAAGGGCAGGAATAATAGAGCGATCCCACCTATTGTTGCTTTGAAATTGAGGACAGTTCATAACCCGGGTACCCCAGAACTGCTCTATCTGCTCCAAACCCCAAGAGCAAGGCACCGAACATGGATGTTTCCAGTGATCGACTGCAGATTATTTCTTAACAAAATTGGTCCTTTTGTGTGGATGTCATCATGCATCAATGGCTCCAAGCTTGTGACAGTTGACACGGGAGCTGACAGCCACTGCTGGCATAAATATGAACCGAAATAGAAAAAAATCCTCACGTAAAACAAAATACACAGGGAGTGATTTGAAATGAAAATGAAATGAATATCGCTTATTGTCGCAAGTCGGCTTCAAATGAAGTTACTGTGAAAAGCCCCTAGTCGCCACATTCCGGCGCCTGTTCGGGGAGGCTGGTACGGGGATTGAACCGCACTGCTGGCCTGTCTTGGTCTCCTTTAAAAGCCAGCTATTTAGCCCTGTGCTAAACCAGCCCCATTTCAAGATGGTGCAGGCACCTTGGGGTTCAGAAAATGGCTGCCAAATTGGGCAACCGCTGGTATTGGCCCTTATTGCCATCTAAAAGTTCAATGTACCCAAAATATCAATCATTCTCCTTCTCCACCTGGTATGTTGCACTGAGAATATGAATTTGATAAGGTAACATTGGCAAGCTCTTTTATTGGTCATGATTAATCATGCAGGCCGTAACAGTGACAAATTATACACTTCTAACCAGTGTGTTAAACCGAAGGGGAGGGTGTCCTCCCATTGGTGGGATAGGAATGCGTACAGACTTTCACCTGCCCATGTCACCATAAATGGTGATGGGGCTACATTGTAGCACAGTGGTTAGCACTGTTGTTTTACAGCTCCAGGGTCTCAAGTTCGATTCCCAGCTTGGGTCACTGTCTGTGCGGAGGCTGTACGTTCTCCCCGTGTCTGCGTGGGATGCCTCCGGGTGCTCCGGTTTCCTCCCACAAGTCCTGAAAGACGCGTAGTTAGGTAATTTGAACATTCTGAATTCTCCCTCCGTGTACCCAAACAGGCACCGTAGTGTGGCAACCAGGGGACTTTCACAGTAACTTCATTGCAGTGTTAATTTAAGCCTACTTGTGTCAATAATAAAAGATTATTATTATAAATTAACCGCTTGGGAGCTACAATTAGTCTAGTGGATGTGGTAGGATGGGGAAAGTGGGGGGCACCAGATGCCTACCCTTCCACTAGTAAAATACCAGTGGAGGCTGGCAGGTGTCGGGCCTACCATAATGGCAACCAACTTCATGCTCCCCGCCTCCTCAGCCTGCCACCCAAATCCCGAGGAGTGGGGTCGTGGTTGGAACATTCCACCCCGTGGTGTCCAACGGATGTGATGGAGGAGAGGGAGCTTCAAGCTCTATTACAACGGTATGAGATTAACGAGCTGTAAATTGTAAGTGCTCCACTTCCCCATCTGTGGCATAATGTTGTACAAAATTCACAAAGAAAGATTTTAAAAAGGTAAAGACTGTTGTGTTTTCAGATCTGTAAAGGCCTTTCAGTGTTCAGAGAGTGAAAACAGAACAATGCTCCTCTTATGTGCCTATCCAATACACCTTCATTGACAGGGTCATTTCTGATCTGACAGGTGTTATTATTGCAGTTACTCCTGGGTACAGAGCATTTATGTGCATGCATGTTGATTTGATATAATTTTCTGCTCTTCTGTCACAGGAATTTAGATACTAAAAGTGAAGGTAAAATATTTAATGCTCAGCTTCATTCTTTTATTGGTTAAAACAGCATTGGCCTTTGGTAAAATATCTTAAAGCAGCGTTATCAACCATGCATTACTGGACTGATCTCAAGTGTCTCCGCAATTGTTTTAAATGCTTCAGTGCAATTAAAGGGAGGATGGTTGTGGAGGCTAGGTCAATTGAAAATGACGAAAGTGAAATTTCTTGATATTTGTTAGTTAAACAAAGGGGCCGGGATTCTCCGCTGCCGGGATTCTCCGTTACACCAGCGCCCAGGAGTTTCCCGATGGCGTGGGGCTGCCCCACAATAGGAAACCCCATTGACCAGCCGGCGTAACAGAGAGTCCCGCTGGCCGGTGTTGCTAACTTTGGCTGTTTCTTAATTTGGCTCTGTTTAATTACGTTTGCTCAAGAGTTGCCAGGTACCTTTCGACACCGCCACAAGGTTCAGAACCGAATACTGATCAATGACTCGATACACCAGTTAGTAAGTTCAAACACAATGCTCATTTATTTACACACAGTCAAATCTACTCAGGCATAAACTCTGCAAACTAAACTACCACTATTACTAACGCCTATACTTAGCTTCGGGTGCCCACTCAGTCAGAGGAACAATGGCCGTTGCTCGGTTCTGAGGCTGCTGGGTTGAGCTGTTTACAGGGTAGCAACTAGGAGTGTCTATCTCATAGTGTGCGTTGACTTGGAACGTATTTGGTCTAATATAGCTGCTAGGCTGGTCTCTCTCTTCGCTGAGAGCCAAAGCCAAAGAAGAAAGATTCTCCCTTGGGGAATACCTTTTATACTAAAAAGGGCTTTGCACTACTTTGGGCAGGCCTTGAACTTGGCCTCAATTAATTGGGTCTTTCCCAATCAGTCGTATCAATCTTCCTCCAATAGAGGGGTGGCTCCCTGATTGCTGGGCGTGTCCTTGGTGACCGTTGGTCTGCTTTGTTTTAGTCTCTTCTGGCGCCAGGGTGTCTGCCTTAACATTGTGTATCTAAATGTTTCCCCTTTGTCCTCGGTGATGGCTCATTAGTATGTAGATTGCTTAGCAGTTTCTGTCCTGTCTGAGAGCTTAGTTTTCTAATCAACAGACAGACCTTGCACTTGCTCGTTTCTTAGTATTGTCCAATTTTCCCTGCATTCTTTGCAAGTGGCCATTCTGTAATCGGGACGTGGCCATCCCAGATGGCTACACCGGTCGGGGCGGATTTGTGGCATGGCGGGGCCGAGAATCCAGACCAGGGTATTAAGGGTTGTGGCATTAATATACAGGACAACCATTAATTAATTAAATGGTGGAAAGCGATCGAAAGGCTGCAAGGCCTAATCTTCTCCACTGACGTTTGTTAAGGTCAATCACCTGATCCTTTAGAACCAGTGAGGAGAATTGATTGGTGATCCAGTGATAGGTAGGGGAATCTAGACTAATGTCAGAGATATTCTGGCCTTGGGTAGTTGAGTTTTTGGGGTGGTGCAGAGGGCGGGGAGATGGTGGCTTAATTATTCAATCCTTGGTCCAGTATTGTTTCTTACGAATATGAATGAGAATATACAGCAGTATCTGTTGGTGTACAGGATGGTGGGGGCTAGGATCTAAAATGTTTTTGTTGAGTGGTAATTTCAGCTCTGTTGTTCTTGTTGAGAATAGGTCAGGCCACAGGAAAGACTCAAGTCGAGACCAGCCATAAAGAAACATATCTCTCTCCCTTCTGACGCAGGTGTGGCGAATATAGGAAATAGTTCTCTATATTGTATTATATATCTGTTGCCAGTAATATTTTTATAAATCCTGGTTAACATACAGGCAGAGAGTGTGTCTGCAAAAGATGCAATTAAGATGTCCTAAAAGTTGGATAATCATTGATTCTAACCATTTAAGTGTTTACCTATATAGAACTAATGGACTTTTGTTTTAGGAAGAAGGTTCCCTGGGGGGATTTAAATAATTAAAGAGATTGTGTTTAGACTTAGGTAAGCATGGTCATGGGGTCTGAGTGGGTTAGAGATGATGTAGTTAATGGGAGGTGCCAGGTTTGTAGCAGGTTGTTTATCTTTTAGTCTGCCAAAGACAGAAGGACTTGCAACTTGTGTCTGAAAAGGTCTCTCCTTTGCTGAAAGCAACTCTCTACACAAAAGGATTTGCAGCTTGTGTCTGAAAGGGTCTCTCTTTTGCTGAAAGCAACTTTCCACACAGAGGACAGCAAGTATCCTCTTGCTTTATCTACAAGTGACTTTTGAGCTGTGATTGGAGATAGAGAAGATATAAGTTAGAAGTTAAAGTGTTTCCTTTTATTGTTAAGCATTAACTAACGGTCAATTGTAAGCTTTTTTCTGTGATGTTAATGTAGTTGGTCTCGTGTTAAGAATAAAGTTTGTTTTAATATAAAAGATCCCTGTGAGTCAGTGGAATTACTCCTGGGAGTGAAGTATCTTTTCTTCAAAATTGCAAAATTGTTGGGTTTCTTGTTCAGTTTCCTAACATACATTAGGGTCTGGTCCGGTATCCTAACATAGGTTTATTATAAGAAAAAAAACACCTCACATTTATAAGACTACCAGATGTCGCAAAGTAAATCAATTACTCTTGAAGTGTAGTTACTATTGTAATGTAGGAAACACAACAGCTAATTGGTGCATAGTAAGCTCCCATATTGCTGTTTGCAATATAAGTAAGAGATAGTCTGATTTTGTGATTTGTTTGGGGGATGACTATTTGTCAGGACATTCGGTTTTAACTCCCCTGCTCTTCATTGACAGAGTGCAATGGGATCTTGCACCTCCACCTGAGAGGACAGATGAGGCCTTGATTTAACATCTCATCTAAAAGATAGTCCCTTCAACACTGCAGCATTCCTTCAGTTCCGCAAAGGAGAGTCAGTCTTGATTTTTGTATTTGGGTCCAGGCGGGGACTTGAACCCACAAACATACTGATTCAGCAGTATGAGCTACTGCTTACAATATTTCAGCTTGAGCTGCATATTGGAAGACTTTCCTGAGTTACCCTCCTCCAACTATTACACACTTCAGGTTTACTTCTGCGATCGGGTTAGTGGTTTGCGTTTTCAATTGTGGATTCATCATCATTTATCCCTTAACAATGCACAATCACCCCAATTTTATTAGGGACAAATGAATGGATCTGAGACTGAGCCAAGCTTAGTTTTATTGCGAATTTTAACAGCGTCCAGGCAATGGGGACCCACTAACTTGGACCTACCTGGTTTAATTAGGCAGCAGGGAAGAAGAAGGAACATTGTTTTGCACTTTTGATACTATTTTGACATCAGGTGAGATGCAGTGTTGAACTGAATTGCTAATGTACTAGCAGGATAAATACAACTGAGCCTGAGAGTGGATCTTACTTTTTATTAATGTCTTAAATCATAACTTTAGCAGTTACCTGCAATCCTACTGACTGTACAGAAGCAGTCCTCTTGTGGCATAGAACAATAAGAGGTTCTAAGCCCGTATGAAACTGTGCATCTATCACGCTGGTTACATGGGAGAAAGACAATGTTAAATCACATCGATCTAGTTTTAGTGGGGCTGCATTCCTGTCATCTATGGAGGTTGAATAAATGCAACATGGCAATGAGTTAATTTAAGGTAACTTATTCTATTTAAGTCTACCTGCTCTTTTGCGCATTAACCAATTATGAACGGAACTCCAGTTTGAAATGAAAGCATTGCCAATGATTTCACGTTAAGTTTTTTTGTAAATTGTCTCCTGTGCAAACATCAGGGACTAGATTTAATGCTCAGTTTTTTAAAAAACTGCATGATTTTAAGTTGATGTGTGATTAGCATGCAAATGTAATGGGCTAGATTTTCCTCTCCATGAAATGTAGGAGAAGAAATAAATGTGTGAAGTTCAGATGTATTCAATTTATTCTTGAGCATCATTCTAAGTCGGCATTCTACTGATGGACGCATAATTTAAAAATAAATTATTGGACAAAGTAACAAGCTGCCCTTCCAGATCAAGGACTGATAGGGGAGGATAGAATGTTCCTAAAAGGAATGGAGGCTTGAAGTTAAGTAGCTGATCATCCTGAAGAATATGTGGTGACCATGACACAACATTTACCTGATAGTTATCTGCCAATGGCCTGCTGGTAGCCCCTACCTGAGGAAAGTTGCCCCCTCCCCCAGAATACCCACTGTCTCTTCCCCCACTGATTTCAACATCTTTCAAGGACTCCTCAATGTCTGCACTCTCTTATATGCTCTCCTTCACCCCTACCTCTCCTGTACCTCCCTCTTTTCTATCCCATGATGCTCTTCCTCTTTCCTCCCATCTCCACCACTTTGTCTCCTTCTCCTGACACCTCCTCTGCTCTCCCGGTCCACATTTCCCTTCCCCTCATCCTCTCACCCTTGTCCTTTCCAATGGACCTCATTTGTCTTTTGCCTTCTCCCCTCACCTCTCCTACTTTTCCTGATGCCCACTTTCCCTCCCTGTCTCTACTACTCGACTTTCTTCTTCTGTACCCTTCACCTTGTCCCCAATTCCAAGCCTCCCCGTCATCGCCCTCTCACACCTCTTTCTACTTCATTCTTCTCTTTCTCTTCCTCCTCCTCCCCCCTCTTCCATCTTGATCTTATTATCCCCCTCCCCAATAACTCTGCTTGACCTGAAGTGCAGCCTTGGTCTTGACTCTCCTTGCATGAATCAATGATTTACCTTGGACCTGATGTGTATTTATCATACCTCAATCTGTCATATCCCATATTGACACCTCGTAGGCTTTGTGGGCCAAAAGACAAAAACGTTTTAGGAAAACTCCGAAGGCCAAGAACTGAAAATTACTGAACCATTGCAACCAACCCCCCCCCCCCCCCCCCCACCCCCTCCCCACGCCAATCCCCAGCCTGCTACCTCAGTGGGGATTACCTTTGTTACAGCAGTTTTGTAGCCTTTCTAAGGGCCATGATTTCCACAGGTTGCCCGAGGCCTGTGAGTGAATGTGCAGGAATTTGTAGTATGAGAATACTCCCATGTATTCCGAGTACAAATACTACATGGAAGGGGAGTTGGCAGAGGAATTTAGGATTGAACAAGTTGAATTGATTCCTCCCTAAATGTTATTCCATAGGTTTCTTAATAAGAACATAAGAACTAGGAGCAGGAGTAGGCCATCTGGCCCCTCGAGCCTGCTCCGCCATTCAATGAGATCATGGCTGATCTTTTGTGGACTCAGCTCCACTTTCCTGCCGGAACACCACAACCCTTTAGTCCTTTATTCTTCAAAAAAACTATCTTGAACAGTTTTGAAGAGTAATGAAGAGTTTTAACCAGTAGCCAAATTTCAAACAATCACAATAATTTATATTATAGTGATAAAGGGTTCTGATTGGTTTGCACATTGACTGATTTGCATGGAGAAAACAGCAGGGTTCCCCCAAGCTCCCAGGTAATTCACAGAAGATGCAAGATTTGCACGTATCCTTTTTGTTTGCGGAGTGAGTCCCTGTCTATAAATGTATGTTGCTCCAGGCAAGTATAAATAAGCCACATTACAAGCTCAACTGATGATCATGTATTGGTTGTTGATATAGCTGTTAGCGCATTCAGGATTGTTCAATCACAAAATTACATTTGCCAATGGACTTTTTGTTTTGAGCTTTGCAAGAATGGGCTGGTTGAGTACAGTCTGTACTCTGCCTATTACAGACAACGCAAAGGAACATGCTGTTTGATTTGATCAGCCAATTTATGCGGCTTACGGCCTACTATCTGGCATCGCAACAGCATAGAAGTTCATACATGACGTTGCTCAATTGTGTGGAAGGCAGAACATCCTTTGAACTGACAGCAGCATCCTATAACTGGGAAAAAAACCACTCACCTAGCCACTGCATAGCATCAATGTTGAGTTGGACACGGAGTTATGAAGTTACTCCTGTATACAATTATATAGAGGAAAAGAAAAACATATACCGAGGGATATAATGAGCTATGAACCTTGTTTTCAATTCCCCTACCTGTCCTGATAACCTCCTACTGCCCTCCATAACCTTTGCATTTCTTCAATTCTGTCCATTTATGCAACCCAATTTTAATCGCTTTGCCATTGGTCCCAAGGCTCAAAGCTCTGAAATTCACACGCTAACCCATTCTGCTGGTCAACCATAACAACCGTTATAGCTCCTTTAGCATTGTAAAATGTCCCAAGGCATTTCCCAGTATAATGCAAAGGAGATCTGACACCGAGTCGCTTAAGAAGGCATCAGGGCAGATGTCCATACACTTTGCCAACAAAATCGGTTTTAAACAGCATCTTTGAGCAACGACAGGTGGAAGGATTTAGATAATTCCAAAGCTCAGGCACATGGCCACTGAAACCAAGACCACCAATGGTGGAGCAATTAAAATAGGGGACTCTCAAGAGGTCAGAATTGGAGGGGTGCAGATATATTGGAGGATTGTGGGACAGGATGGGTGGGGGTGCTCACCATTGGGTGTGTCCTAGTGACCAAACAATTCCCATATGCAAAGTCCTGGAAAACAGGCCTTATGGCATTTCAAGACCTGTTTTTCTCAGACCTGTTTTCCCATCAAATTGACTCGGAGTGCAATGGACTAATCAAGTCTAGAGGTAGCAGAGAAATGGATGGGAGTTTCAGCAGCAGAGACTGGGCCAGAGTAAGCCTCTGATGGAGGTAAAACTAAACAATGGTGCGGAGATATGGCCGGAGATTCATCTCGGGGTAAAACAAGACAGCGAGGTTGTGAACACTCTGGTTCAACCATGGGAGAGGGAGTCAGGCGTTGGGAAGCAGAGTATGTGATGGAGGCCCAATACAATATCTTTGGTCTTCCCAGAATTTAATTAGAGAAACTTTCTGCTCATCCAGCAGTTTTCACTAGTGGGATAGTCTTGAACAAGGGGACATAGCCACAAGATAAAGGGCCGGTCATTTAAAATGGAGGTGTGTAAAACTTCTTCTCATAGAGAGTAGTGAATGTCTGGAATTCCCTGTCCAGAGGGTGGTGGAGATTGGATCATTAGAAGTACTTAAAGTGTTGGGCAGCACGGTGGCGCACTGGTTAGTGCTGCTGCATCACGGCGCCGAGGTCACAAGTTTGTTCCCGGATCTGGGTCACTGTCCGTGTTTGCGTGGGTTTCGCAACCCAAAGCTGTGCAGGGTCGGTGAATTGGCCACGCTAAATTGCCCCTTAATTGGAAAAAAATGAATTGGGTACTCTAAATTTAAAAAAAAGGGAAAAAAAAGAAGTACTTAAAGTGGAGGTGGATTAATATTTGATAGATCGTGGAATAGAGGGCTGTGGGGAAATGGCACAGAAGAGGAGTTGAGGACGGCATCGGTCAGCCATGAGCGCATTGAATGGCAGGGCAAGTTTGAAGGATCTGGTCGCCTACTCCTGCTTCTAATCTTCAGTTCTTGTGAGTGGTCTGATTATTTACGGTTAGTGGTGGTGGTGGTGAGGTAAAGCTGGTGTTACATAGATACATAGAACATACAATGCAGAAGGAGGCCATTCGGTCCATCGAGTCTGCACCGGCCCACTTAAGCCCTCACTTCCACCCTATCCCCATAACCCAATAACCCCTCCTAGCCTTTTTGGACTCTAAGGGCAATTTAGCGTGGCCAATCAACCTAACGTGCACGTCTTTGGATTGTGGGAGGAAACCGGAGCACCCGGAAGAAACCCACGCAGACACAGGGAGAACGTGCAGACTTCGCACAGACAGTGACGCAGCGGGGAATCGAACCTGGGACCCTGGTGCTGTGAAGCCACAGTGCTGGCCACATGTGCTACTGTGCTGCCCACCACCGTGGTGTCAGCATACATGTGGAAACTGAAACCTTGGACAGGATTTTCTGGTCATGCTCGCCCAGAGATCGGAAGTCCCCACCCGGGGTCCATGACGATTCTTGCGGTGGGCGAATCTGGACAATCCTACCCAGGTGTTTCTGGATGATGTCACCAAGGGGCAGCATGGACTTGAGGAAATATAGATCCTTGGGGGGGGGGGTCACCCAAGATGATGGTGCCTGATTGCGAAGAGCAGCCATTGATGGCGATTTTCTGACTATGAATCGATAGATAAGAATGCCACCAGACAACGGATAAGAATGGAATTGTACCTCTCTCCCTGCTTCTTTCTGATACTCTTTTACAACTAACTTTTTGACCAAGCTCACCTGTTCAAATATCTCGTTATGTGGCTCAGTGTCGTAATTGTGTCTAATAATTGTTCCTGCGAAACACTTTGGGGATGTTTTTACTACATGGACAATGTATAATCTATAAAATATATAATATGTCGATGCAAGATGTTGTTGTTGTCTCATGGTGAGCCAATCCAGCTTCCTTTTCCTTATTTTACCAACATCCTCAACCAACCCCCACTCCGTGAAGGTTTCTCATCTGCCTGTGGCCTCAGGGCTGTCCAGGCCATCAATACCTTCACTCCCTCTTTCCCCTGTCTGGACTGTCCGATGCACTACTGTGCAATGAGACAGTAGAAGCATCTTGCCTGCAACTTAATACTTGAGTTCAAGTGTGAAACATGTTCCATCTTCCCATGCTGTCACCCTGTGTTTAAATAAACACGCACGCAGGAAAGAAAGAAAAACAAGAATAAATGTAGTTACAAGTCAGTGTAAAGAATACTGGAATAACTGACAAGAGGGGGGCTGGCGTTCCACACAATAATTGACTCGAGAGCCACTGCACATTTGTGAGGGTTGACCTGTTTGCACAGTATCGGGAGTCAAACTGTTCTGCAAAGATTGGATATCACATTTATGCCAGGCATTAGCATAGTAAAATAATAACATAATGGCTACATAAGTATATCAATTATTTATTTTAAAGGTCAGTGGATGTTCCATGTGCCCTGGTGATCCAAGGTCATGTGATATCACCGGAGCTGCCGCCAGCCCTGAAATATAGTACTGATCGTATCCCATTGCATGTTGGTTGGGGAATGGTCACTCACAGTTGAACTGATGGTACAATGCAAGAAAACAGTAAATGGAGTTTTCAATCTGTCATGTACCACAAGCAACAACTGTAAGCAGTGAAAATAAGTGCCGAATCTCTGCTAGAATAAAAAAAGGGGACTCTGACTGACTTTCAGCAAACAACTCCTATCTCTGTGTTAAAGGACTGTGGATGAAAAGCTGGGGGAGATTATCCAAAGCCACCCCGGTCTCATTATTTATTATTCAACAGCTAACCGTTGCTCAGAGTTATAAATATTTAATTACAGAGCAACTGTAAATGGTTATATCTTCTGGAAGGACAGGCAAGTTTAAAAAAAAAGAGAGAGACGGAGTATGAGAAAGAAAAAAGACAGAAAGATGAAATGACGCATGCTGATTATGTAGCTACAAGTGAAAAGGTGTGAAGGACACTGCTGAATTGGGTTTTATAATCAGATTGTACCAGTACCTGAAGAGTAATTCATTTGTACTATTCACTGGGCTTCAAAGCTATTTTCTCCAGCATGGCAGAGAGTGACAGAGGGTGCCCTTGGAGAACAAGCTGAAATGTTTTTAATGAAAGGAGGCCTTGAGCAGCGTGAGATGCCATCCTGTCCCCTTTTGTCTGTCTCAAAGTGAAGTTGGCAGGCTCCTTGACTATCAATAATTTATGAGAGAAACAGCATCCCAAAGCCAGTGGAGGGAAGGGAAGGGAACGGAAGGGAGGCCTCTGATGCCTTGGCCTGAAATCTACAGGAATAGAAGATGATAATTCCAGCATGGAAATTATTCATGACAAGAGTTAAACAATCGCTGCTTACTCTGCTGAACAGTGTGGCGCACACTGAGTGGACTGTCTTCAGGTGCAGCAGCGCTACCAAATCTCGTTAAAGTGAGAGAGGGCAGTGCTGGAAAGTGGAACACTGCCCCGCATTTCGGAGTCCTTGTGAGGGGCGGGAGGATCGGGGGGGGGGTTGGTGGTCAATGTCACAGGTTGCCGATGTTAACGGTTGCTTTTTCTATCATTGGCCCCATTTCGAAGGAGCAGCCTTCTTTGGCTGAGTTGGGGTTCAAATGGCAGGAAATGTCAATCGCCTGAATCCATTATCACCTCAGCTTGGAAGCCTGTTCTCAAGTGGAGGTGGGAGTTGAAATTGTCATACGGCGACGGGGTGCACAATCAGGGGTAAATGAGTCGGAGGCTCAATCTCCTTTGGCCAGTCCTCCCTCCTGTTTCGAAAAGAATGCGAAACAGTCTCTGAAGGGAGTCAGCTGAATTGCTAACAGGGTGCAGCCCTGATTGTGCGACACTTGAAATATTTATCTCATTTGCTGTTTTCCTTATTATCCCATTCCACACATTCAATTATTTTTCGATTCTACTTTACACCTACATAATTCCAAATGTACGAACAGTCTGTGTGGGCTGATTGAAAAAAAAAGGCAGAGGTTTTGCAGCTGAATTGCTGGTGAGGGTCGGTATCCTTCGAGATCATGTTACATCATCCACATTACCTCCAGGTTCGAAGCTAAATAAGCACAACTGCACCACGGAGTTACAGGTCATGTGACACAACACATAAAACAAATTTGTGTGCACATGTTCATGGAGGTGAAGGACTATGATTCCCCAGAATGGAAATCCTATCCACTTTACACCCAGTGGCAACATCAAGCACTCCCAGTACCAATTAGTGTTGGATTTATGACCACTTTTGTTTTGTGAACGGGTTCACTTTCAGCTCTGATTAACTACTCAGACCCATTGCACTTAGGAACCATCCCAGCCATTAGAAAGTGGAGACCTTTATCCTCCTTGTCAGGCCTGGATTTAAACCTATGCTCCTGGGGTGAAGAGGGTGTCAGTGAAATTACAGTTCAAAATCCAAATGGAGCTGTGCACAATTCCGGCGATCTCTTCTGGTTATTGTGAAGTTGACCTGCACCAGGGAATTAGAGATCTGTTTCCCTCATATCTTGCAGTAACATCATCACGTAACACGACAATCGGGTGAATGTTTGAACTTTTCGACCTTTGGCTTCAACCTTTAATTTCCGAGGGCTGTAAAAACCATTCCCTTCTTGGTCCCCATTTAGTTGATAGTGTTCATAGTTTTCTCTCCTTAGGTGCTGTCTCCCTGTCCTGCAAATTAACCATCACCAACGCTCTCATCAAAGAAATCAGCTCTAGACTCCAGGTTTAAGGTGCGAGGGGCAAGGTTTAGAGGAGATGTATGAGGCAAGTTTTTTTACACAGAGGGTAGTGGGTGCCTGGCACTCGCTGCCGGAGGAGGTGGTGGAAGCAGGGACGATAGTGACGTTTAAGGGGCATCTTGACAAATATATGAATAGGATGGGAATAGAGGGATACAGACACTGGAAGTGTGGAGGATTTTAGTTTAGACAGGCAGCATGATCGGCGCAGACTTGGAGGGCCAAAGGGCCTGTTCCTGTGCTGTACTTTTCTTTGTTCTTTGTTCTTCATCCTTACAAACTACCACCTCACATCCAACCTTCCTTTTCTGTCCAACATTCTTGACTGTGTTGTCACCTCCAAAATCTGCGCCCACTTTTCCAAGAACTGCATGTTTGAAACACTACCATCAGCTTTTTGCCCTGCCACAGAATCAAAATGGCTCTGACCAAAGTTATGAATGACATCCTGTATGATTGTGACTCAGGTAAACTATCGCTTCTCTCCCTTCTCAACCTGTTTGCAGCCTTTGGCATGGTTACCCATTCCATTATTCTCCAATGCCAATGCTCCACCAGGATTTCACTACGTTCCATTTTTATCAATCTTATCATAGTCAGAAATAAATCGATAATAGCTCCTCTCCCCATTTATGCGACGTTACCTCTGGTGTCCCCCACCATGATCTATCCACTATGGGCCCTTCCTATTTCTCATCTATATGCTTCTGTTTGCTGACATCTTCCAAAAACATGGGGCAGGATTCTCCGTTTCAGAGACGAGGGGCTGGATTCACCGTTTTGGAGGCTATGTGCCGACGCCGGGGTGGGAACTGTGCCGTTTTATGACGGAAAAATTGGCAGCGGCGAACCCTCACAGATCCTGCGACCAGTGATGGGCTAGCAGCCTCGGAGTAAAACTACCGGCTCCCACGATATAAACGACTGAAGAATGGCCGGGTCCACTGCCGCGCATGCGCAGGGCGACGTCCTGCAGCGGTCGCACATAAAACATGCCGCCGACCGTGCATGGACCAGACCTGCCAAATATTGCCCCCCTGGCCACCCCCCCACCAAACCGCCCAGCCCTCGCGGAAGCCCCCCCCCCGGCCAACAGCACTGCTCACGGCCGACTGTGGCGGTGCTGGACACAGTCCACAGCCACCACGCCGGGTTCCTGACCGCTGAGACCACAAATGAATTGCGTCGTTGGGAACTCGGCCCATCGGTGGCGGTGAATCGTGGATACCCTGGATAGTAGCGGGTCAGGTCCGCTAATGATATGCCAATGGTATGTAAACGGCGTGCAGCGAGCGAAGCATTGATGCCATTTTCGGAGTGCCGGAGTATCCCGATTTGGTGTCAAACTGGCGCCTACCGCGATTTTGCCGTTGGAGGCTATTCTTCACCAGATGAAGTTTCACGATTTCGGCGCTGGCCGACGGTGAATCCCACTTGAGGTGCTGATGCCAGGATAGAATCGGTGGACTTCTGCGAGAGCAAAATTGGCGCCATTACTGGAAATATTCAGGAATCGTAAATGGGCTAGCACACGGCCGTTTCCAATGATAAACGGTATCGGATTCTCCGGGGTCGGGATTGGCTCTCGAGAGGCTGACAAGCTGCAGGAGCATATTAGCACTCCACTCCCCACACACATTCATCCCAGCCAACAAGATGGCTCTGGTTGCATTGGAGCCCACCCATCAATTTGATAGGTCGGCTGGGGCCAGAGGGTACCCAGGAGGGGTGACCTGGGGAGACACCCATATGACCCGTGGCACTAAGTCCACAATGGGCAGTCACCAGTGTGCGCAGCCACATGGCAATAGTGCTCCTTGCCCGCCACCCCCTGCAACTTCCCCCAGCCCTGGCAGCAACCCACTTGCCTGCGGCACAACTGTCAGCACATTATGGCAATGTTAGACACTTTCTGTACCCACTGTCCCTCAGCAGCCATGATGCCTGTTTCCTGATTTGCAAAACCACAAGTGAACCTCGCCGTCTGTAATTCCTCCCGGTGGAGGCTGAGCATCGTGGAGGCCCCAGAAAATACCGTGTCAGGCCCACTTATGATATACTAATGGTATTTACTGTACCAGCGGAGTGGGACACATTGACGCCGCTGTCGAGGCACCAGCCGGCCACGGGTTTAGCCTCATGGCCGATTCTCCACCCAATCGCCTTTCCTGATTTTGCCGTCAGCCGACGAGAATCCCGCCCATAATGTCAGTTTCTACATTTATGTTGATGACACAGCTAAAGCTCTATCCCTCTTGACCCCTCACTGTCTCTGATTTGTCATATCGTTGTGCAACATCCTTTAGTGTTTGAGCCAAATGTTCCTCTGATTAAATATTGGGAAGACAAGAGCCAATAAGTGCGATTCAGCAGCCTGAAGTTAAAGTCCACTGAACGGCACGTTTAGCGGGATGTATCTCGGTGGCTGCAGTGCTGCAAAATATCCCGCTTTCCAATGGCACTTTGCCATTTCTTTGGCCTTGGTGTGATTCACTCTGCCAAGGCCGCACTTCGAGGAATTTTCCGGAAAGGCTCCTCGCAGATCGGGGCACCAATTTGTCCGGCAGCCCCCCCCCCCCCCCCCCCCCCCCAACCAACTTAAAGGCACCCCTCGCTATTTTGACTGCCATCAGCCCCCTCTACTTGGCCCAATGCCTGGCCATGTCAAACTGGTATGTGGCCATTCTGGCACTGCCAGACTGGCATCCTGGCAGTGCCCCAGGCACCCTGGCAGGGCCATCCAGACACCCTGATACTTCCAGGGTTCCCAGGTGGCACTGCCAGGAGGCCCAGGTGCCAGGTTAGTGCCTTAGTGTCAAGGGGAAAGCCAAGGTGCCACCCTTCCCTTTTCTGAACACCCAATGATCTCAAATGGCTTGGGAGACCCCCCCAGATGCCGTTTGTGGGCCAGTACTAAACAGCGCCCTGGCGAGGTCTCACCTGGCCGGAGAGTCCCGGGCGCCAGGTGAATTGGACGTCCGGGTATTTAAATGTGCCATGAGGCTCATTTAAATATTCAAATCTGGAGGGCGAGATCCTGATCATGCCGGGCAGAGCGAGTTGGGTGACTCGTGTTCGGCCCGGCATCCGGCGTTGATCCCGGTTCGGGGCTCGCGCTCAATTCATTCATTGTGCCCGGATCCGCGACTAATGTCTCCATCCCCACCACAAACTCTGCTCACTTGCTTCTGACTCCATCCAGCTCGCTGACAACTGTCCGTGGTCAACCAGGCCGGAGGCATCCTTGGTGTGGTATTTGATCCTGTGGATGAACTACTGATCAAATATCTGTATCATCGCTAAGGCTGTCCTCTGTAACATCACCTAACTCAACACCTACCTCAGCTCATTTGTTGCCAAAACTCTTGTCCATTCTATTATTAACTCTAGAATTGACTATTCCATCACACCTCTGACTGGCCTCCCACATTCTACCTTCTGTAAACTTGAGACCATCCAAGGTTCTCCTGCCAGCTGCCTCACTCACATCCTGTCCCATTTACCCATCACCCCTGTGCTCGCTGACTTACATTGGCTCCCACTCCAGCAGTGCCATGATTTTAAAATTTGCATCCATGCTTTCAAATCCCACCTTGGTCTCACACGTCCCTATCTTCGTAATCTTTTCCAATTCCACAACTGTCCAATATGTCTGTGCTCTTCTAATGCTGGCTACTCGAGCATCCATCATTGGCGGCTGTGTTAACAACTGGCAAAGACCTAAGCTCTGAAATTCCCTCCTTAAACCTCTTCAACTATCTTTCCCCATTCAAGACGCTCCTTAAAAAGTACCTCTTTGACTAAGCCCTTGGTCATCTGGCTAACATCTTCTGTGCGCAGTGCCAAATTTTGCATTATTACTCTCCTATGCAGTGTCTTGGGATGTTTCATTGCACGTAAGGTGCTATATAAATGCAAGTCGTTATTTGTGAGGCATAAGACCAAATATTGATCCTAGTTTCAAAACACAACAAATATTTCTCATCAATTATATTTAATGGGGGCTGATCGATTTGTGCTCATAAAATTGGCAGTAGGATTGGGATACTTTCCATTTTGGGTTCCCAGTGTGAGCACAAAGCAACATCTAGTTGGCACCATGTAGGTTTCCTCCAATTAGCTCCAACAGGAATCTTTAGTCTCTCTCTCTCTCTCAGAAGAAAGATGTTGGATTTATATGATGCCTTTCACAACCTCAGGATGTCTAAAAGCACTTAACAGCCAATGAAGTACTTTTGAAAGCATTCACTGATGTGTAATAGGGCAACAGGGCAATCAGTTTGTACACCGCAAGTTACCACAAACAGCAACATCATAATGGCATGACAGTTCCATTTCAGGAGTGAGCTGAGGAATAAATATGGCGCAGGAGCAGTCACACAGAATCACGAGAGTGCAGAAGGAGACCATTTAGCCCATTGAGTCTGCACTAACTCTATGAAAGAGCACCCTACCTAGGCCACTCCCCTGCCCTATCCCTGTAACCCAATAACCCCATCTAACCTGCACCTCTTTAGACACTAACGGGCAATTTAGTATGACCAATCCAACTAACCTGAACATCTTTGGACTATGGGAGGAAACCGGAGCACCCGGAGGAAACCCATGGAGACAAGGGGAGAACATGCAAACTCCACACAGTGACCTAAGGCCAGAATCGAACCGCGTCCATGGCACTGTGAGGCAGCAGTGTTAACCACTGTGCTTCATTCCTTTGATCTTCTTTGACATAGTGTCATGGGATCTTTTATGCGCACCTCTGAGGGCAGATGTGGCCCCAGTTTAACCTCCCAATTGAAAGATGGCTCCTCTGACAGCGCAATACTCCTTTCTGGAACAGTCATCCGAGCTCATGTGCTCAAGACTCTGGACTGTAGCTTCAATAATGTGAGTTGATCCACTTCCAACACAAATATCATTAAAGTCTTTCGAAGCAAGTTAACCAAAATTGATGATAAATGATCGCTTGTGCTGTGGGCTCACACGTGCTATAACCTGCATTTAGAATGGGAAAATTCAATTCACGTCAGATGATAATATCTGGTTGAGAAAATAAACTGTTAGCCCGTTAGTCTGGACTGGACATGAGCCCGAGATCCAGAAGCAAAAGGAGGTTGTGCAAATCTCTACGTTTGCCAATCCAGCGGAAAACATGTTTATTTTTAAAGTTGCTGATGTAGTTCTTCCCAAAGAGATCAGGAGAAACCCCAGAGCCTTTGTGGACTCAGTACTAACATGTCCAACCAGCGAAGGGCAGTAATCAACAAAGTCAACATCATATGTTAAACATTCTTGCTCCCCCAGGCTCCAGGACAATAACTCAACACTTGAGATAATGTGGCATGGTGGCTAGCACTACGACCTGGCAGTGCCAGGGACCCGGGTTCGATTCACACTGTGTGGAGTTTGTATGTTCTCCCCGTGTCTGCGTGGGTTTTCTCCGGGTACTCCAGTTTCCCACCACAATTCAAAGATGTGCAGGTTAGGTGGATTGGCCATGGTAAATTGCTCCTTAGTGTCCAAAGGTTAGGTGGGGTTACAAGGATATGGCGGATGAGTGGGTCGAGGTAGGATGCTCTTTCGCAGGGTCGGTGCAGATTCGATCAATGGCCTCCTTCTGCATTGTAGGGATTCTATGATTATTTGACCTCATTGGTTCTGACTAAAATGTGTGATCTGATATTACAGATCGCTCAGGGAATCCAAGTCGCTGTGGCAACATACATTTTTACATGCATGTTGTAGTCTGGGGTTATGGATAGTGATGGAAGAGGCTCCAACTTTCTTTCCGTCACCTGGCTGACTAGGAATCTCTGCCGTTTTTACTCCTATGACTCGAACCTGGAGTTTCTGACTCAGAGGCAGGGACACTTCCCACTGCACCACAGGACCTCGTGTTAAAAGGAGCCTTTCACAGCTCCAGGGTCCCAGGTTCGATTCCCGGCTTGGGTCACTGTCTGTGCGGAGTCTGCACGTTCTCCCCGTGTATGCGTGGGTTTCCTCCGGGTGCTCCGGTTTACTCCCACAGTCCAAAGATGTGCAGGTTAGTTGGATTGGCCATGCTAAATTGCCCTTAGTGTCCAAAATTGCCCTTAGTGTTGGGTGGGGTTACTGGGTTAGGGGGATGGGGTGGAGGTGTGGACTTGGGTGGGGTGCTCTTTCCAAGAGCCGGTGCAGACTCGATGGGTCAAATGGCCTCCTTCAGCACTGTAAATTCTATGATTCTATGTTTCATCGAAAACCTGGCACGAGGCTACTTTCAAAATGGCACTGGCTGTATTGTCTGGTGTCAATGGTGCACTAATGTTGCCCAACCCCAATTTGAATTGGTTCCTGCCCCATTAATGCCAGGTCTAGATAATTATAATCAGATGCAAAGAGTCATTCGTGTGTGCCCTCCAAGCAGGAACATCAGAAACCCTGCAATCACTTAAGAAATAATGGATTAAAAAATGGGGAAGTGCTAAGATACCTTGAGATGGATAAATTAAGATTAGTGGAATAACTTCCCTCATTACTTTGCGATCTTATGATGAGCACTAGGGGAGGAACATCTGATGAAAATACCAACTGCCCAGTCAGTTGGGCATAAAAGATCTTTGCGATGTAGAACAGGAAAGTTCACTGGGTGTCCTGGTCAATATCTAACCCTTAACCAACCCCAAGGAAACAGACTGCAGGTCATTATCCTGCAGCTGTTTGTGAGACCTTTGTAGCGCAACAATTACTCACTCAAGTCCAGAAGTGATGAAGTCAATCGAGGCTTTATTCAGCAAGACTTGTTCCCCAGCAACTCAGTTACAGAATGCGGCTGCTGGGAGAACCCGGGCTCTTATACTCCGCCTTTCTGGGCGGAGCCAGCAGGCGGCAGATCCAACCAGGACCCGGGACCTGTCAGCCAATAGCCTCTCGGCTTCACAGGTACCGTACTACCCCTAATACATACCACCACAACCTTGCCACCTCGTTTCCTACATCACAACAGTGACATTGGCTGTAAAATATTTAAGGGTGACCAGAGATTATAAAAGATGCCATATAAATGCATATCATTCATTCTTTCTTTCTTTCCATGAGCACAAAACAACATTATATTTTAAGAAACAAATAATTCCTTTGCACTTTCATAAATAGGAACAGGTAAAGTCATTTTGTTCCTACCATTTTTCTTTAATGGTTGAAGTGGAAATGCATTGGGTCAAACTTGGATGTGTGCAGATTTCAAAATGGCTCCATTTCAGTCACTTGGGCTTCAGGACTGAACATGATGCTGATCATTAATATTAGCCACGTTTCTGGGAAAGGGTGCGATCTCTGAGAGAAAAAAACCTTCTTTCTTATATAACTCTATATGTGTGTCTGACAAGTTGAGAGAGTGTTCCAGGATACGCTCAGCATCGTTTTCAGTCAGTGCGGTGAGGTTATGTAACAATATAATAATTAGGCGAATAGTATTAAGCAACATAGGCTGGGTGTTGCACAATATGTTAATTGGCCGAATATTTCTCCAATTTCTAGTTGTGCAATAGGTTTGGCAGATGAATAACTCACGTTAATGAGGGAGGTGTATTATAAAAATGTTAGGTATACTGAAAGGCAAGAGGAGGTGAAGTTCATTTGGTGCAGAGAACTGGAGGTTACAGGGCACACCAACTGTGTGTTTGAATGGATGGACCGAAAATGCACCTAATATTGGGCCTCAGGCTTCATTTTCTTTTTTTTAAAAACATTTTATTAGGGTATTTATAGTTTTTATAATAATAACAATAACGACAACATAAACATAGTATATAAAACATTTCCATCCCTGACACGTTCCTCACACCCCCACAAAGGAAGAACTAGCCTAAACCACCCCCGCCGCCCCCCCACCTAGATTTCTGCCTCTGCTTTTCATTTTCCCCCCAAAAGTCAACAAACGGCTGCCACCTCCTGACGAATCCTAACATTGACCCTCTTAGGGCAAACTTTATTTTCTCAAGACTGATAAACCCAGCCATGTCGCTAACCTAGGTCTCTGATTTTGGGGGCTTCATGTCCCTCCACATTAACAGTATCCATCTCCGGGCTACCAGTGAGGCAAAGGCCAGAACGTCAGCCTCTCTCACCCCCTGGACTCCCGGCACTTCCGACACTCCAAAGATTGCCACCTCTGGACTCGGCACCACTGTTGTTTTAAGTACCGTGGACATGACATCAGGGAAACGCTGGCAAAATCCTCGAAGGTCTGGGCACGCTCAAAATATGTGGACATGATTTGCCGGCCCTCCCGCGTACCTCGCACACCTGTCCACTATCCCAAAAAACGTGCTCGTCCGGGCCACCTTCATGTGTGCCCGGTGGACTACCTTAAATTGTATCAGGCTAAGCCTGGCACATGATGAGGATGTGTTAACCCTGCTTAAGGCATCCGCCCACAAACACGCCTCTATCTCTCCACCTAGCTCATCTTCCCACTTGCCCTTTAGCTACTCTATTTGAGTTTCTTCTGACTCCATAAACTCTTTGTAGATATCCGATACCTCCCCCTCTCCCACCCCCGTTCTGGAAACTACCCTGTCCTGTATCCCCCGTGGTGGCACGAGCGGATAGGCCGGAACCTGCTTTCTCAAAAAATCCCGTAACTGCAGTTACCTAAACCCATTCCCTGTTGGCAGTTCAAATTTCTCCTCCAAATCCTTCAAAGAGGGGAAGCTCCCATCTATAAATAAATCTCCCATCCTCTTGACCTTGGGGGGCGGTTGGCAGTCTTAAATCATGGCCAAAAGGTTGTAATCACTGGATTACTTCCAGGGCTTCATGCTAGGGAGTATAGACATAGGATGATAGAGCAGTTGAATGCATGGGTCAGGAGATGGGTCAGGTGGTCAGATGGATTGCACCTCAAGCGAATCTGGACCAATGCCTTTGCGGGACAGATTGAGAGGAAAAATGGAAAGGGCTTAAACCTGGCAGGATATTGAAGCCAGGATGTAACCTTTTAAAGGAAAACCAAGGGGCACAAATAATTGGGAGAGACAGATAGCGCTAGAGTAGGAAATAATAAGGTGGATTCAGAGTAAGAGTGAATGCAACAAGGTCTAAATAGGTATACAGTGCATGTATGTAAATGCACAGAATGAGGTATATAAAGCTGCTGAGTTGCAAGCAGAGATAGACACATGGGGATTATGACACTGGGGGGATAGTGGAGGCCAGGGGTGGGATTCTCCGACCCCACGCCGGGTTGGAGAATCGCGGGGGGTCGGGGTGGGGGGGCGCAATTCACGTGACGCTGCTCTGACGCTGGTCCGCTGGGTACCGGAGAATCATTGGCACCGGCACGGCGCCGGTCAGGGTGCACTCTATGCGCTCCCCCCCCCCCCGGCGATTCTCCGCACACGATAGGCAGACTGCCTGCCGAGATAGGCCGAGTCCCACCAGTGCTGTTCACGTGTGGTCCTGCCCGGCGGGACCTCGGCGTTCATGTTGCGGGAGGCGGCCTGGTGGGGGGAGGGGGGATCCGACCCCGGGGCGGGCTCCACGGTGGCCTGGCCCGCGATCGGGGCTGACCGATTGGCGGACGGGCTTATCCTGGTGGAGGTCTATGTTCCTCCGCGCCGGGCCCTGTAGCTCTCCGCCATGTTGCGTCGGGACTGGCGCGGAGAAGGCAACACATGCGCGTGTGCGAACTCGCGCCCGCCAGCGAGCATGCACGGACCCGCGGCGCCCATTCTGACACTCGTATCGGCAGCTGGAGCAGCGTGAGGCTCTCCAGTGCTGTGCTGGACCCCTGTGCGGTGCAGGATCGCTGCTCCTCGGGGCCTGTTGATGCCAGCGTAAAACCCCAGGATCAGAGAATCCCGCCCCTGGTGTTCGGGAAGCATAAGGAAAACACGGAAGTAGGAAGGGTGGCAGTATTGCTTAAGGAGAATATTGTAGTGCTGAGGAGAGGGGGTGGCCTAGACAGGTCAAGGGCAGAATCGTTTTGATTAGAGCTAAGAAACAATCAAGTTACCATTCCATTGCAGGGCGTATTCTATTGCAAAGTTGTGCAAAATTGTGGAGTAGTTATAAATAAAGTCGCCATAGTCCCAGATGACCATTGGCTGCTTTCCACTTTGAGGAGGAGAGCGGACTGGTGGTGATTTTACTTGAGGATCACCACACCTCAGGCAAGGGGGAATGTTGAGAAGCCGGGGCCTTCATGAATAGTCTAGTTGGTCCTGGGATTGAACCCGTGCTGTTGGCCTCGTTCTGCATCACGAACCAACCGTCCAGCCAACTGAGCTAAACTATAGAATCAAAGAACAAAGAACAACGAACAAAGAAAAGTACAGCACAGGAACAGGCCCTTCAGCCCTCCAAGTCTGTGCCGACCATGCAGCCCGTCTAAACTAAAATCTTCTACACTTCCGGGGTCCATATCCCCCTATTCCCATCCTATTCATGTATTTGTCAAGATGCCCCTTAAACGTCACTATCGTCCCTGCGTCCACCACCTCCTCTGGCAGCGAATTCCAGGCACCCACTACCCTCTGTGTAAAAAACTTGCCTCGTACATCTCCTCTAAACCTTGCCCATCACACCTTAAACCTATGGCCCCTAGTAATTGACCCCTCTACCCTGGGAAAAAGTCTCTGACTATCCACTCTGTCTATGTCCCTCATAATTTTGTAGACCTCTATCAGGGTCGCCCCGCAATCTCTGTCGTTCCAGTGAGAACAAACCAAGTTTATTCAACCTGTCCTCATAGCTGATGCCCTCCATACCAGGCAACATCCTGGTAAATCTCTTCTGCACCCTCTCTAAAGCCGCCACATCCTTCTGGTAGTGTGGAGACCAGAATTGAACACTATACTCCAAGTGCGGCCTAACTAAGGTTCTATACAGCTGCAACATGACTTACCAATTTCTATACTCAATGCCCCGGCCAATGAAGGCAAGCATGCCGTATGCCTTCTTGACTACCTTCTCCACCTGCGTTGCCCCTTTCAGTGACCTGTGGACATGTACACTTAGATCTCTCTGACTGTCAATAATCATAGAGTTTACAGTGCAGAGGGAGGCCCATCGAGTCTGCACCAGCCCCTGGAAAGAGCACCCTACTTAAGCCTATGCCTCCACCCTGTACCCGTAACCCAGTAACCCCTCCGAACCTTTTTGACACTAAGGGGCAATTTAGCATGGCCAATCCACCTAACCTGCACATCTTTGGACTGCGGGAGGAAACGGGAGCACCCGGAGGAAACCCACGCAGACACGGAGAGGAAGTGCAAATTCCACACAGACAGTCACCCGAGGCTGGAATTGAACCTGGGTCCCTGGAGTTCTGAGGCAGCAGTGCTAACCACTGTGCCACATGCCGCCCATACTAATATAGACTGTTATAGTAAAAGTGTAAATGGCAGAGAGGGGGGAAGAGTTTCTGAAGTACGTTCAGGAGAAATCTTTACATCAGTATGTTCCCAATCCAATGAGGAATCAGGCACCATTGGATTTGGTTCTGAGGAATGAGGTGAGCCAAGTAATCCCTATGTCAGTGCAGGAAGATTTAGGGGACAGTGATCATAATATTATAATTTTTAGGTTGGCTATAAAAAAGGACAAGGGGTAATCCAGGGGGGAATAGGCCAATTTTATAGGAGAGGGAAAACTGTCCAGGCCCAGGTACATTGGAATCAAAGAGTGGCAAGAAAAATTGTCACGGAAAAATGCCTTTGAAGAGGAGATGGTTTGGGCACAGTTGAGGCACATTCCCAGGAGGAGGAAAAGTAGGGCAGAGTTCCACGGATGAAATGAAAATGAAATGAAAATCGCTTATTGTCACAAGTAGGCTTCAATGAAGTTACTGTGAAAAGCCCCTAGTCGCCACATTCCGGCGCCTGTTCGGGGAGGCTGTTACGGGAATTGAACCGTGCTTCTGACCTGCCTTGGTCTGCTTTCAAAGCCAGCGATGTGCTAAACAGCCCCTATGACGTACAAGATACAGAGTAACATGAAACAGAAATGGGCAATACCTGAAACATATGAGGTTGATGGTACAAGTGAGAACAGACTGAATTTAGGAGGTTCAGGGTGGAAGGGGAAAAACGAAATAAGAGAAGCAAAGAGTGAGAAAATGGCAGCTAACTCGAAAGGAAACCCCAAAGTGTCCTATAGTAAAATAGGTGATAAAAGTAATGTGCAGTGCTGGTGACCCAAAAGGGATTCATGGAGGTAGTGGCCATGGGGATACTAAATCACCTGTTTTTACTCAGGAAGAAGATGTGGCCAAAGTTATCGTGAAAGAGGAGGTACTTGAGACTCTGGATGGGATAAGGAGAAGGCATGAGAAGGCTGCTCGCACTTAAAGCTGCAACATCACAAGATCAAATCAGATGTGTCAGAGGATACTGAGGCTAGTACGAACACAAGCATTCAGAGCAGGAGTAGGCCATTCAGCCTAGGATAAGATCATGGCTCATCTGCTTGTGACATCGACTCCACTTTTCTGTCTGCGCGCAATAACCCTGACTCACTCGTTAATCAAACATTTATCCAACTCCGCCTTGATGTATTCAGTCACCCAGCCTCCAATGCTCTCTGGGGAAATGAATTGCACTGACTAAAAACCCTCTGCAAGAAAAGTACGTCTCCTTACCCGAGTCCCAAAAGGGAGACCCCTAATTTTTAAACTAAGGCCATAGAGCTGCAGCAACTCTTTCCTACTTTCAAACTCAACACCCTTGTGATAAACGACAACATTCCATTTGCCTTCCTAATCACTTGCTGTACCTGCGTACTAACTTTTTGTGATGATGGGGGACACCTAGACCCCTCTGTGCCACAGAGTTCTGCCGTCTCTCTCCATTCAAATAGTATACGGCTTCTCCATTCTTCATTTCCCCACATTTTATTCTATCTGCCAGATTTTTGTCCACTCATTTAACCTAACTAAATAAGATCATAAAATCATAAGTTATAGGAGCAGAATTAGGCCATTCGGCCCATCGAGTCTGTTCCGCCATTCTATCATGGGAGATATGTTCCTCATCTGTTACCTACAATGCTACAGACCAAGAGCTGGATTGCGAAATCAGCTCGAGCATCCCTCGCTAGAACACATGACCTAGGAGCAGGAGCAGGCAAATTAGCCTCCCGAGCCTAAACACCTTCAATGTGATCATGGCTGATCCCATCCTGGCCTCAACTCCACTGTCCTGCCCGTCCTCCATAACCCTTCAACTCATTACCAATTAAAAATCTGTCTAACTCCTCCTCAAATTTGCTCACTGTCCCAGCATCCACCGCACTCTGGGGTAGTGAATTCCACAGATTCACAGCCCTTTGGGAGAAATAGTTTCTCCTCAAATCTGTTTTAAATTTGCTACCTCTTATTCTAAGATTATGACCTCGTGTTGTAAAATACCCCACAAGAGGAAGCATCTATTCCAAATCTACTTTATCCAAATGTCGGCTAGTTATGGGGCGGAATTCTCCCCTACCCGGCGGGGCGGGCGGTCCTGGCTCCAAGGAGTGGCATGAACCACTCCGGCGTCGGGCTGCCCGGAAGGTGCGGAATCCTCTGCACCATCATAGGCTAGGCTGGCGCCGGCGGGGTTGGCGCCGCGACAATTGCCGCGGAAGGGGCTTGGCGCCGCGCCAATCGGCGCCGAAGGGCCTCCGCCGGCCGGCGCAAGTTGGCGCATGCACGGGAGCGCTAGCGTGTACTGGCGTCACCCCAGCGCATGCGCAGGGGGTTTGTCTCCGGACCGGCCATGGCGGAGGTCCACAGCAGCCGGTGCGGAGGGAAAGGGTGCCCCCACGGCACAGGCCCGTCTGCGGACCGGTGGGCCCCGTTAGCGGGCCAGGCCACAGTGGGGGAACCCCCCCCCCGGGGCCAGATCGCCCCGCGCCCCCCTGCGGACCCCAGAGGCTGCCCGCAGAGCCAGGTCCCGCTGGTAAGTACCAGATCTAATTTACGCCAGCGGGACTGGCCTAAAATGGGTGGCCGCTCGGCCCATCGCGGGCCAGAAAATCGCCGGGGGGGGGGGTCGCTGCTAGCTGCCGCCGACCGGCGCGGCGCGATTCCCGCCCCCGCCAAAATCCCAGGGCCGGAAAATTCGGCAGCCGGCGGGGGCAGGATTCATGCCGCCCCCCCGGCGATTCTCCGGCCAGGCCAGGGGTCGGAGAATCCCGCCCATGATCTCTGGAAATCTTACTTTCCCACATAACTTTGTGTCATCAGCAAATTTAGCAATCATACAACCCTTCATCCAAGTCATTGATATTGTTTCATAGAATTTACGATGCAGAAGGAGGCCATTCGGCCCATCGAGTCTGCACCGGCTCTTGAAAAGAGCACCCTACCCAAGGCCAACACCTCCACCCCATCCCCACAGCCCAGTAACCCCACCCAACACTAAGGGCAATTTTGGATACTAAGGGCAATTTATCATGGCCAATCCACCTAACCTGCATATCTTTGGACTGTGGGAGGAAACCGGAGCACCCGGAGGAAACCCACGCACACACGGGGAGGATGTGCAGACTCCGCACAGACAGTGACCCAAGCCGGAATCGAACCTGGGACCCTGGAGCTGTGAAGCAATTGTGCTATCCACAATGCTACCGTGCTGTAGAATCGATTTTAAAAAGTGAAGTCCCCCGACTGATTGTTGTGGCTCTTTGAAAAATTACACATTTATCCCGACCCTTCGTTTCCTGTTCACCAACCAATCCTCCATTCATGCAAATAATTTACCCCCTGGGCTTTGAGTTCTTATTTTGTGCAGTGATGTTTGATGTGGCACCTTGCCGAATATCTTTTGGAAATCAAAACACATCACATCCACAGGTCCCCCTTTAGCTATCTTGCGTGTTACTTCCTCGATGAACTCCTTAACAACTTGATCAAACTCAATTTCTCTTTCACAAGTTTCAATGGTGGACATTTAACTCCCTATGAAGTGGCCTGGCAAACCACTCAGTTGTACCAAACCCCTAACCAAGAATAACATTGGATGGACCACTTGCATGTGACCTAGGCATTGAATCAAACACGTCGAAGACACAGTCAACCAAATTAATCTTTCAAAATCTTCCTCACTAATCAACTGAAGCAGTAAGAAACCATAACGCAGTGATTAAATTACTTGAATAGTAATCCAGAGGTCTTCACACTGAGCACAAAGGAAGATGGTTTGTGATTGTTGGAGTCAGCCATCTCAGTCCCGGGATATCACTGCAGGAGTTCCTCAGGGTAGTGTCCTAGGCCTAACCATCTTCAGCTGCTTCATCAATGAGTTTCCTTCCATCAGAAGTGGGGATATTGGCTGATGATGCATTGTTCAGCACTGGATTGGATTGGATTTGTTGTCACATGTACCAAGGTACAGAGAAAAGTATTTTTCTGCGAGCAGTTCAAACAGATCATTTAGTACATAAAAATAAAAGAAAAAGAAAATACATAGAATGGCAACTCAAGGTCCACTATGTAAATACATAGACATCGGCATCGGGTGAAGCAAACAGGATTTGATTTGATTTGATTTATTGTCACATGTATCGAAGTACAGTGGAAAGTATATTTCTGCGGCCAAGGGAACGTACACAGTATATACATAGTAAACAAAAAAAGAATAATCGACAGAGTACATTGACAAATAGTACATCGACAAACAGTGATTGGTTACAATGCGGACCAAGACCTCCAGGCTTAGGCTGACAAATAACATTTGCATCGCACAAGTGCCAGGCAATGACCATCTCCAATAAGGGTGAATCAAACCATTGCTCCTTGACATTCAATGGTATTACCATCACTGAATCCCCCACTATCAACATCTTGGGGCTACCATTGACCAGAAACTGAACTGGACAAGCCATATACATACTATGACTACAAGAGCAGGTCAGAAGCTAGGAACCCTGCAGTGAATAACTCACCTCCTGACTCACCAAAACTTGTCAATCACTTACAAGGAACAAGTCAGGAGTGTGATGGAATACTCCCCACTTGCTTGGATGAGTGCAGCTCCAACAACACTCAACACCATCCAGGACAAAGCAGCCCGCTTGATTGTTACCCCTTTCACAAACATTCAAACCTTACATCACCCACGAACCGTGGCAGCCATGAACCACCTACAAGATGCACTGCAGGAACTCACCAAGTCTCCTTAGGCCGCACCTCCAAACCATGACCATGCACATCAAAAGGACAAGGGCAGCAGATACCTGGGAACACCACCACCTGGAAGCTCCCCTCCAAGTCACTCACCATCCTGGAAATATATTAACATCCTTCACTGTCGCTGGGTCAAAGTCATGGAATTCCCTTCCTAAGGTGACAGTGGGTGCACCTTCATCACATGGACTGCAGTGGAAGGCAGAAGGCATCACACCACCACCTTCTGAAGGACAATATGGGATGGTCAATAAATGTTGGTTTAGCCAGCGAAGCCCACATCCTGTAAAAATTGATTTAAAAAAATCAAAGTCTCTACCTATGGATGCCTTGCTACATTCCGCTTTTAGGGTATTGAGTGTATTTCAGGTGTAGGTCTCAATTGTCATGATATTCAAACACACACATCATGATGGACACACTAACAGGCAAATCAGAGTACACAACACCACAACCAATCACAGACAAGAACACCAACCACATAAAAAGCACGAGCACGACACCTGGAGGTCAGTAGGTCTGGGGAGAAGGAAGCATGAAAGAGCTGTTGAAACACCACAAGCAGGGAGCCCCCCACGTGCAGAGTGCAAAGACCAAGTTGTAAATAGTGAGTTTAAATAAACAAGTGTTGTACCATATGCAACTGTGTTGGCTCTTCTGTGTGTTAGAACACCCAACACCACATGGTACAGGAGTGGATCGATACCTGCCTACCAACCTGCCATTCTGGACATGGACCACACCGGCAAACCGCAGCCGATGCAAGTCACGGGGAACCTAGGCACCAACTGGAAGCTCTACAGGCAGCGATTTGACCTGTACATCCGTGCCACCGAAAAACAGAATGTCTCGGATGATTCGAAGATTGCAATGCTCCTCTTCTACGCAGGCCCCCACCCAAATGATGTCTTTAATTCACTGGTGTTCGAGGAAGGCGAAAACCAGGCCAAATATGACACGGTCATCCTCAAAATGGACCAGCACTTTCAAACTGAAGTAAACGAAACTTTCGAAAGATACATCTTTCAGCAACGCCTGCAAGGTAAGGAGGAGCTTTTTCAACCCTTTTTGACGCACCTCCGGATTCTAGCGCAGTCCTGCGGTTACGGCACCACCACAGAGTCCATGATCAGGGACCAGATTGTTTTTGGCGTTGCCTCCAGTGGCCTACGCCAGCAGCTTCTTAAAATAAAGAGCCTCACCTTAGCGTCTGCTGTGGAAGCCTGTGTCCTCCATGAAAATGCGACCTGCCGTTTTGCCCGATTTCAGGCGTCCGAGTTGGCACGGAGGGGGTCCCCAGCCGTCGAATCGGCAAGCCAGGCCGCCCACGACGTTGAACGCATCCAGGCCGTCGATTTCTTCCCGCCCCACGGCCCGGACGACAGCGGCCGCTTCCCGCGCTTTTCGCGGTCTCCCGCGCAGGTGCGCGCCAAGAATAACGGCCACAACGAGGGACGCACTGCGCAGGCGCGCCCACCGCAAGATCGCACTGCGCATGCGCAGTGGCGCAACGAACGCCGTGACGTCATGACGTGCAGCAAGTGTGGAGGTCTACACTTAAAAGGGCAATGTCCTGCAAAATACCAACAGTGCAACAGATGTGCCATGATAGGCCACTACGCAGCCCGCTGTCGTGCGGCTCAACCCATGGATCCGGCGCATCCTCGACAACCTCGCACACGAGTCAGGACCGTCCAGCCCACGCATCAAGACTTCCAGTTAAGTGATGCAGATGACCAGGATGACTTCAGAGTTGCCGTCATTGATGTCAACAAGGTCAATGCCATCAATCCAGACGATGAGTGGTGTGCCACCCTGACGGTCAACCGATCGCGCGTCGCCTTCCGTCTGGACACCGGCGCATCCGCCAACCTGATTGCTTACTCTGCAGTCCAGGCCATGAAGGTCAAACCACTCATCACACCATCCCGGCTTAAGATGGTTGACTATAACGGGAACGTTATCCCGTCCGTAGGATCTTGCCAGCTACAGGTGACTCACAAGGGGTACACGGCCACACTCCCCTTCGAAGTTGTGGGCTCATCAAAGGACTCGTTACTGGGCGCACAAGCGTGTAAGGTCCTTCACCTGGTACAGCGCATCATGTCTCTCTCTCCAGATGAGATATCCGACTTCCCGGATGCTGAGTTCCACGCGAATCTCCATTCCCTCCTCGCTCACAACCAGGAGGTTTTTGAAGGCATGGGGACATTGCCACACACGTACAAGATTCGACTCAGACCGGACGCCATCCCTGTCGTTCACGCACCTCGCAGGGTTCCTGCGCCTCTCAAAGACCGCCTCAAGGCACAACTGCAGATTCTTCAGGACCAAGGGGTCCTATCCAAGGTCACGGAGCCCACGCCATGGGTCAGCTCCATGGTCTGTGTAAAGAAGCCCTCTGGCGAGCTCCGTATATGTATAGATCCAAAAGATCTGAACAACAACATCATGCGGGAACACTATCCCATCCCAAAACGAGAAGACCTCACCAGCGAGATGGCGCGAGCCAACATATTCACTAAATTGGATGCGTCCAAAGGATTCTGGCAGATCCAACTGGACCCGGCCAGCCGAAGACTATGCACATTCAACACCCCTTTTGGCAGATTCTGCTACAACCGGATGCCATTCGGCATCATTTCGGCATCTGAAGTATTCCACCGCATTATGGAGCAGATGATGGAAGGCATCGAAGGGGTACGTGTATATGTGGACGATGTCATCATTTGGTCCACCACTCCGCAGGAACACATGCATCGTCTTCGACGTGTCTTCACCCGCATACGGCAAAATGGCCTGCGTCTCAACCGTGCGAAGTGTGCTTTCGGCCAGACGGAGCTGAAATTCCTCGGGGACCACATCTCAAGGTCCGGGGTCCGTCCCGATGCAGACAAGGTTAGCGCCATCACAGCCATGCCACGACCGGCTGACAAGAAGGCTGTCTTAAGATTCCTGGGCATGGTCAACTTCCTTGGGAAGTTCATTCCCAACCTGGCTTCTCATACAACAAACATGCGCCATCTCGTAAAAAAATCGACGGAATTCAACTGGCACCAGTCGCATCAGCAGGAATGGGAGGAGCTCAAGCACAAACTGGTCACGGCACCAGTGCTGGCCTTCTTTGACGCGACTCGCCCTACAAAGATCTCAACAGACGCCAGCCAATCTGGTATTGGAGCGGTACTCCTGCAAAAAGACAGCACGTCATCATGGGCCCCGGTTGCGTATGCCTCACGAGCCATGACCCCTACCGAACAGCGCTACGCGCAAATCGAAAAAGAATGCCTGGGCTTGTTAACTGGACTGGACAAGTTCCACGACTATGTGTATGGCCTGCCACGATTCACGGTCGAAACTGACCACCGCCCCCTGGTCAACATCATTAACAAAGACCTGAACGACATGACTCCTCGCCTCCAGCGCATCTTACTCAAACTCAGGAGGTACGATTTTGAACTGATCTACACTCCGGGGAAGGAACTCATAGTGGCGGACACTCTTTCCCGAGCAGTGAGCACACCACCAGATGCGGAGGGGTTCGTGCGTCAAATTGAGGCACACGTGACTCTGACAGCAGCAAATATGCCAGCTGATGATCCTTGTCTGGCCCACATACGCGCAGAGACGGCGACTGACCCTCTGCTGCAGCGAGTGATGCGCCACATGACGGAAGGGTGGCTAAAAGGGCAGTGCCCCCAGTTTTACAATGTGCGAGATGATCTCACCAATATAGACGGGGTCCTTATGAAATCGCATAGGATCGTCATTCCACACAGTGTGCGCCAGATGATTCTTCGTCAACTACACGAAGGCCACTTGGGTGTCGAAAAATGCAGACGAAGGGCCCGGGCGGCGGTATATTGGCCGGGTATTAATGAAGACATAGCCAACATGGTGCTCAACTGCACAACCTGTCAGAGGTTTCAGCCGGCGCAACCTCCGGAAACACTTCTACCACACGAGATGGTGACGTCCCCCTGGGCGAAGGTGGGTGTTGACCTATTTCACGCGCTCGGCAGAGATTACATTGTTATTATAGACTACTTCTCAAACTACCCGGAAGTCATGCCTCTCCATGATCTGACGTCGTCCGCAGTCATTGGGGCCTGCAAGGAAACGTTTGCTCGCCATGGCATTCCAAGGACTGTCATGTCAGACAATGGACCTTGTTTTGCCAGCCGTGAATGGTCGTCCTTTGCCGCAGCATATGGTTTCACTCATGTGACATCCAGCCCTCTGCATCCACAATCGAACGGGAAGGCTGAAAAGGGTGTCCACATCGCAAAGCGGCTCCTGTGCAAGGCGGCTGATGCCGGATCGGACTTTAACCTTGCCTTGCTGGCCTATCGATCGGCCCCGTTATCCACGGGCCTCTCGCCAGCGCAGCTACTAATGGGTCGCTCCCTCAGGACGACGGTACCTTCCGTCCTGGCACCGACAACAGACCATGAGGCGGTTCTTCGGGACATGCAACTGCAGCGTGATCGCCAGAAAGGTCGGTACGACACACGAGCGACGGACCTGCCCCCCCTGTCCTCCGGAGACAAAGTACGCGTCCATCAACCGTATGGTGGCTGGTCAGCACCGGCCGAAGTCCTCCGACAAGTGGCTCCCCGCTCGTTCCTGGTTCGCATGCCGGATGGTTCCGTGCGTCGCCGCAATCGGCGCGCCCTTCGCCGACTTCCACGTTCACAGCCACACAACACGCCAGATCCTCAACAGGCTTCCGAGGATGACTTTGTGGAGCTGCCGCACATCACGCCCTTTCCATCGCCACCCATGGCCATGCCTGCACAGCAGCCGGTGGTTCTTGATCCACCCTTAAGGCGGTCAACCCGAATTCGTCGCAAACCCATTAGAATGGACTTATAATACAGTTCATATGTTTAATAAGTTGGACAATTTTACATGATAACCTGTTGTTGTTTATCGTTCCAGATGTCGTCTGACTGGACAACTGTTCAAAATTTTTTTTTCTTCTTCTCTCGTTCGCATTTCTGTTATGTTATGGTACAACTGGATTCATGTGACGCACTCGACATCGCCCCATGTACATAGTTCCGTCATAGACACATGCTGCACACGACACACACACACTCTTAGATGCACTCACGTCACGATCATATTTATTACCACGTAGGCACATATCTTTGTAAAAAGGGGGGATGTCATGATATTCAAACACACACATCATGATGGACACACTAACAGGCAAATCAGAGTACACAACACCACAACCAATCACAGACAAGAACACCAACCACATAAAAAGCACGAGCACGACACCTGGAGGTCAGTAGGTCTGGGGAGAAGGAAGCATGAAAGAGCTGTTGAAACACCACAAGCAGGGAGCCCCCCACGTGCAGAGTGCAAAGACCAAGTTGTAAATAGTGAGTTTAAATAAACAAGTGTTGTACCATATGCAACTGTGTTGGCTCTTCTGTGTGTTAGAACACCCAACACCACATCAATGATGTCCCACAGTGCACTCACTGACATTACATAGCAATGTTCTGCACACTGTATGTAGCCAGTCCGCTGTTGATAAATAACCATTGCAGATGCAAGATGTCTCTTCGTACCCTCTTTAAATTATTTAATTGCCTTTCGGCTGCTGCTGTGCAGATTGTCGACAAAACTTCCAACCTCCCTCTGGGAATGAGGCAGGAAGACACCAAAACCCTGGCCTGGTGGATTTTTTCCCCATCCTCCTGTGCAATCCTGCCTCAAATGACACAGGAAAATTCCCACGATGCGCTTAAATCCCTCGGTGACAGCTGGGGAATTTAAATTTGGTAAAATAAAAAGAATGTATCAGTAATGGTGAGAAAGGTAAGGGCCTCTGGGAGGTGGGGAGGGTGAAGGGTGGGAGATCCTGGAAGGGGGGGCTATAAGGGGGCATGGGGGGCCGTGAAGAGACGGGGCTCTCAGGGACCCCATAGCGGGTGTCCTCATTTGGGAGGGGCATGAGGTAATGGCCATGTGTAGGGGATGACATTGCCATGGGTGGGGGCATGGGGTTCCCTCAAGCTCACTTAGGGTGCAATGGAACGGCTACACTGCACTCGAAAAGCAACGCGCCACGGCGCAACATGGCCGATAGAAGCTGGGAGACCCCGCTCCCGAATCTACCTGGCTCGCAATGCTTCGCGAGGTGGGCAGGATAACTTTTTGGCAAATCTGCATATTAAAGCAAGACAGCTAATCTCACTCTGATATGGAATTTTCCAAGGCGCCTGAGACGTTGGGATCTATTTCCTTCGCCTCAGAGATCACGGATGAGTGCCATTGAATACTGGGGCGAAATTCTCCGGAAACGGCGCGATGTCCGCCGACTGGCGCCCAAAACGGCGCAAATCAGTCGGGCATCGCACCGCCCCAAAGGTGCGGAATGCTCCGCATCTTTGGGGGCCGAGCCCCAACCTTGAAGGGCTAGGTCGGCGCCGGACGAATTTTCGCCCCGCCAGCTGCTGGAAAAGGCCTTTGGTGCCCCGCCAGCTGGCGCGGAAATGACATCTCCGGGCGGCGCATGCGCGGGAGCGTCAGCGGCCGCTGACAGCTTCCCACGCATGCGCATTGGAGGGAGTCTCTTCTGCCCCGTCATGGTGGAGACCGTGGCGGAGGCGGAAGGGAAAGAGTGCCCCCACGGCACAGGCCTGTCCGCGGATCGCCCCGCACCCCCCCCAGGACCCCGGAGCCCACCTGCGCCGCCTTGTCCCGCCGGTAAGGTAGGTGGTTTAATCTACGCCGGCAGGACAGGCATTTTAGCGTCGGGACTTCAGCCCATCCGGGCCGGAGAATCGCGCGGGGGGGCCCGCCAACCGGCGCGCCGCGATTCCCGCCCCCGCCGAATATCCGGTGCCGGAGACTTCGGCAACCGGCGGGGGCGGGATTCACGCCAGCCCCCGGCGATTCTCCGACCCGGCGGGGGGTTGGAGAATCTCGCTCCTGATCTCTGCAAGCGCGGACCAAATGGAAAGGCACTCATGGGGGTCTCCCAGGGGTTCAGAGGCCCCTGGGTGCTTCCCCTCTGGGCAGAGTGGTACCCTGACACTGCTGGTGCCACATGGTCACCCTGGCACTGCCAACCTGGCATAGCAGGGTACCAGGTTGGCATTGCCAAGGTGCCAAGCTGGCATTTTTACTAGGCGGTGATTGGACCTGGGGTATCATGCACGTGCGTCGGGGAGGTCCAGGGCGCCATGGGACCCCCTATTAGTGCGGGGCTTGGGGGTGGGGTCGGGGTTCGGGTTGGGGGCACCTTTATCGGGACTTCATCTCTCGCTTTGTGCTGCCTCCGCCATCGGGAAACTCCCAGCAAAACCCGTCACAAATGACACTTGGGAAAGTTTTCTGTTAGATGGGGCCCATATATACTGCAGCATCTCACCAGGTTTCTGAGGTAACACCTCCCAAACCTGCAACTTCCACCAGGAGGACAAGGCCAACAGGTGTATGGGAATATCTCCTCCTCCCGCTCACACACAGTCAGGGTTCCTTCGTTGTTACTGGGTCACAGTTATGGCATGTCGAACTGACCTAACAGCCTTTACCGCACGGATTGTAAAGCTTCAGGAGGTAAGCCCGTTATCGGCTTCTCAGGACAAACAAAAGAGGGACAATAAATGGTGGTCTTTCTAAGAATCCGCACATCCTGAAAATGAATCGTTAAAAAGTTCTATTGGGAGACTTCCGGTTGTGGCTATGCGGAGCTAAGCCGCACGATTCGGCAGCTCCCGCTGTCACGGACTTTCGGGCTCGTTAGAGGAGCCCCAACGGAATTTTTTTCGAAGACAACCCGTGGGGAAGGGAAGAGAGACTTCAACTTTTATGGACCGGACCAGAAGTGAAACGGCCAAAAAAGCGGCATTGGAGCAACGGGAGAAGCGAGGGAAGAAAAGCAAAATGGAGGCGGCCGGGGACAATGCGGAGTGCGGGCCGGAGCTGCAGGAGTTCATCAAGCGCTGCTTCGAGGAGCTGTGGAAGGAGATGCTGGCGCCTATGTTGTCGGCAATTGAAGGACTAGGGATGACCCAGAAGGCCCACGAGGTAAAGATCCAGGAGGTACAGAAAAGAGTCAGTGAGAATGAGGACGAGATCTTGGGCCTGGCGGTGAGAGTGGAGGAGCACGAGGCGCTGCACAAGAGGTGGGCGGGAAGACTCGAAGACCTGGAGAACAGGTCGAGGAGAAAGAACCTGCGGATCCTGGGTCTCCCTGAAGGAGTGGAGGGGGCCGATGCCGGGGCATACTCGAGCACGATGCTCGGGGCGATGATGGGCGAGGAGGCCCCTTCGAGGCCGCTGGAGCTGGATGGGGCACACCGGGTGCTGGCGAGGAGGCCCAAGGCAAATGTGCCGCCAAGGGCGATGGTGGTGAGATTTCACCGGTTCACGGACAGAGAGAGGGTCCTGAAATGGGCCAAGAAGGAGCAGAGCAGCAAGTGGGACAATGCAGAGATTCGAATATACCCGGACTGGAGCACGGAGGTTGCAAAGCGGAGAGCGGGTTTCAACCGGACCAAGGCGGTGTTGCACCGGAAAGGAGTGAAATTTGGAATGCTGCAGTCAGCGCGACTGTGGGTCACACACAAGGATCAACACTATTATTTTGAAACGCCTGAAGAGGCGTGGACCTTCATACAAATCAAAAAGCTGGACTCAAACTGAGGGTTGGTGTGGGTGGGGGGGATGTTTGAGATTTGATGTGTGATGGTTGTTGTATATAGGGGGTCAATCACGCGCAGGAAATGTTACATGGGCTGAGGGAGAGAGACAAGGCCGCGACAGGAGCTGCGCCAGAGGGGGTGGGGTAGGCTTTGGAAAGCGCGGGGGTTTTCCCACGTTAGGGAAGAAAGGCAGGAAGGGGAATGGAGGAACGCATACGGATTGGGACACCCCCACACGGGGAGGTCAATGGGACGGTGGGGCAAGCCGGGGTCAGCAGGTGTCAGCTGACTTACGGGAGTGATATGGGGGGAGCAAAAAAGCTAGACAGGGGTCTAACGGGGGGGGGGGGGGGGGGGCGAGGGGAGGGGGGGAAGGGGGGAAAAAGGGTTGCTGCCGCACTGGCCGAAAGGGACTGGGACACAGAAGAGGTGGTCGGGGCGGGGGTCCCCTGGCTGGGGGACTGGAGGGTGAGGGCGGTGCGGACACGGGACTGGCCTAGAAAAGGAGATGGCTAGTCGGCGGGGGGTGGGGTGAGAGCCCCTCCAATCCGGCTGATAACGTGGAACGTGAGGGGCCTGAACGGGCCGGTGAAGAAGGCCCGAGTGTTCGCGCACTTAAAGGGACTGAAGGCGGACGTGGTCATGCTCCAAGAGACACACCTGAAGGTGGCGGACCAGGTCAGGTTAAGAAAGGGATGGGTAGGACAGGTATTCCATTCGGGACTGGACGCGAAGAATTGAGGGGTGGCAATATTGGTGGGGAAGCGGGTGTCATTTGAGGCCAAGACTATCGTAGTGGACAATGGAGGGCGATACGTGATGGTGAGCGGTAAGTTGCAGGGGACGTGGGTGGTATTGGTAAATGTATACGCCCCGAATTGGGATGGTGCTGGATTCATGAAGCGCATGTTGGGGCGCATTCCAGACCTGGAGGTAGGAGGCCTGATCATGGGTGGGGACTTCAATACAGTGTTGGACCCAGCACTGGACTGCTCCAGATCAAGGACTGGAAAGAGGCCGGCGGCGGCCAAGGTGCTTAGGGGGTTTATGGATCAGATGGGGGGAGTGGTCATGCTCCAAGAGACACACCTGAAGGTGGCGGACCAGGTCAGGTTAAGAAAGGGATGGGTAGGACAGGTATTCCATTCGGGACTGGACGCGAAGAATTGAGGGGTGGCAATATTGGTGGGGAAGCGGGTGTCATTTGAGGCCAAGACTATCGTAGTGGACAATGGAGGGCGATACGTGATGGTGAGCGGTAAGTTGCAGGGGACGTGGGTGGTATTGGTAAATGTATACGCCCCGAATTGGGATGGTGCTGGATTCATGAAGCGCATGTTGGGGCGCATTCCGGACCTGGAGGTAGGAGGCCTGATCATGGGTGGGGACTTCAATACAGTGTTGGACCCAGCACTGGACCGCTCCAGATCAAGGACTGGAAAGAGGCCGGCGGCGGCCAAGGTGCTTAGGGGGTTTATGGATCAGATGGGGGGAGTGGACCCATGGAGGTTTGCTAGGCCGCAGGCCAGGGAATTTTCTTTTTTCTCCCACGTGCACAAAGCCTACTCCCGGATAGATTTCTTTGTTCTGGGTAGGGCGCTCATCCCGAGGGTGGAGGGGACGGAGTATTCGGCCATAGCCGATTCGGAACACGCCCCGCACTGGGTGGAACTGGAGCTGGGAGAGGAGAGGGACCAATGCTCGCTGTGGCGGCTGGATGTGGGACGGCTGGCAGATGAGGTGGTGTGTGGGAAGGTGAGGGGGTGCATCGAAAGGTACTTGGAGGCCAACGACAACGGGGAGGTGCGGGTGGGGGTGGTATGGGAGGCATTGAAGGCGGTGATCAGGGGAGAGCTAATCTCCATCAGGGCTCATAGGGAGAAGACAGAGGGCATGGAAAGGGAGAGGTTTGTGGGGGAGATTTTAAGAGTGGACAGGAGATACGCAGAGGCCCCTGAGGAGAGATTACTTGGGGAAAGACGACGGCTCCAGACGGAGTTTGATCTGTTGACCACAGGGAAGGCGGAGGCACAGTGGAGGAAGGCGCAGGGGGCGGCCTACGAGTATGGGGAAAAGACTAGTCGGATGCTGGCACACCAGCTCCGTAAGAGGATGGCAGCGAGGGAAATAGGGGGAGTCAAGGATGGAAGGGGAGCCATGGAGCGGAGTGCGACGAAAATAAACAAGGTATTCAAGGCCTTCTATGAAGAGCTGTACAGATCCCAGCCCCCAGTGGGGGAAGAGGGGATGAGACGATTCCTAGACCAACTGAGATTCCCGAGGGTGGAGGAGCAAGAGGCGGCTGGTCTGGGGGCACCAATTGGGTTGGAGGAGCTGAGCAAGGGTTTGGGGAGCATGCAGGCGGGGAAGGCCCCGGGACCGGATGGGTTCCCGGTGGAGTTCTACAGGAAGTACGTAGACCTGTTGGCCCCGCTACTAGTGAGAACCTTTAATGAGGCAAGAGAGGATGGGACCCTGCCCCCGACAATGTCGGAAGCGACAATTTCTTTGATCCTAAAGCGGGACAAGGACCCACTGCAATGTGGATCGTACAGGCCGATTTCGCTCCTCAATGTGGATGCTAAGTTGCTGGCAAAAGTGCTGGCCACGAGGATCGTGGACTGTGTCCCGGGGGTGATCCACGAGGACCAGATGGGATTTGTAAAGGGCAAGCAATTGAACACCCATGTGCGGCGGCTCTTAAACGTGATAATGATGCCATCGGAGGAGGGAGAGGCGGAGATAGTGGCAGCTATGGACGCGGAAAAGGCCTTTGACCGAGTAGAGTGGGAGTACCTCTGGGAGGTGCTGCGTAGGTTTGGGTTCGGGGGAGGGTTTATCAGTTGGGTTAAGCTCCTTTACAGAGCCCCGGTGGCGAGTGTAGTGACGAACCGGCGGAGGTCGGAGTACTTTCGGCTGTACCGAGGGACGAGGCAGTGGTGCCCCCTGTCCCCCCTGTTGTTCGCATTGGCGATCGAACCCTTGGCCATGTCATTGAGGGAGACTAGGAAATGGAGGGGGGTGGTCCGAGGGGGAGAAGAGCATCGGGTGTCGCTTTATGCGGATGACCTGTTGCTGTACGTGGCGGATCCAATGGAGGGGATGGTGGAGGTCATGCAGACTCTAAGGGAGTTTGGGGAGTTTTCGGGCTATAAGCTCAATGTAGGGAAGAGTGAGCTTTTTGTACTACAGGCAGGGGACCAAGAAAGGGGGATAGGGGATCTACCGCTGAGGAGGGCGGAGGAGAGCTTTCAGTACCTGGGGATCCAGATAGCCAGGAGTTGGGGGGCCCTACATAAACTGAATCTGACGAGGTTGGTGGAGAAAATGGAGGAGGACTTCAAAAGATGGGACATGTTACCGCTCTCACTAGCGGGTAGAGTGCAGTCGGTCAAAATGGTGGTCCTTCCGAGGTTTTTGTTTGTGTTTCAGTGCCTCCCCATCGTGATCACTAAGGCCTTTTTTAAGAGAGTAGGTAGGAGTATTATGGGGTTTGTGTGGGTGAATAGGACCCCGAGGGTAAGGAGAGGGTTCCTGGACGCAGTAGGGACCAAGGAGGGTTGCCGCTGCCAAACCTAGGGAGCTACTACTGGGCAGCAAATGTGGCGATGATCCGCAAGTGGGTGATGGAGGGAGAGGGGGCGGCATGGAAGAGGATGGAGATGGCGTCCTGTGAAGGAACGAGCCTGGGGGCGTTGGTGACGGCACCGCTGCCGCTCTCGCCGTCAAAGTATACCACGAGCCCGGTGGTGGCGGCAACGTTAAGGATCTGGGGCCAGTGGAGACGGCACAGGGGTGCAATGGGAGCCTCGGTGTGGTCCCCGATCAGGGGTAACCACCGGTTTGTCCCGGGGAGGATGGACGGGGAGTTTCAGAGCTGGCATCGGGCGGGGATAAGAAGAATGGGGGACCTGTTCATTGATGGGACGTTTGAGAGCCTAGGGGCACTAGAGGAGAAGTTTGAGATACCCCCGGGAAATGCTTTTAGATACATGCAGGTGAGGGCGTTTGTGAGGCGACAGGTGAGGGAATTCCCGTTGCTCACGGCACAGGAAATTCAAGACAGTGTGATCTCGGGTGTATGGGTCGGGGAGGGCAAGGTGTCGGCAATATACCAGGAGATGAAAGAAGAGGGGGAAGCGCTGGTCGAGGAGCTGAAGGGTAAATGGGAGGAGGAGCTGGGGAAGGAGATTGAGGAAGGTCTGTGGGCTGATGCCCTAGGTAGGGTTAATTCCTCCTCCTCGTGTGCCAGGCTCAGCCTGATACAATTTAAGGTGGTTCACAGAGCGCACTTGACGGGGGCGAGGTTGAGTAGGTTCTTTGGGGTAGAGGACAGATGTGGAAGGTGCTCAGGGAGCCCAGCGAACCATGTCCATATGTTTTGGTCATGCCCGGCACTGGAGGGGTTCTGGAGAGGAGTGGCGGGAGCAATATCTCAGGTGGTGAATGTCCGGGTCAAGCCAAGCTGGGGGCTAGCAATATTTGGAGTAGTGGACGAGCCGGGAGTGCAGGAGGCGAAAGAGGCCGGCATTCTGGCCTTTGCGTCCCGAGTAGCCCGGCGAAGGATCGTGCTAATGTGGAAGGAAGCGAAACCCCCCAGCGTGGAGGCCTGGATAAACGACATGGCTGGGTTCATAAAGCTGGAGAGGATTAAGTTTGCCTTGAGAGGGTCTGCGCAGGGGTTCTACAGGCAGTGGCAACCGTTCCTAGACTATCTCGCAGAGCGTTAGAGGAATGTCGGTCAGCAGCAGCAGCAACCTGGGGAGGGAGGGGGGCAATGGGGGCTTGCCTGGGAGGGTGGATGAGCAAGAGATAACATGAAGGATTGGGGAAACTGGCACGTGCGGGAGAGAGCCAGTGTACAAAGCTATGTAACATATCATTTTACCATGTATATATCTTGCTCTGTGCGATTTATTGTTATTTTGTTACGAGGGTGGGGGAGGGTTATTGTTTGTAAGGGTGAAATATTGTGTTAAAAAAACTTTAATAAATATACATTTTTTAAAAAAGTTCTATTGGCTTGCAATGGTTTTGCACACCCCTGCAAACAGCTGGGTTGAGACCCTGGAAATAAACTTACTGCCGGGCCTCGCTATGGTTGTTTTAAAGAGATTCCACAGTAGACATTATTTTGCTGAAATAAAAACATATTTTTATCAATCTGAAAGAGGCATAATTCATGAGATCCACAGGAATGAGTGAATATATAATGTTGTCACATCACTGCAGCAGCTCAGTCCTATTTTCATGAATTAACAGAACTCCCCACTGAGGAATGGCAATGTTCAGGCAAACAGCAAACACCAATGAACAGAAGAGTTTTGCGGTGTTGTTTCTCTGGGTGTTTTCAAAATGGCCACCCATAACTTCTGAAGTTTAAACAAGGCTGCAAAGATTATTTCCATAAGTGGAAAAGAAAGCCATGGCCACCCAACGTGAACTGCTGTTTTTAATCCGGCTGAGGTGTCCTACAACCCTGTGCCAATCTTTGAGTTTAGGGTTGTTCCATCTCTGTTGACCTTTCAGCACTCTCTCCTCACTTTACAGAGTTTCCCCCCCAAATTTTAACAGGATAGGAAGAAGCCATTCAGCTCATCTCACCCGTATTAGCTCTCTGAAAGTCAATTCCATTCTCCCAGCCTCTTTTATACATTCTTTAAAATGCTTCTTTTTAAAATATTCACCCTCTTCCACTCAAAAAGCCATTATGGATTCTCCTTCTACAATTGTCCTCATAACCCTTGATTTAAAAGAAAATCTCCTAATCTAAGTGCAGGGCTATTAAGACACTTCTTTAATAATGGGGTTGTTGGCTTTATTAATAGAGGCATTGTAGCGCACAAAGACTCCGTGAGACGAATAGAGTGAAGTCGATGAGGCTTTATTAAGCGTGTCTGTTCCCCCGCAGCTCAATAGTAGAATGGCCTGCGGGGGAGGACGCCGGCTTCTTATACTCCGCCTTTAGGGCGGAGCTAGAGGTCAACGGCCAACCAGGACCCGGGATCTGTCAGCCAATGACATTAGGGCTTCCAGTCCCACATGACCCCCAATACATACTACCACATTCACCCCTTGTCAAAAATGAACCCGGCGGGGTGATGCTTCGTATGGTGGTAAGGGTTTACAGCGCTGGTCCTGGGAGGAAAACATTCACATGGCAATACAGTATTGTACAATTTTGTCCTGTTTCAACTATTTACAGAAGGTATCGGGAGAAAAGCAAAATGTTCTTGTGAAAAGTCCATATATATATTTAAATCGACGCCACGAGTCTGTCGGGCGGTCTGGTCGTCCGTGTCGATCGCCTCGGCCCTGGTGGTGGTGGTGGTGCTTGTACCGGTGTTGTCGTCTCCGGGAGCCTTATGGTTTCAGCTTGGGCTTTATTCTTGGTCGGGCCTGAGGGGAGGGGAACCGATCCTCCTGGGAAGGGGGCGGTCGCGGGGTGCGGCGGTGGCAGGAAGGGGGGGGGGGTTGGGTGAATGGTGTCGGGGGTGTGTGTGTGTTGCCGGCGGGCGGCAGATCCCGCAGGGAGACCGTGTCCTGTCGGCCGTCGGGGTACTCCACGTAAGCGTACTGCGGGTTCCCGTGGAGGAGGTGAACCCTTTCGACCAACGGGCCCGCCTTATGTGCCCGCACATGCTTTCGGAGCAAGATGGGTCCTGGGGCCGCCAGCCAGGTCGGCAGCGACGTTCCAGAGGAGGACCTCCTAGGGAAGACAAGGAGACGCTCATGAGGCGTTTGATTAGTGCTCGTACATAATAGCGACCGGATGGAGTGGAGAGCGTCTGGGAGGACCTGCCACCGTGAAACTGGGAGGTCCCTGGACCGTAGGGCCAGTAGGACAGTCTTCCAGACCGTGCCGTTCTCCCTCTCTACTTGCCCATTCCCCCGGGGGTTGTAGCTGGTCGTCCTGCTTGAGGCTATGCTCTTGCTGAGCAGGAACTGGCGCAGCTCGTCACTCATGAAAGAGGACCCCCTGTCGCTGTGGACGTATGTGGGGCAACCGAACAGTGTGAAGATGGTGTTCAGGGCTTTAATGACTGTGGCCGCGGTCATGTCAGAGCAGGGAATGGCGAATGGGAAGCGGGAGTATTCGTCCACCACATTAAGAAAGTATGTGTTGCGGTCGGTGGAGGGGAGGGGCCCTTTGAAATCGAGACTAAGGCGTTCAAAGGGGCGGGAAGCCTTAATCAGGTGCACACCATCCGGCCTGAAAAAATGCGGTTTGCATTCCACGCAGATGTGGCAGTCCCTTGTGACTGTACGGACCTCCTCTAAAGAGTATGGGAGATTGCGGGACTTGATAAAGTGGAAAAACCGAGTGACCCCCGGGTGGCAGAGGTCCTCGTGGAGGGTTTGGAGGCGGTTAATTTGTGCGTTGGCACATGTGTCGCGGGATAGGGCATCGGACGGCTTGTTCAGCTTTCCGGGACGATACAAAATCTCGTAGTTGAAGGTGGAGAGCTCGATCCTCCACCTTAAGATCTTGTCGTTTTTGATTTTGCCCCGCTGTGCATTATCGAACATGAAGGCTACCGACCATTGGTCAGTGAGGAGAGTGAATCTCCTGCCGGCCAGTTAATGCCTCCAATGTCGCACAGCTTCCACTATGGCTTGGGCTTCCTTTTCCACTGAGGAGTGGCGGATTTCTAAGGCGTGGAGGGTCCGGGAGAAAAAGGCCACGGGTCTGCCCGCTTGGTTAAGGGTGGCCGCTAGAGCTACATCGGAGGCGTCGCTCTCGACCTGGAAGGGGAGGGACTCGTCGATGGCGCGCATCGTGGCCTTTGCGATATCCGCTTTGATGCGGCTGAAGGCCTGGCAAGCCTCTGTCGACAGAGGGAAGGTCGTGGTCTGTATTAGGGGGCGGGCCTTGTCTGCGTACTGGGGGACCCACTGGGCGTAGTATGTAAAAAACCCCAGGCAGCGTTTCAGGGCTTTTGGGCAGTGCGGGAGGGGGAATTCCATGAGGGCGCGCATACGTTCGGGGTCGGGGCCTATTATCCCATTGCGCACTACGTAGCCCAGAATGGCTAGCCGATTGGTGCTAAAAACGCACTTGTCCTCGTTGTACGTGAGGTTCAAGGCTTTGGCGGTCTGGAGGAATTTTTGGAGGTTGGCGTCGTGGTCCTGCTGGTCGTGGCCGCAGATGGTTACATTGTCGAGATACGGGAACGTGGCCCGCAACCCATGTTGATCAACCATTCGGTCCATCTCCCGTTGGAAGACCGAGACCCCGTTTGTGACGCCAAATGGGACCCTTAGGAAATGGTATAATCGCCCGTCTGCCTCGAAGGCTGTGTACTTGCGGTCACTTGGGCGGATGGGGAGCTGATGGTAGGCGGACTTGAGGTCCACGGTGGAGAAGACTTTATACTGGGCAATCCGATTGACCATGTCGGATATGCGGGGGAGAGGGTACGCGTCTAGTTGTGTGTACCTGTTGATGGTCTGGCTATAGTCTATGACCATCCTTTGTTTCTCCCCTGTCTTCACTACTACCACCTGCGCTCTCCAGGGACTATTGCTGGCCTGGATTATGCCTTCCTTTAGTAGCCGCTGGACTTCGGACCGAATGAAGGTCCGGTCCTGGGCGCTGTACCGTCTGCTCCTAGTGGCGACGGGTTTGCAATCCGGGGTGAGGTTCGCAAACAAGGACGGAGGTTGCACCTTGAGGGTTGCGAGGCCGCAGATAGTGAGTGGGGGTATTGGGCCGCCGAATTTGAACGTAAGGCTCTGTAGATTGCATTGGAAATCTAATCCCAGTAAGGTGGGGGCGCAGAGTTGGGGAAGGACGTTTAGTTTGTAGTTTTTGAACTCCCTATCTTGCACCGTTAGGGTAACTATGCAGAATCCTTGGATCTGTACGGAGTGGGATCCTGCAGCTAGGGAAATCTTTTGTGCGCTGGGATAGGTGGTCAAGGAACAGCGTCTTACCGTGTCGGGGTGGATAAAGCTCTCCGTGCTCCCGGAGTCGACTAGGCATGGTGTCTCGTGGCCGTTTATTAGCACCGTTGTCGTCGTCGTCTGGAGTGTCCGGGGCCGAGCTTGATCGAGCGTAATTGAAGCGAGACGTGGTTGTAGTAGTGGAGTGGGGTCCGTTGTTGCCGTCCAAGATGGCGTCGGGGATGAACAAAATGGCTGCCCCCATACATCGCACATGGCTGGGGGGTCACAAGATGGCGGCGGGGGTGGACAAAATGGCCGCCCCCACGCGTCGTACAGGTCTGGGGTGGTCCAAGATGGCGGCGCCCTTCCTCCCCTCGTGGTGGCCGGGACCCAAAATGGCGGCGTCTGCGGGTCGCACATGGGGCGCTGGGGGGTTTGGGGAGCGTTAGGACCGCGCGGGGCTCCCTCATCTCCGGGGAGAGTGGTGGTCGGGACCCAAAGTGGAAGCGCCGGCAGGTCATACGTCGGGACGGGGACGGGGGGGGGGGGGGGTTGGGAGCGTAAGCGGCGTGCAGGGCTCCCTGTTCTCCCGGGACCGCGGTGGTCGGGACCCAGAGCGGCTGCGCCTGCGGGTCGTACATGGGGCGCTGGGGGGGTTGGGGAGCGTAAACGGCTTGCAGGGCTCCCTGTTCTCCCGGGACAGCGGCGACCTCGCGGGACCGGCACACAACCGCGAAATGGCCCTTTTTCCCGCAGCTCTTGCAGATTGCTGCGCGGGCCGGGCAGCGCTGCCGGGGGTGTTTCGCCTGGCCGCAGAAATAGCAGCGGGCGCCCCCGGTGCAACTTGGCGTTTGGACTGCGCAAGCCTGTGGGGTGTCCGGGGGGGGGGGGTGGGTTTGTCGCGACGGGTACGTACGGAGCCCAATGGGCTGCCGCGCGGTCGGTGCCGTAGGCGCGGGTATTACGCGCGGCCACGTCTAGGGAGGCTGCTAGGGCCCGGGCCTCTGAGAGTCCTAGCGACTCTCTTTCTAGAAGTCTTTGGCGGATTTGGGAGGAATTCATACCTGCCACAAAAGCATCGCGCATTAACATGTCCGTGTGTTCATTTGCGTTCACCGAAGGGCAGCTGCAGGCTCGTCCCAAAATCAGCAGCGCGGCTTGGAATTCGTCCATCGATTCTCCGGGACCTTGCCGTCTCGTCGCGAGCTGGTAGCGAGGGTAGATTTGGTTAACTGGGCGGACATAGAGACTTTTCAGTGCTGCGAACGCCGTCTGGAAATCCTCCGCGTCTTCGATGAGGGAGAAAATCTCCGTGCTCACCCTCGAGTGCAGGACCTGTAGTTTTTGGTCTTCTGTGACCCGGCCGGTGGCCGTTCTGAGGTAGGCCTCGAAACAAGTCTGCCAGTGCTTGAAGGCTGCTGCCGCGTTCACTGCATGGGGGCTGATCCTCAGGCATTCCGGAATGATCCTGAGCTCCATAGTCCTTTTTAGGCACGCTTAATAAATTGTAGCGCACAAAGACTCCGTGAGACGAATAGAGTGAAGTCGATGAGGCTTTATTAAGCGTGTCTGTTCCCCCGCAGCTCGATAGTAGAATGGCCTGCGGGCGAGGACTCCGGCTTCTTATACTCCGCCTTCAGGGCGGAGCTAGAGGTCAACGGCCAACCAGGACCCGGGATCTGTCAGCCAATGACATTAGGGCTTCCAGTCCCACATGACCCCCAATACATACTACCACAGGCATAGAACACAAAAGCAAGACATTCTGCTAAACATTTAAAATACATTGAGGACAGCACGGTGGCGCAGTGGGTTAGCCCTGCAGCCTCACGGCACCGAGGTCCCAGGTTCGATCCCGGCTCTGGGTCACTGTTCGGGTGGAGTTTGCACATTCTCCCCGTGTTTGCGTGGGTTTCGCCCCCACAACCCAAAGATGTGCAGGGTAGGTGGATTGGCCACGCTAAATTGTTCCTTAATTGGAAAAAATGAATTGGGTACTCTAAATTTTGTTTTTCTTTAAATACATTGAAGGCCTCAATTAGAGTATTGTGTTCAATTCTGAGCACCACACTTTAGAAAGGCTACTATGGTCTGAGGGAGGGGGCAGAAAATATTTATTAGAATGGTACAAATGGTAAGGGACTCCACTATGTGGTTATTCGCTTTAGCGCAGAGATGTTAAAAGGAGAGTTGATTGACGTGTTCAAGGTCATGAACAGTTCGGAATAAGGAAAAGCTGGATCCAGTGACCACGGATTGGTAACCAGCGGGCACTGATTCAAGATCATTGGCTAAAGAACTGGAGATGCCCTTTTTAAAAAATTGAGCGAATTGTTATGATCTGAAATGCACTGCCTATAAAGGTGGTAGAATCAGATTCGGTGTTAACTTTCGAAAGGGAATTGGATAAATACTTGAACAAAACCACAGAACCATGGGGACAGAGTCGGGCAGTGGGACTAATTAGCTCTTTCAAATGGACTGAATGGCCTCCCTTTATGGTGTATCATTCTATGATTTTATGATTCGATACTTTATCTTTGTTATTACCAAAGAGTTTCCTATGCTTCAGACTGAAATGCCGAGCCATAGAAATCTGCTCTTATTCCTATTTGTGATCATATTTCTGAAAAGCTGTTTGAACTTTGGAGGCCTGAGGTTTTGAATGGTTTTTCTTGGCTTCATTTGTGATAAACCTTGAATCAAAACACCTATATCAGTTCGTATCAGCAACTCTATACATGGGAGCACAGATTGAAAATTAATCTGTGACCCCTGAGGCAACATATAACACACCTATTTGGCTCATGGAAGCAATCATTTGATACCCTAGCCATATTGGACTCTAGGGAGGATGATTTAGGATTATCGGAGGTGAGTATCTCAGTTCCTTAATTCATTGGGTGCATATGTCGTGAAGAACTCTCAAAGGACTTCCAGTGGATAATGCTGAATGTATAAGAATAGGAGTGAAAAGACCTGCATCAGATAGACGTGGAAAGAAATGTGAGGCTGTCATACTCCCTATTTACAGAAATAATTCAGACGTAGGAATGGAGGGAACGATCTTGAAACACCAACTTTCGTGGAATTGCAACTTGTGATAAAATCTGTCAAAGACTATTGGGGGAGACAAATAGGTTAGCAGTTTGTGTATGTAGGTGGCAGGTGAAACTCAATGTAGAGTAATTACAAAATATGTGGATAAGATCCTAATATCAAGAGATAAGAATACAAAAGCAAATAGGTAATGTTGAGTTTTTAGCATTTTTGTATAATTGGATGTCTAAAACTATACAAGGTGCTTCCACTGCAGCCAGTTAATGACTAATATAAATGATGTGATCAATTGGCCTGGAAATAGAGGTCTCATTAGAAGAGCAAATCTACAAAATAAAGAGAACGTAATTAAGAAATAACGGAGAGAAAGAGAGGGGCATGAGGAGAAGTTATAGAAAAGAGGGTAAATAATGAGAATAGGGGGACAGACCAGAATAAAGAGGTGGATCTTTGTGCAATAACATAAAATGGGTGAAAACCAGCTCATTTTATCTTTAAAAATTTCTATTACAATGACTTCATAGTCTTTGCTTTTGTAAATTTTTATGTAGAGTTGATAATCTTATGGTACAATTTCTGCAGCGGGATTCCCCGCCGGCGGGATTCTCCATTGCGCTGGCAGCACACCCGTGCCTGCAGGTTTCCGGATGGCTTGGGGTGGCCACAATGGCAAATCCCATCGGAAGGTGGCGGGAATGGAGGTTCCCACTGCCGGCGAGGGCACGCCGCCCAGGAAAACTCGGCTGACAGACTGGAGAATCCTGCCCCTGGTGTACATCGAGTTTGTTTCCATTGTCCTCATTTTTGGTCATTAAATCAGCATGTTAGTCATTGGTTAATGTTCCCCAGTCTCTGCACTATTCACCTTCCCAATGATTACTTTCTGCACTTGTTAGTTTCCAATCGCAGTCCAATTTGAATTTTCTCACTGTGACATTCCAGATGCCATGATTAAACTTACATCAACAACAAAAAATCCTATGCGACTATGGAGATGAAACCATACACACCACCTGATTTTGTTTTCCATCTCAGTCATTGGAAAGGAATGTCAGACGGGTGGTATGATGAGTGGCTGATCCGTGACCATCTGTTTCCCCTCCAATGAGGTTCAGATAGATTCTCGATTGACAAGCGAGTCCAAAGGGTATAGTGGGTAGACAGGACAGTAGCGGTCACAATCAGATCAGCCATGGCCTTATCAGATGGCGGAGCAGGATTGAGGGGCTGAATGCCTGATTCCTGCTGCTAATTATCTGTGCGTTTTCAGGGCTAAATTGTATCCACTGCCACTGCTAGGAGTCAAGGCCTCCAATATGCCCAAAGCATTTGCAAACTGACCCTCTGATTGCCAATATTTGGATCCTTCCCGGCTGCCTCCAATGCACATGGAAACAAGTCAGCTGACGGCCAACTCCAAGTTCCAGGATGCACTGCATCGATGCATTCACAAAATGACGAGCGAATTACTGACTTTAAAAAAATATTTTCAGGAAAAGAAATGGAAAGGGAGAGCATCCAGGAGGGCGCCGAGGCCAAGAGAAGTGGAAGTGTACAGAAAATTAAGAAGAACACTCCTGACATTAAATATCCACCTAAATATTAATATTAAAGAACTGGGAGAAGCCAGGAAATTAAGGATGAAGAAAAGTTTTGAGGAAATAAGCTGGGAAGCAGCCGTAGTGACCTTTAAATTGTTGCCTGCCCGTGGCAGCCGGCAGAGCTCAAAGTGCAAAGATCACAGCCGATAGTCCGTGAGCCGCACCACAGGAAATCCACTCATTTTCACATAGTTTATTAACAGCACTTCTCGATAATATTACCATTTGAATCAATCTGGTGTCTAACAGTGTGTAAGGTGGAAGTGACCACCCAGCAAGAACGAAATAGGCTGGAGATGCCAGTTCAGGAAGGGTTAGAAATTGTTTTCTTTTAAAACTCCAGTCATATTAACATCTGATGGACATTAGCACGTGGATGGAAACAATTAATGATAATTGCAGGCTTTTGCTGAGGCAGATTCTATACCATTTCATGTGTGTATGCAATCATTTTTGATGTTGTGGGCAAGGAAAATGCCAATTGCATCAATAGAATGAATAATACTTTATTTCTGCTTACTTTGCTGGTTCCCAGAACACTGCAACTCATAAAATGGCTCTTCAGTTTACTGCCTTTTCCAACTTCATTCACTAGGTTTCATATTGTAATAATGCAATGAAACATACACATTTGTCGATGTTGGGAAATAGAAACAATATGCATATCTTGAAAGGCTGCACCTGTGTCACTCTGAGGTATAGCCAGAGGTCATTATGTCCACCGATCCTCCTTCCACCTGACGGATTTCTTCTCTGACCGCATTGGGAATCACAGGCGCAAACCCCTGTCCCAAATCTCTGACACAGCATGTTCCACGTCACCATCCACTTGCAGTTCTTTCTTCTGGTTTTCGATCCTTATGTAGAACAGCCAGCTTGGGGGAGATTTTAAGACCTTTTCATTTTTGTGCGCTTTCCAAAAGGAAACGACATTATTTTTGCCGAATTCCATTCTCATTATCCTGTTCTGCCTCAGATACAAGATTGACCTTTAATTCCCTCTCCATTCTACCCCTCATGGGTTTATATTCTAACACCCACATGTCCAACATACCTCCACATGCCCCTCTTCCAACCCCATAGGAAATTGCAGTTCGGACCAGCACTCTTATTTCACAGTTCTTGCTGTTTATTTTCCCCCTTTTTGGGAATCTAGCTAAGGGTTCTGATAGTAAATTAACAAAGTTCTTCCCCCCCACCCACTGAAGATACTTGACACTTTGATGCATTGGACTGCCTGTGGGAAGCACTTAGAAATCAGGCAGACAGAAGTGCATAGCCATAGCAGAAATGTTTCACCTAGTTAAAGATCAACAATGGAAATTCGAGTGGGTTCTGTTATGGATGAGCACTCCTCCCTATTCAATTTGTCTCCACGCACTAGACGCAGGCGATGCACCAAAGCACCTTTGAAAAAACTTGATCGCCACTGACTCATGGTGGAGTAGGTGAATGTTTTCTGCCCTCTTTGAGCACTAAGATGGAACTTCCAGCATCCTAAGCAAAGATTACAAAATTAATTTGCTTTGGAAAAATATACATCTTGGGCGGGACTCTCTGATCCTGCTGCAGTGAATGGAACATGTGCCTGAGCACTAAATTCTCCATGCTCGCTAGCAGCAGCAGCGGGGCGGGCTCGCAATGGAGAATCCCAATCTTTATTTTCTGAAAGATGAGGGAATGTGTTGGGGGATGTGAATGCAATAATAATGGAGGAGATGTAGAGTAAAGAGGTAACTCCAATAAGAGCTACTGAGCATGTGCATTAAGGGGTTATGTCACATTGGTGTCACTCACTGGGAGAAGATGAGGGAGAACATAGAACATTACAGCGCAGTACAGGCCCTTCGGCCCTCGATGTTGCGCTGACCTGTGAAACCACTCTAAAGCCCATCTACACTATTCCCTTTTCGTCCATATGTCTATCCACTGCCCTTAGTGGTGGCGAGTCTACTACTGTTGCAGGCAGGGTATTCCACTCCCTTACTACTCTCTGAGTAAAGAACCTACCTCTGACATCTGTCCTATATCTATCTCCCCTCAATTTAAAACTATGTCCCCTCGTGCTAGACATCACCATCCGAGGAAAAAGGCTCTCACTGTCCACCCTATCTAATCCTCTCATCATCTTGTATGCCTCAATTAAGTCACCTCTTAACCTTCTTCTGTCTAATGAAAACAGCCTCAAGTCCCTCAGCCTTCCTGTGGTAATACCAGGTATTGCGGTACCAGAGAGAGGAATGACCATTGGCTAGACCGCGGGGTCTACCATTGGGCAATGTACATAGCCCCGTCCTGAGAGGCGGGGTATAAGAACCAATGCCGTCCCAGCAGCCTTCACTTCTGTAACTTTGCTGCTGGGTACAGTTCTATCTGATTAAAGCTGAATCGATATGACTCCACGTGGACTCTAGTGTATTGATTGCGTATCACTTCCCTCATAAGATCTTCCCTCCATACCAGGCAACATTCAGGTAAATCTCCTCTGCACCCTTTCCAATGCTTCCACATCCTTCCTATAATGCGGTGACCAGAATTGCACGCAATACTCCAAATGCGGCCGCACCAGAGTTTTGTACAGCTGCAACATGACCTCATGGGTCCGAAACTCAATCCCTCTACCAATAAAAGCTAACACACCGTACGCCTTCTTAAGAACCCTCTCAACCTGGGTGGCAACTTTCAGGGGTCTATGTACATGGGCACCGAGATCTCTCTGCTCATCCACACTGCCAAGAATCTTACCATTAGCCCAGTACTCTGTCTTCCTGTTATTCCTTCCAAAATGAATCACCTCACACTTTTCTGCATAAAACTCTATTTGCCATCTCTCAGCCTAGCGCTGCAGCTTATCTATGTCCCTCTGTAACTTGTAACATCCTTCCGCACTGTCCACAACTCCACCAACTTTAGTGTCATCTGCAAATTTACTCACCCATCCTTCTACACCCTCCTTCTATAAAAGGTCATTTATAAAAATGACAAACAGCAGTGGCCCCAAATCAGATCCTTGTGGTACACCACTAGTAACTGGACTCCAGTCTGAACATTTCCCATCAACCACCACCCTTTGTCTTCTTCCAGCTAGCCAATTTCTGATCCAAACTGCTAAATCACCCTGAATCCCATGCCTCCGTATTTTCTGCAGTCGTCTACCGTGGGGAACCTTATCAAACGCTTTATTGAAATCCATATACACCACATCAACTGCTTTACCCTCATCCACCTGTTTGGTCACCTTCTCAAAGAACTCAATAAGGTTTGTGAGGCATGACCTACCCTTCACAAAACCGTGTTGACTATCTCTAATCAAATTATTCCTTTCCAGATGATTATACATCCTATCTCTTATAAACCTTTCCAAGATTTTGTCCACAACAGAAGTAAGGCTCACTGGTCTATAGTTACCGGGGTTGTCTCTACTCCCCTTCTTGAACAAAGGGACACATTTGCTATCCTCCAGTCTTCTGGCACTATTCCTGTAGACAACGATGGCTTAAAGATCAAAGCCAAAGGCTCAGCAATCTCCTCCCTAGCTTCCCAGAGAATCCTAGGATAAATCCCATCCAGCCCAGGGGACTTATCTATTTTCACACTTTCCAGAATTGCTAACACCTCCTCCTTATGAACCTCAAGCCCTTCTAGTCTAGTAGCCTGAATCTCAGTATTCTCCTCAACAACACTGTCTTTTTCCTGTGTGAATACTGACGAAAAATATTCATTTAGCACCTCTTCTACCTCCTCGGACTCCACGCACAATTTCCCACTACTGTCCTTGACTGGCCCTACTCTTACCCTAGTCATGTGTTTATTCCTGACATCTATAGAAAGCTTTAGGGTTGTCCTTGATCCTACCTGCCAAAGACTTCTCATGTCCCCTCCTGGCTCTTCTTAGCTCTCTCTTTAGGTCCTTCCTAGCTAACCTGTAACTCTCGAGCGCCCTAACTGAACCTCCATGTCTCATCTTTACATAAGCCTCCTTCTTCCTCTTGACAAGTGTTTCGACTGCTTTAGTAAACCACGGTTCCCTCGCTCGACCACTTCCTCCCTGCCTGACAGGTACATACTTAAGCACCTAATGGATGAGCTCTAGCTATCTCCTGATGTTCTGTTGCTTTGCTTACAGTTCGTAATGTAAATAAAAGAGTTTTGAAGGAAAGACAGCAAGATCTCTTCTAAAGTCAGAAAACCACTGTCCCACAAGATAACCCAATAACAGAGAATCAAGGATGGAAATAAGTAAATTTGCTTTATTTAGTTTTACTGTGTGTAAGATTAGTATGATTGCCATTCAGATGTTCACTTGGTGGGTCTCAAAGAACTTCACATTGATTGATAAAGGGCCCTACTGTTTAGTGGTCTTCTTCTGGTTGAGGAAGTAGCACCAGTGACTGCATGGTCAACAGGGAAACTGCAGGAATAGACATACACGCCATTGCAATTATATGATCACTGTATGACCATTTAAAAAAATAAATTTAGAGTACCCAATTCATTTTTTCCGGTTAAGCGGCAATTTAGCGTGGCCAATCCACCTACCCTGCACATCTTTGGTTTGTGGGGGGCGAAACCCACGCAGCCACGGGGAGAATGTGCAAACTCCACACGGACAGTGACCCAGAGCCGGGATCGAACCTGGGACCTCGGCGCCGTGAGGCAGCAGTGCTAACCACTGTGCCACCATGCCGCCCTTACACTGTATGATCATGAGAATCCAAGAGAGCCTATCAGTCCTAACCAGTCTGGCCTACATGTGGCTCCGGTCCCACACCGTCTGGCTCACTTAATGCATTCAGGGGAACTGAATGATGGGCTGCAAATGCTGCTTCACCAATATTACCAGCATTCCAAGAACAAATTTTTATAAAACCACAGAAACCCTCCACCAGGATCGCTGACTAACTTTAATGCACCCGCGTTGGTGCCAGAAATTTCCTCAGCTAGACGTACAGTGCGCTGATAGTTTTCATGGGCCCTGACTATTGTCCATGGGCTGGACTGCATGCTGGTACACTCCTGTGGCTGGCATGGGTGTCAGCAAACTATCTGCTTCTCTTTAACTTGGTGGACGTCACTGATGCGGGAGACCTCTGAAATACTCATTGGCCACTGTGAGCACAGGAGAATGAGCATCCATGGAAATTTGAGATCCCACTTCTTCCGTGGTAACCATGACATTCAAGTTGGTTATGGAGTACATAGGACTGATAAAAAAAAATGGGTTAAAGGGATATGGGGAATAGGTAGGGAGGTGGATTTGAGACCAGGAAAAGATCAGCCATGACCTGATTGAATGACGGAGCAGGTTCGAAGGGCTGAATTGCCCATTTCTGCTCCTAATTCCTATGTTCCAGCAGTTGTATTACATTTGGCTTCAGGTATTTTGTTATTACAAACTAACCTTATTTTTAGGACGCGTTCGATTGAAAGTCACGTGTGCCTGTGACTTTGTTATAGGTTTCTTAGCTATGGTTAATCATTTCACTTTTTGGCTTTGTCCCTGGGGAAATGGCTCTGAATTTCTGATAGGAATAAAGGTGAGGCTATGAGAGATCCCATTGCCCCATTCCCTGTAATATTTGTGTTTTGAAAACAGCATGGGGAATTCACTAAAGTAAAATGCTGCAGATGCTGGAAAACTCAACCCCCCCCCCCAGCAAAATGTTAGAAAGACTCAACAGAGTAGGAAGCCTCCCTGGGAAGTGAAATGGAAACAGACTGAATTTTTGAGCCCCCTTGGAGGTGGGAGCAAAGACCTGAAAATGCCAGCGCCCGGCGACGTGCCTGTTTCTCTGCCGCCAATTCCGGCACCGACTATTTTTGCAGATGTAGGTTCAGGGCTTGCAGGACCACCAACCTTTGCACAGTGGTTAGCCGATTGGGCTCATCCAGGGCTGAGTTATGCCTAATTAAAGGGGGCTGACTGGGGTATGCTAGTCAGGGATAGCGATCGTCCCCACCTGCCTAGCTGTGAGTACTGTGAGAGCTGCACTGTAGTATGCACTGTAGGTTGTGGTGAATGTAGGAATTTTATATATATTGTCTGATGTGTATTTGGTGCAGTAAGATTTTTAAAAATCCTGGTTTGCAAGAGAGCTCGGCTTTTAGGAGCCAACGGCGCAGTTAATACATGGTAAAGGTTTGGGCTATTGGACTTTTATTTAGATGAAGAGGGATCCCTGTGGAGTAGTTAATGAGAGATATTGTGTTCAGCTTAGCAAGATGGTGTAGTTAATGGGAGGAGCCATGGGTTGAAGCAGTCAGATGTTGAGGTTCAGTTTTAGCTTGCGGCTGGAGGGCAAGCTAAGAAGGTTTTCTGAAGAAATAAAGCCAGAGATTTTGCATTATTGTGACTGGGTGTCAGGTCTCTTTCTTTAAAGCAGTCTCCCTTTATCAAAGTGGAGTATTCAAGATATCTTTTTAAAGAAACTTTCCACTTAAGGGCATTTAGGTGGCCAATCCATCTACCCTGCACAACTTTGGGTTCTAGAGATGAGGCCCACGCAGACACAGGGAGAATGTGCAAACTCCACACAGGCAGTGACCCAGGGCCGGGATCGAACCCGGGACCTCAGCGCCGTAAGGCTACAGTGCTAACCACTGTGCCACCATGCCGCCTTATTCAAGGCATCTTAGTACAGCAAGTATTCCTGTGTACCAACTGTATTTAAAAGAAGATGGGGATCTGAGATGGTTTTGTTGTTTGAGTGGAAATAAAGATAGCAGTTAAGGGTTGTTGTATCACTGTATTGATTAGCAGTGTTTAAGGGGTAATTGCAAGCTATTTTCTTGTGTGATGTTAAAGATTTTTTAATACTAGTAATAACGTTTGTTTTAATGTACCATAGCCCTATTTTGCGTGAAATCACTCTTGGAGCAAAGTATCCTTTCCTAGGGGCTAGTTTAGCACAGTGGGTTAAACAGCTGGCTTGTAATGCAGAACCAGGCAGCAGCGCGGGTTCAATTCCCAAACAGGCGCCGGAATGTGGCGACTGGGGGCTTTTCACAGTAACGTCATTGACGCCTACTTGTGACAATAAGTGATTATTATTATCACAGTCTTACAGCATTAAAATAAAATCTTGGGGTTCCTGTCCAGTATCCCAGCAAATGTTGTAAAATGGATTCACCCCATTCCACCCCACATTGGTGGCCTATACCTCTGCTTTTTACTTAAAGATTTCAAATGGTTGATGCGCCATGTTAAAGTGTCCTCTCGTTTCCCTTCCATTGCAGCCTGCTGCTCCTCCCCATGGACCTTGCACGTTCTTCTTTTTCAGACAGTAATCCAATTCCCTTTTGAATACCTCAATCAAACCTGCCTCTACCACCCTCTCAGGAAGTTGCTTCCGGCCTCCACCAGCCTCTCAAGAAGTTCCAGTTTTGTCCAAACACCTTTTGGTTGAAAACACTTCCCCCCCACATCATTTCTACACCTTCTGCTCGTTATTATGAAAGAAATGAGTGCCACAAAACACTCATCATTTCAATATTCTGTGGGATACTACAAACGTAGATGTAGGTTGCATTGTTTGAGGCTGCCAATCTAATAAAGAAACCCTGCAAGGCACCATCATTACAACAGGGCCTACATTATAGCATACAGCTCCCAAATGCATAGTCAATGGTCTTAAAAGAAGGTAGCAGAGGGAACTGAATATGCTGACTGAATTGAACAGTGAAATTAATAAGCTGTGTGAAGCTGCCGAATCGACTGAGAAATTATACTGCCGTTAAATAGAGGGACAGTGGTAATGTGGCTGGACGAGTGATCCAGAGGCCCAGGCTAATGCTCTGGGAATATGGGTTTCAAATCCCACCACCCCAGCTGGTGGAATTTGAATTCAGTTAATAGATCTGGACTATAAAACTGGTCCCAGTATTGCTTCAGTCGGGGTCCCTCAGAGAAGAAAATCTGCCATCTTTCCTGGTCTGGCTGACATGTGACTCCAGACCCCATAGCAATGCGGTCTCAACTGTGCTCTGAAAGGGCAGTCAGGGATGGGCACCCAATGATTGGGCCTGGCCAGCGGCACCCAAATCGCATGAAAGAATAAATGAAGCTTGACATGGCCAGTGCGCGATTTTCACAATTCCATAACATTCAGATAGTCACACCTCCGGCCACATGCCTCTGCCTCGCGACGGTAGCAGTTTGATTGTGTTACAGCCCCTGTTCACTCTGCGGTTTAGAGCAGCAAACAGTCACTTCATGAACTCCACCCGCCCCCCACCCACCAGACATTTTCTTTCTAATTCAGCCAGATCTAGCTCGGTCAGGTCACCAGGCAACTGCCAGAGATTGCCTTGGCTTTCCCTCGTTAGAAAAGAGATACAAATAAAGTAAATAAATTCAATTGCTTTTATGGCGCAGTCAAATGAGTTAATTAGGAAGGCTACTGGGTTTCTTAGCATGGGAGAGGCTGTTAAGGAATTGAGGCCTTGCAATAATTTACTGTCTGTTTTGGGTAAATCATTGTTTTTTATGAGGAGAAGATGCTGAGACATAAGGGTGTGTTATAAATCCTTTTTTTTTGGTACTGACAATAAAGGGTTAGTTTGGGTTTAAATTAGGAGAGTTCCCATGGCAGTATAGCTTGTGGTCACCACTTGGATGCTCTCTTTCTGTTTTTATTTCCCTTTCTGTGTGTGTTTTTTTTCCATCAACATTTGCATGTATCAACTTGAAGCAGGATTAATAGCATCAAGCCAGCCGCATTAGAACCTCCAAACAGCCTGCAGACAAGTGGGAAGATGAGAATTCACTTGGCATTGGCTCAGAAGATGAAGCTGCACACCAGAGGATTTGTGGTGAAATTAAGTCCCTGATAAGGCGTCAGGCAGCAATGACCACCGTCCAATCTGAAGCATTGAAGTATGCTCAGTGTCACCGCCGCTGCATGCTTCGACAATATGCTGCTGAATGCCGTCTTTCATTGAAGTAAAATTAAAAAAAGGCTGAGGCGCTCTTTGATTCCAGGTTCCGAGTTAAAATGTTTTGAAAGGGTGGTGGGGGGCTGAGGTGGGGGGTGGGTGGGGTCGTCGTCGTCGGGGGTTGGTGGTGGTGATGGTGGGGTGGGGGGGGACACGGATTTTTCTTGCAGCTGCACTCCTGGGGCTATATCCTACAGGATAACAAACTCCATTTAACCCTTTCTGGACCTTGGCTTCATGCCCGGAAATTTGACTGAGTTGGAATTACTCAGATTGTTTCGGCAGGACAAGTTGTAATGTGTAGGCTGACTGATTTAGACCATAGGATGTTGTGGCAAAGCTTTATTTCGCAACACAGGTTTCTGAGGCAATTCAGGTTTATTTTTTCCCTTGTGTGATCCCTCCCTTTTCCTCCCTCCCCACCCCACCACGCTCCCTCACCACCCCCTCACCCGTTACCAATCTAGCTTTCACTTTCCTTTGGATTCGGCATTAGTGCAATGTAAACAAGCCAGATAATGAGACAGCCAGAGACTGTGCTTTAACAATAGGCAGGCATATTGTAGAGTGAGACAGACTGTCAGAATGGTGGAGCAAGACCTGAAGCACACGATATAAAAGTGGATTTGTGTGTCAGCTCAGGGTTCAGGAGTTGCATTGGTTTACTGTGTCGATGCCAGCGTCATGCATAAAGCTTTTCTTTCCAATTGAGTGCCATATGTTCCTCTCCTCCAGCCCTGTATGATATGCAAGCATGGCGCCATCAGCTCCATGCTGTGGGCGTAATTCTCCGCTCCCCAACGCTAAGGTCGGGAATCTGTTCGGACGGGGAATCCCACGTTGGCTCGAAAATGGGATCAGCGTTGGGCGGCAGAACTATCTCCAGTATCCTACCTCTCCCCGCCGTCCATAGTGGGCATCCTGGACTGCGCCGGCCGGACATGCAAACAGCTTTTATGCATTCATTTGAATGCGATTTACGGGCTGTTAGCCCAAATCTATAGCCCCCCCGCCGTCATGTTCCATCCATCGCAGCTGGACCACCAGGTGTTGAGACTCCCCATTGCACTCCTTAAATGCACAGCTCCACAGCAGAGGAAGCAGGGGATTAACAGGGTTGACCCCACACAAAGGACACATCCACCATTAGCCACTGGAACCCTCCCTGGCACACAGCCCCTCCCTCAGAGTAGCAACCTCACGAGTGAGACTATCAGCTAACCCATCCTAAGGATCAGGCGATTTCCCCATTGGTATCTAACGTGAGGAGTGTATGGATCCTGGACCGGCCCACGAAACCCGAACAGCTCCATGTCGCAATCTCTGCGTCAAACCCAGGCTCCACATCATATTGCAGCCATGCTCCCAGCAAAGACACACATCCCTCAAGAGACCCCCATCTGTAGGACGTGCCCGCACACCAGTCTCTTAGCTTAGAGCTGCATGCCTGCACAATATGAACGTCTCCATCACACAACTAGCTGCCACCATTTGGCAGGGATAGGTGGTGAGGAGAGGGAGGCTTTGCACATCAAGGGCCATGTGCAAGTCACTGATGGGGGGACAGGGCTGCATTGTCAAGTACATGATCTAGAAGGAGCTGGGGGCAACTGGGTGAGGGAAAATTGTAAGGGTAGCTGAGCAGTCAAACGCAGGGTGACCATGTAATTTGGCAGGGGGAATGGTCAAGGGAGGCATCACCTTGCTGAGTCGCTGTTCCCCCCCCCCCCCCCCGCCCCTTCCCACACAGAAATGGAATTTGGAAGTTAGCCTGCCTTCAGTCCCCATCTTGGAAGAAAATCCTGCCTCAGAGCCACTGCTGGCCAACCTTGTCCCAGGAGTTCCACTGGCAGCGGTGGCCATTGCTGGGACTGCATCCAGTCTCCATCAAAAAAGATGGATGACAGATAAATTGGGGGAGCGGGCTGGGTAATTCTTTGCAGGACCAGGTTAGGAGGCCCCAGGAAGGGGGCCAAAGTTTTGGGGCCATGGGGCGCAGGCTGAGGGGGAGGGGACATCTAGTTGGGGGAGGGAGGAAGGGGCGTGCAAGGCAGACTTAGGGATGGCCTCTGATCAGAAAAGGAAGCCCATGAAGGAGATACTCCCCTCTTCCCCACCTGAAGCCCAAACAGACTTACCTGCTATACCTCCCTCCCGTCGCCAACTGCCTCCCACCAACTGAAACATTGCAGCCTGGTGGGTACTGCCCATTGGCCAAAATTAGGTTCTTAATTGGCACAAGGGCAGGTGGGCTGCCTGAGGCCTCATCCACTGCCCTTTAAATAGCGGCCAGCTGGACATGGCCGGATCAACAGTGGGAAAGGCTTCCACACAATTTCACAGGCCCCCAAGTATGCAACCTGCTCCCAGGGGCTGTAAAATTGTTCCCAAGGGAAATCTCAAATCTTCAATCTGGAATGTGCAGCATGGAACAGGAACAATACTACAGAATGCCTATAATGCAGAAGGAGGCCATTCGGCCCATCGAGTCTGCACCAACCCTCTGAAAGAGCACCCTACCTAGGCTCCCTCCCCCGCCCTATCCTCATTACCCCATAACTCCACTCAACTTGAATTAATATCAAACCTATTTTAAAATGTTAGATTAAAGGAACTCTATCGTTTCCCACACAGAGAAAACCATGAGCAGCTCAGCTGACCAACTGTATGCCTACAAAATGGAGTATTTGTTTGGAACAAAGGTGGTTTCCAGGGTGTTGACACCATGAAATATTTGGGAGCTTGTAAAGCTAAAATTCCTGGTTGTAAACAAAAGGCCAGTTCTGGGAAAGGGTGAGAAAACTTGGCAAAGTCTGTTGTGACTTGTCAAAGATGTAACACACCTAACCTGATTGCTCATTAGATGTTTGGCCAATAACATAAAAAATCCTGACAATCACAGACACAATTATCAGAAGACTTGCAGCCATTTTTACCTGCATTTTGGGCATTTTATACATTTTGTTTGTATTGTTGGCCATCCCAGGTGAAGGTAACCTGCACGTTCAGAGTTGCTTCAGAGGTTGTTGAGCATTGACAGCAAGATCAAAGATAATGGCTGATACAACTCTGCGGTTCCAATTGCACAATTTCTGTTGACAGAAACCTACAGCAAACCTGTATTGCTTTGAAATTACATTCCTTATTCCTTTCCCCCTCATGTTCTTATCTAGTTTCCCCTTAAACACATCTATGCCATTTGCCTTAACCGCTCCATAGTGAAGCAAGTTCCGTATTCGAACCAATTCCTCCATAATTCGATTTCTCTGGAGCTCTCCATTTGGGGTTATTAGTGACTATGTTATATTTACTGCCCATAGTTCTGGTCACTGATGTCACTGATAAAATGGGGAATGGATTATCCTTTTGACTTTGTGGTGTTTGCTTTTGCATCATTTACCAGAGAGAGTTGGCACAGTTGCACAGTGGTTGACACTGCTGCCTCACAGCGATTGGGTTCAATTCCAGCCTTGGGTGACTGTGTGGAGTTTGCACATTCTCCCAGTGTCAGCATGGGTTTCGTTCGAGTGTTCCAAACAAATACTCCATTTTGTAGGCATACAGTTGGTCAGCTGAGCTGCTCATGGTTTTCTCTGTGTGGGAAACGATAGAGTTCCTTTAATCTAACATTTTAAAATAGGTTTGATATTAATTTACCTGAATTAACGATTGAGGTATATTTTTCTGTGCCATGATGTTATTCACACAATGTGAGGAGATTCAGGTACTGTGTAGTCCACACTAGGCAGTATTACTCTCAATCTGGATTCTACTGGTGTTAACCTTGGCACAGTGCAACATTCTCGCCTCTGAGCCAGAACGCAGTGGGCTTGAGCCCCACCCTGTAGGCTTGAACACAAATTCTAGGCCAACCCATGCAGTGCAGTACAGAGGGGTTGTTACACTGTCAGAGGTGATGTCTTTGAGATTAGATCTTAAACTGAGGACCCATCTGTTCTTTCTGAGAACATAAAAGATTCCATTTTACAATATTTTGAAGAAATGTCAGAAGTACTCCCTGGTGATCCATCTGATATTCATTCCTCCACCAATATCACGAATACCACATTTATATTTATGCAGGCTTGCTGCGTACATATAGGCGCCAATGCTTTCCATGCTGTAACAGAAGTGTTCCATTGGCGATAAAGTGCTTCAGAAATCTTGAAGTCATGAAAGGTGCTATATAATTATCCTTCTTACTCTTCCTAATCCTGAAATTTTGCTGTTTTACTCACGATTCTCAGCAGATTACAAATGTAGACAACAGATTTCAAATAGAGTAAGAGAGTCATTGTCATAGAATTATAGAATTTACAGTCAGAAGGAGGCCATTCGGCCCATCGAGACTGCACCGGCCTTTGGAAAGAGCACCCTCCACTCTATCCCCGTAACCCAGTAACCGAACCTAACCTTTTTGGACACGAAGGGCAATTTAGCAGGACCAATCCACCTAACCTGCACATCTTTGGACTGTGGGAGGAAACCGGAGCACCCGGTGGAAACCCACGCAGACACGGGGAGAACGTGTAGACTTCACACAGACAGTGACCCAAGCCGGGAATCGAAAGTGGGGCCCTGGAGCTGTGAAGCAACTGTGCTAACCACTGTGCTACCATGCTGCCCCTACTGTGCTACCGTGCAAGGAAGGAAGTCATTGAGCCCACCAAGTCCATGCCAGCTCCTGTAGAACAATCCAGTCAGTCCCGTTGCCCCACACGATCCCAGTAACTTGCAAGTGAATTTCCTTCAAGTGCCTGTGCAATTTTCTTTTGAAATCATTGTAACTCTTAAAACCCTAAACCTTAGTTTGGACTCCTGTAGGCTTTGTACCATCAGCTGATGGAAACAGTTGTTCTTTGTCTATCCTATCTAAATTAGTTATAATCGTGTACAGTTTTACTGTACAACTCTATCAGGTCGCCTCTCAATCTCTTTTTGTTCCAAACAGAACAACCCCAGCTTTGTCAACCTAACCTTGTGGCTAAAATCCCTCAACCCTGGAACCATTCTGGGAAATCTGCTCAGCGCCCCCCAAGGATCTTTACATCCTTCCCAAAGTATGGTTATCGGAATTGGAGGCAAAACTCTAATTGTGATCTAACCAGACCTTTGTCAAGGATCAATATAACTTTCCTGCCTTTGTACTCAACATTGCAATTTATGAAGCTCATAATTCCATGTACTTTGCTAACTATTATGTTCTGCCACCTTCAAAAGCTCATGCACATGAAACCTTGCCCTCCTACCCTGGACACTGCCATTAAGTATATGTTACCTCTCCCGATTCTTTCTGACAGAATGCACCACCTCACACTTTTTTACAATAAATTCTATCTGCCACTTTTATGCCCATTCTTCCAGCCTATCTATGTCCTATTTCACTCGATTCGTATCACTCTCACTGTTTGCCACACATCCAAGTTTGGTAGCATTGGCAAATTTGAACATTTTACTCTGAAACGTCTCTTCAATTATTCCATGACAGTTTTCCTCTCAGTCTTTCGTTCCATTTCACGCTGGCAAGATCCCCTCTCATCACATTAAGGTTCGCCCTCCTCCAGTTTGGAAGTTCGACCTCAGATTGTTACTTGTCTTTCTCCATCACTAATGTGAAGCGTATGATTATAATTATTACCTGAGTGTCCCCCACAGACACTGGGCGGGATTCTCCATTTCTGAGACTAAGGGCTGGATTCTCCGATTGCCGACGGCGAAATTGCGTTCGGCGATTGGCCGGAGAATCCGATTTTATGCCGAAATTGGGGATGGAGCTGTTTTTCGGATACTCCGCCCCCTCAAAAACCGCATAATCGCTCAGTGCGCCGCACGCCATTGAGATGGCCTCAGCACGTCCCCTGAGGCCCTCCCCCGATGCACTGCCCCCGATGGGCCGATGGCGTGGGATGCGTGTCCTCACAGTTTTCTGGGACCTCGCGTGGTGGCTGCGGACTACGTCCAGCGCCGCCACAGTCGGGGGGGGTGGGGAGCCGTTCCGCTGGCCGGGGGAGCTTCGGCAGGTGCTGGGGGGGATTGGTGGGGGGTGGCGAGGGGGGTTAGATGGGGGCACTATCTGGCAGGCCAGGGCCGCGCGCGGCCGGTGCCATGTTGTATGGCGTGACCACTGCAGGTCGCCACCATATGCATACGCGATCCGTATCAGCAGGTACAGCCGGGTGCTTTACTTGGCGCGGCTGCTAGCCCCTCACCGGGCGGAGGATCACTGCGAGGCGGTGATGACTATCGTGACACTAGACACATGCTCCAGACAAAAATCCTCAAAATCAGAGAATCCAGCCCCAAGTGTTGACACGGCGCAGAATCTGTGGAGTTCCACGACATCAAAACTGGCGCCATACCTTGACCAATTGTGCTACTGTTATGGTGCTAGCACCGGCGCCATGTGGAACACAATCCATTCCAATGAGAAAAGGTGCGGGATTTGCCGATTTCACATTGACATTGAGGCTGACAAGCTGCAGCCACATATATACACTGCACCCCCCCACACACACCATCCCAGGCAACAAGGTGGCAGGAAGACGCACGGCTTCATGGATGCCGAGCTGGAGATCCTCCTAGATACGGTGGAGGAGAGGCGGATGATCCTGTACTCCTGTTCAGGAAGGAGGCTGCCAGCTGCCGCCATTTGCTGTGCCTGGGGCAGGTGCCAGAGGCGGTGAGCACCGTGGGTAACACCGTCTGGACCGGTCAGTAACGCAGAATTAAAAACTGCACAATCGCCTCAGGGCGGCCAGGGTGAGTAGGCAACACTGTGACCCTGGTACCAACCCCCCTCCCACACACCCCACAGAGGAAAGCCGCAAATGGTGGACGGGAGCGAGAGAAGGAATGGATGGGGAACCGCTGGACTTGCGACCCTCACCTTGGCAGAGCAAAGGGCCCTGGACGTGGTCAGCAGCCCGGCGGAAAGGGAAGTTGCCGGGATGAAGTTCAGCCGTGGGTGAGGAAGTGAGACTCTGCTGAGGTGCGGCTCCCTGTGACACGTGTATCAACACCACCCTCACCCCCACACTACGCTCACCCCCAACCGGAGGGGGCGGACGATCGGAGGGCTGGCTGACTCCAGGAACTAGCTGCCATCCAGAAGGGTTTCGGGCTTCCAGAACGGTCAATCACATCGCTTGTGGAGATGCAGTCGTAGAGCCAGGGACTGCATGAGAGGTTGTTGGTGAGCATCAGTACCTGCAGGCGCAGTTGGAGGAGTCCAACCGTGAGGAGGAGAAGGAGGTGGTGACGGTAACGCGTGCCTCCCAGGCCAACACCACGCTGGCGGGGCCCACTGTGGAGGCATTGGGGGTGACGGTTTTGGCTATGGATCAGCATGTACAAGGCCTGGGGAATTCTATGCAGGTGCAAGCCGAGGCCTAGGTCAGGGATGCTGCCTCACGGGCAACCATGTGCCAGAGCCACCTGGAAATCGCAGCAGTGCTCCTGAGCGTGGCCCAGTCACAGCAGGCCATGACTGGGAATGTCCGCAGCTTTGCCCAGGCGCTTGCCGATGTGGCACAGACACAGAGGGAGGTGGCCCAGTCCCAAAGGGAGATGGTCCACACGGTCTGCTCCATGGGTGTGGACCCTGGGCGAGACCAGAGCGGGCCTCCAGGACTAGCAGAACCAGGTGGCAGGGGAGCCTCAGGGGTTAACTCTGCTTGAGCCCCGATCCGATGGAGTAGCCCGGGGACCATTGGGCATACCGAGGGAGGAGGTGGTGATGGGGCACGTGCCGGTGACTCCTGCAGGGGAGATGTCGGAAACGCAGCACCTCGGACTCCTCCCCCCTCTCCTGTCCCTGCTGCATCTGGTGGGCGGCGGGCAGAACAGGGTGGCACCACGTCTCCTGGGATGCCCGAGCAGCAGCTGGGCCAATCCAGGCTAGGCCGTCCCAGAAGACAACCTCCAACAGAGACCAAAGTCGCAGAGCGGGAATCACAGCAGACCACCTTTACTCCTGTTGTACCATCTGAGGAACTACCTCATGGCCCGTAAGGACAGAAAGGTAGACACTAGGTAAGTTGGTACAGGTTCAGGGCACAGTTTAGTTATAGGGGCTAGGGCGCATATCTGTATATATGTTGTCACATTAAATACCTGTTACAATCTGCCTCGGTGCTCCGCCAGATGGGTGTGAGGGTCGGGCTTTCTGGGCTGGCCAAAGGGAGGGAGAATAGGCAGACATTGGGGGTGGGGAATGGGTGGACGATGTGGGTGTCAGGGCTCCCCCCCCCCCCCCCCAACCATCCCCACCACCGCACCGTCACCCCAGAAATTCGATGGCACCGTGTAATGGAATGGGCAGCTCGCTTGCAGGGATCACCCAGGTGGACGGTGGAAAGTGCAACCATGGGCAGGGGTCAGACGTTGTGAAACAATGCGGGGCACCAGAGCTCATCGCAGAGCGGGCCTTCATCATCCTCCATCCCATGGACAAGACCTGGTGTTACTGCTAACCCAGGGCCCTCACTCTGTAATTCTGTAGGCATGTATCAGGGAGGAGGTTGCAGGCGAGCGAGTGGCCGGGGCGAGGAGCTGGATGGGGGTGGGATGCGGTATCCATGCCCCTGACTGGTTTCTCCCAGCCCAGTTGGTGACCCTGGAGGCGATCAGAGCATCCCGTGCGCGTTGGCCCTGCCGCACACGTCGTGCGGCCTCCCGTGCCTGCCTGGGTTCCATGCCCTGCCCATCCTTCCTCTTCTCTGCACCCACATCGTCGGACGAGGCCTGGCGTTCCTCCTCCTCCTCCAGCACATCATCCCTCTGCTGCGCGATGTTGTGGAGGACGCAGCAGGAGCCACCATGTGGGCGACCCTCTCAGCATCATCCTGGACGTTCCCTCCAGAGCGCCAGAACGGTATCTTCAGAAGGCCGAAGCAGCACTCGATCATACACCTGGTTGCTGTATGGGCGTCGTAGTAGCGGATCTCCGCGTCGGTCTGTGGCCTCCGGATAGGTGTCATCAGCCATGACCTCAGTGGAGAACTCCTGTCGCACGGGAGCCAACCCCTAAGCCGGTGGGGGGGGGGATGTCTAAGGAGATGGTTTTTTGGAGCAGCTTGTGACAGAGCTTACTGGGGAACAGGCAATTCTGGTATTGGTGATGTGTAAAGAGGCAGACTTGATTAGGGAACCTAATGTGAAGAAACATTTAGGGAGCAGTGACCACAATATGATAGAATTTACCCTGCAGTTTGAGAAGGAGAAGCTGGAATCAGAAGTAATAGTATTACAATTAAATAAGGGTAACTACAAAGACATGAGGGAGGAGCTGGCTAGAATTGATTGGAAAATTCTAGCAGGGAAGACAGTGGAACAGCAATGGCAAGAGTTTTTGGGGATTGTTCGGGAGACACAACAGAAATTCATCCCAATGAGGAGGAAACATGCGAAAGGGAGGACAAGACAGCCATGGCTGATGGGGACAGCATAAAAGCAAATGAAAAAGCACACAATAGAGTGACGATTAGTGGAAAGCCAGAGGATTGGGAACCCTTTAAAAGTGAGCAGAGGACAACTAAAAAAGCAATAAGGGGGGAGAAGATGAAATATGAGTGCAAGCTAGCTAGTAATATAAAAGAAGATAGGAAGAGTTTTTTTCAATATATAAAAGGTAAGACAGAGGCAAAAATAGACATTGGACGACTGGAAAATGTGGCTGGAGAAGTAATAATAGAAAACAAAGAAATGGTAGAGGAACTGAATAGTTACTTTGCATCAGTCTTTACGGTGGAAGACACCGGTGGGATGCCAGAGCTCCAGGAGGATCAGGGGGCAGAGGGGAGTGTAATGACCATCATTAAGGACAAAGTTCTGGGGAAACTGAAAGGTCTGAAGGTGGATAAATCACCTGGACCAGATGGGCTACACCCCAGGGTTCCAAAAGAGATAGCTGAGGAGATTGTGGAGGCATTGGTGATGATCTTTCAGGAATCACTTGGGGCAGGGAAGGTCGCAGAGGACTGGAAAGTGCCTAATGTAACACCCCTGTTCAAGAAGGGAGGGAGGCAGAAGACGGGAAATTATAGGTCAGTTAGCCTGACTTTGGTCATTGGTAAGATTTTAGGTGCCATTATTAAAGATGAGATTGCGGAGTACTTGGATGTGCATGATAAAATAGGACTGAGTCAGCACGGCTTCGTCAAGGGGAGGTCATGTCTGACAAATCCGTAGAGTTCTTTGATGAGGTAACAAGGAAATTAGACAAAGGAGAACCAGTGGACATGATTTATTTAGATTTCCAGAAGGCCTTTGACAAGGTGCCACAAAAGAGACTGTTAAATAGGTTCAGAGCCCATGGTGTTAAGGCTAAGATCCTGGCATGGATAGAGGATTGACTGACTGGCAGAAGGCAGAGAGTGGGGATAAAGGGGTCTTTTTCAGGACGGCAGCCGGTGACTAGTGGTGTGCCTCAGGGGTCTGTGCTGGGACCACAACTTTTCACAATATACATTAATGATCTGGAAGAAGGAACTGGAGGCACTGTTGCTAAGTTTGCAGATGATACAAAGATCTGCAGAGGGACAGGTAGTATTGAGGAAGTAGGGGGGGCTGCAGATGGGCCTTGACAGGCTAGGAGAGTGGGCAAAGAAGTGGCAGATGGAATACAATGTGGAAAAGTGTGAGGTTATGCACTTTGGAAGGAGGAATGGAGGCACAGACTATTTTCTAAATAGGGAAATGCTCAGGACATCAGAAGCACAAAGGGACTTGGGAATCCTCGTTCAAGATTCTCTGCAGGTTAATATGCAGGTTCAGTTTGCAGTTTAGAAGGCAAATGCAATGTTAGCATTCTTGTCATGAGGGCTAGAATACAAGAGCAAGGATGTACTTTTGAGGCTGTATAAGACTCTGGTCAGACCCCATTTGGAGTAATGTGAGCAGTTTTGGGCCCCGTATCCAAGGGTGGGCCGCCTACAGGGGTATGGTGGAGGGTTCGGTGCGGGGATGGGGATGCCCATAAGGCCGTTTTCACTCCACAGAACCAGGGGCCATGGTGGGTAGTCAGCAGGGTGCCTAGCAAGATGGCTGCCTTCTAGGCCGCGGTAATGGCGGTCCGTGCCTGGACACCGCCCCAGTCCCATGGAGGGTCATCCCGGCCACTCGGCCTGTTCCCCGTGAACCACCCTCTCCCCCGGCCCTGGCAGGGATCCCCACCCCAGTTTGCCCGGACAGTGTGTGGCCCGGCAGCCCACAGTCATGCCTCTCTGTATCCTACCTCTTCTCTTTCTCCCTCATCAGCACCACGCTGCTTTCATGATTTTTAAAAGCACAAGTGAACCGTGACGTCGGGGACCTGGCCCTTCGGAGGCGGAGAATCACGGAGTCCCTGGAGAGACCCGGGTCGGGCCCGCTAATGATATGCAAACGGTGTTTATTGTACATTTGTGCTGGAACGCACTGACTCCGCTGTAGAGGTGGCGGAGAATTGCGATTTGGCGTCAAATCTGTACCCGCCACAATTTTGGCATCGGAACCTATTCTCCGCCTAATCTCGTTTCGCGATTTTGCGTCAGCCAACGGGGAATCCCGCCCACTAGGTCTACTTTGTCCACCTCATTCCCAGCACCACCTCCAGCAATGCCTCTCTCCTTGTTGGACTAGGCATGTGCCAAGACAAAAACATTCCCCATAACTTGTTTCAGAAATTACTCCCCTTATTTTTTCTTTAATATTATCCCAGTTGATATTTTGGTAATTCAAGCCCCCAAACATCACCACGCAATAGTTCTTGTACATCTCTGATATCCCTGCAGATTTGCTCATGTCTCTGTCTCTCACTATTTGGGGGCCTACAGAATACTCCCAGTAATGTGATCATCCCCTTTTTTCTTCAAACTTTTAAATTTCACTTGTCTTCACAGGACAATATATATCAAACAGAATTCAATATAAACAGATTCCACTAAGTGGCACAAGTAAGATTTACATATTTATATCCTGCTATGAATGTAACATGAACAGCTCATTAGCAGAGAATGACCAATTTGTGATAAACCAAAATCAATGAAACCCCATGATCTCATGGCATCAGGTCAAACATGGGCAAGGGATCCTCCCGCTGATTACCACCAACTGCCATTCTTTAATCAATAATCAGTACTCCTCCATGTTGAACGCCACTTGGAAGAAGCACTGAGGATAACAAGGGCATAGAATGTACAGAATATAAGCAGCTGTCCCAGGTAAAACAGGACGGCAGAGTTTTATTTAAATGGTGATAGATTGGGAAATTTTTGTTGTACAGAAGTGACCAGTCACGGAAATCAAGTGTACAGGTATAGCAAGCAGTTAGAGAGGCAAATGGTATATTGTTCTTCATTGCAAGAGGACTTGAGTACAGGAGCAAGGATGCCTTATTGCAGGTGTGAAGGTGAGATCACACCTGGAGTATTGTGTGCAGTTTTGGTTTCCTTGTCTAAGGATACACTTGCCATCGAAGGACTGCAGTGGAGATTTACCAGGCTAATTCCTGGGATAGCAGGATTGTGGAATGAGGAGAGATTTGGTTGATTCGGCCGGTATTCACTGTAATTTAGAAGATTGAGAGTGGATAGAACAAAGAACAAAGAAACGTACAGCACAGGAACAGGCCCTTCGGCCCCCCCAAGCCCGTGCCGGCCATGCTGCCCGACTAAACTACAATCTTCTACACTTCCTGGGTCCGTATCCCTCTATTCCCATCCTATTCATGTATTTGTCAAGATGCCCCTTAAATGTCACGATTGTCCCTGCTTCCACCACCTCCTCTGGTAGCGAGTTCCAGGCACCCAATACCCTCTGTGTAAAAACTTGCCTCGTACATCTACTCTAAACCTTGTCCCTCGCACCTTAAACCTATGCCCCCTAGTAATTGACCCCTCTACCCTGGGGAAAAGCCTCTGACTATCCACTCTGTCTATGCCCCTCATAATTTTGTAGACCTCTATCAGGTCGCCCCTCAACCTCTGTCGTCCCAGTGAGAACAAATCGAGTTTATTCAACCGCTCCTCATACCTAATGCCCTCCATACCAGGCAACATCCTGGTAAATCTCTTCTACACTCTCTCTAAAGCCTCCACATCCTTCTGGCAGTGTGGCGACCAGAATTGAACAATATACTCCAAGTGTGGCCTAACTAAGGTTCTATACAGCTGCAACATGACTTGCCAATTCTTATACTCAATGCCCCGGCCAATGAAGGCAAGCATGCCGTATGCCTTCTTGACTACCTTCTCCATCTGTGTTGTCCCTTTCAGTGACCTGTGGACCTGTACACCTAGATCTCTCTGACTTTCAATACTCTTGAGGGTTCTACCATTCACTGTATATTCCCTACCTGCATTAGACCTTCCAAAATGCATTACCTCACATTTGTCCGGATTAAACTCCATCTGCCATCTCTCCGCCCAAGTCTCCAAACAATCTAAATCCTGCTGTATCCTCTGACAGTCTTCATCGCTATCCGCAATTCCACCAACCTTTGTGTCGTCTGCAAACTTACTAATCAGACCAGTTACATTTTCCTCCAAATCATTTATATATACTACAAACAACAAAGGTCCCAGCACTGATCCCTGCGGAACACCACTAGTCACAGCCCTCCAATTAGAAAAGCATCCTTCCATTGTTACTCTCTGCCTTCTATGACCTAGCCAGTTCTGTATCCACCTTGCCAGCTCACCCCTGATCCCGTGTGACTTCACCTTTTGTACTAGTCTACCATGAGGGACCTTGTCAAAGGCCTTACTGAAGTCCATATAGACAACATCCACTGCCCCACCTGCATCAATCATCTTTGTGATCTCCTCGAAAACCTCTATCAAGTTAGTGAGACATGACCTCCCCTTCACAAAACCATGCTGCCTCTCACTAATACGTCCATTTGCTTCCAAATGGGAGTAGATCCTGTCTCGAAGAATTCTCACCAGTAATTTCCCTACCACTGACGTAAGGCTCACCAGCCTGTAGTTCCTTGGACTATCCTTGCTGCCCTTCTTAAACAGAGGAACAACATTGGCTATTCTCCAGTCCTCCGGGACATCATCTGAAGACAGTGAGGATCCAAAGATTTCTGTCAAGGCCTCAGCAATTTCCTCTCTAGCCTCCTTCAGTATTCTGGGGTAGATCCCATCAGGCCCTGGGGACTTATCTACCTTAATATTTTTCAAGACGCCCAACACCTCGTCTTTTTGGATCTCACACATAGGTTCCCTTGCCTATCCTTCAGTGGGCCAACCCTTTCCCTGGCTACCCTCTTGCTTTTTATGTACGTGTAAAAAGCCTTGGGATTTTCCTTAACCCTATTTGCCAATGACTTTTCGTGACCCCTCCTAGCCCTCCTGACTCCTTGCTTAAGTTCCTTCCTACTTTCCTTATATTCCACACAGGCTTCGTATGTGCCCAACATTTTAGTCCTGACAAATGCCTCCTTTTTCTTTTTGACGAGGCCTACAATATCTCTCGTTATCCAAGGTTCCCGAAAATTGCCGTGTTTATCCTTCTTCCTCACAGGAACATGCCGCTCCTGAATTCCTTTCAACTGACACTTGAAAGCCTCCCACATGTCAGATGTTGATTTATTCTCAAACATCCGCCTCCAATCTAGGTTCTTCAGTTCCTGCCTAATATTGTTATAATTAGCCTTCCCCCAATTTAGCTCATTCACCCGAGGACCACTCTTATCCTTGTCCACCAGCACTTTAAAACTTACTGAATTGTGGTCACTGTTCCCGAAATGCTCCCCTGCTGAAACATCTACCACCTGGCCAGGCTCATTCCCCAATACCAGGTCCAGTACAGCCCCTTCCCTAGTTGGACTGTCTACATATTGTTTTAAGAAGCCCTCCTGGATGCTCCTTACAAACTCTGCCCCGTCTAAGCCCCTGGCACTAAGTGAGTCCCAGTCAATATTGGGGAAGTTAAAGTCTCCCATTACCACAACCCTGTTGCTTTTACTCTTTTCCAAAATCTGTCTACCTATCTGCTCCTCTGTCTCCCGCTGGCTGTTGGGAGGCCTGTAGTAAATCCCCAACATTGTGACTGCACCCTTCTTATTCCTGATCTCTACCCATATAGCCTCACTGCCTTCTGAGGTGTCCTCCCGTAGTACAGCTGTGATATTCTCCCGAACCAGTAGGGCAACTCCGCCACCCCTTTTACATCCCTCTCTATCCTGCCTGAAACATCTAAATCCTGGAATATTTAGCTGCCAATCCTGCCCTTCCCTCAACCAGGTCTCTGTCATGGCAAGTTCCAAGTACTAATCCAAGCTCTAAATTCATCTGCCTTACCCGTAATACTTCTTGCATTAAAACATATGCACTTCAGGCCACCAGACCCGCTGTGTTCAGCAACTTCACCTTGTCTGCTCTGCCTCAGAGCCATACTGGCCCTATTCCCTAGTTCTCCCTCAATGCTCTCACCTTCTGACCTATTGCTCCCGTGCCCACCCCCCTGCCATACTAGTTTAAACCCTCCCGTGTGACACGAGCAAACCTCACGGCCAGGATATTTATGCCTCTCTAGTTTAGATGCAACCCGTCCTTCTTATATAGGTCACACCTGCCCTGGAAGAGCTCCCAGTGGTCCAGGTAACGGAAACCCTCCCTCCTACACCAGCTGTTTAGCCACGTGTTTAGCTGCTCTATCTTCCTATTTCTAGCCTCACTGGCACGTGGCACAGGGAGTAATCCCGAGATTACAACCCTCGAGGTCCTGCCTTTTAACTTTCTGCCTAGCTCCCTGAACTCCTGCTGCAGGACCTCATGCCCCTTCCTGCCTATGTCGTTAGTACCAATATGTACAATGACCTCTGCCTGTTTGCCCTCCCCCTTCAGGATGCCCTCTGTCCGTTCGGAGACATCCTGGACCCTGGCACAGGGAGGCAACATACCATCCTGGAGTCTCTTTCACATCCACAGAAGCGCCTATCTGTGCCCCTGACTATACATCCCCTATGACTATTGCTCTTCTGCGCTTTGACCCTCCCTTCTGAACATCAGAGCCAGCCGTACTGTCACTGTTCTGGCTGCTGCTGTTTTTATCTGATAGGCTATCCCCCCCCCCAACAGTATCCAAAGGTGTATACCTGTACGAGAGGGGGACAACCACAGGGGATTCCTGCACTGACTGCCTGCCCTTTCTGGTGGTCACTCATTTCTCTGCCTGCACCTTGGGTGTGCCCACATTTATATAACTGCGATCTATGACGCTTTCCGCCACCTGCATGCTCCTAAGTGCATCCAACTGCTGCTCCAACCGAACCATGTGGTCTGTGAGGAGCTCCAGTTGGGTGCACTTTCTGCAGATGAAGCCACCCGGGATGCTGGAAGCCTCCCGGACCTGCCACATCTCACAGTTGAGCACTGCACCCCTTTTACTGACATTGCGTCAATTAAATAGTAAATTAAAGTTAAAAGTTTTTTAAAAAAGTTACTGTTAACTATATATTTCCTAGAACTAGATTTCTACTATAAATGTGAAAGCTAAATACAGTACTCTCCGATCTCTGCCTTAGATACCCCTCTAAATTATAATTACGTAATTATGTTTAATTAGTTTACCAATGCTTAATTTTTTAAATTTCGTGTAGATTCCCAACCATCCAATCAGGTCACAGCTTTTCTGTGATGTCACTTCAGTTCCCCCCCACACACACAATTTGAAAAGGTAATAAAAGTAAAAATGAGTAAAAATCACTTACTTACCTTCTGAGGGTCTCAGATGCTCTCAGGTGCTCTCCCTGCTGATTAAAAGGTACAGGCCAGAAGAAAGAGAGAGAACAAAATAGTAGGGAAAAAGCACCTTCTCCCATTCTGCACCAAATTACCTCACTGCACCAAATTACCAAGTTTCAAATTCCCACTCTGGTTGTGTCTCACTCACTCAGGCTGTGTCTCTTTGACCTGCGCAACGCTTACTAAGTGCGCTTTCTGTCTGTCTTTTATACAGACTTCAGGATGACTCACACTACTTAAACTTCAAAGAGAAGAATACAATGTGTTCCTTTGTGCCCCTAAACAGGCCTCAGGTTACTGCCAGATAACTGCCACTCAGCAATTAGGGTGGGGCAGCTTCAGCCAATCAGACACTAATCTACACTGCACTTTTAACTGAAAAACAGCACAATTAGATTTACCACTTACCTTTCCGAGTTACCTCACTGCACCAAATTACCAAGTTTCAAATTCCCACTCTGCATGTGTCTCACTCACTCAGGCTGTGTCTCTTTGACCTGTGCAACGCTATCTCATTGAAACATAGGGAATTCTGACAAGGCCGGACAAACTAGATACAGGGATGATGGGCGGAATTCTCCCACCTCCCCACGCCGGGTGGGAGAATTGCCGGGGCACCGCGCGTGTCCCGCCACGCCGCCCCGACGCCCGCATGCGATACTCCCACCCCCCCCCAAACTGGCGCGGCGAGAATCACGGCTGGCCACTGAGAGAATCGCCGCTCGCCCGTTGCAAACGGCAAGATCCATCCGACATCTTCTTGCAGGGCGGTCTATGGGAGGACGGCAACCGCGCATGTGTGGGTGACGTCATTTTCGCGGCACCGCTTTTACTCAATTTGGGCACCTGAAGACCGGCATTATTTTCAGTCCTGTCTTCCAAAGGAGCTTGAGGAATTTACTCAATAGGTTTCGGGGATGGGGCCCTGTGAAGAACTGCCCCCACCCCACTCCCTTCAACACACTGTGGCAGGTCGACATCAGATTATCGCCCAAGAGGTTTCATCTCCTGACTTCTCACCCCCAATGCCAAGCAATCTGGTTTTCCACCTCCAATACTCTTGCAACTGAGAAACAAAAATGTGCAAAGAAACAATATCATTTTGTTTTGAATATCCTTGATTTTTTTTCATCTAGGTTTGTAGCAGCAGATTAATTTTCAATTCCTGGTGACTCCAGGGCTATGCTGGAGAGTTGGAAAAATTTATGGAGCAGGCAGCCATTCTCGGGTCCTACATAAATTAGGGCCGGGATTCTCCAAAAACGCGGCTAAGTGTTGACGCCGGCGTAAACACTGGAGTGTTTCACGCCGGCATTAACGAGCCTCTTGGCCCAGCGATTCCATGACCCACAGGGGGCCAGCATGACGACGGAGTGCTCCATGCGCTCTGGCTGCTGATACGTGGCCCTGCACTCCCGGCCGCGGGTCCGCGCATGTGGCGGCCAGCTGCGGCGCCAGGTCCGCGCAACATGTAGGCCCGCCCCCAGAGTGCACGCTGCTACTAATCAGTAGCCCCCGATTGTGGGCTTGGCCGTCGTGAAGGCCTTCCCCAGAGACTGATCCCCCCACCAGGACGGCCACCGCAGGCGCGATGCGGGTGGGACCATAGGTAAATCACGCCAGCGGGTTGACCGAGGAGAATCGCCGCAGGGGCCTTCTTCAGCGGCCCCGACCGATGCCGCGTTGACCGCGCGCGCTACTGCCGCCGATTCTCCGGTCGCCGGAGGTTCACGTCCCGAGCGCGATTTCGATACGGAGGCTCGGCGAATCCAGGCCTAGGTGCCTGCCATGTCTATACCAGCGGGTGGGTGATTGCAGTCTAACAGCTGAGAGTGGGATCCATGAATTTTTAGAGTCCTGATCAAAAAATATATGTTTCTGATATTATAGTATTTGGCAACTAGAGTTCGATGAGGAGTCTCAGTGGTTTGATACAATCAACCCACAAAAGCCTCTTCCAGTACACCAGACCACCGTTCAGCATCACTTCAGCCTGCACTATCTTCTAGCGCATGACGGAAAATCTCCTCCAGGGAATTTCCATGGTGACGGTTTACCTTGATGACATTCTAGTTACCGGCAATACACCAGAAGAACACATGGCCAGCCCAGAGGAAGTATTGAAGAGGTTTCATGATTCAGGGATCTGCCTGGAACACAAGAAATCTACCTTTCAGGCCTCAGAAGTGAAGTAGCCATTCAAGGGCTTCCCAAGTCAATTGTTTTGGACAATGACACCACCTTCACTGGCGATGATTTCCTGCATTTTGTGAGAGCAAATAGCTGAAGGCACACGAGGACAACCTCTTCCACGCAGCATCAAATGGCCTGGCGGAGAGGGCCGTACAAACTTTCAAGAATACCATGAAAAAGCAGGCGTATAAATCACTTCACCAGAGGTTGGCTGATTTTTTTGAGTTGTGCAACTCAACCCTACATTCAACCAAGGGGTCACACCAGTTGAGCTGCTCATGGGCCACCAAGTGAGAACCTGATTGGATCTTGTGTTTCCAAATGTGGTGGGGAGGGTGGATGCACGTCAGGCTTCCCAGAAGAGTCAGTGGTCAGAGCAGAGAGGTGACAGGTCGTTCTGGGTGGGAGACCCGGATTTGGTCTATTATTTTGCTGGTGGTTTGCCTTGGTTAGAAGGACGGGCAGTGGTCCAGTCAGGACCGGTGATCTATGTGGCCGATGTTAACGGGAAGACCGTCAAAAAGCATGTCGACCACCTGGCGAGTAGAGTGGTGGCGATGCCCAACATGAAGTCGACAAGTCCAGCGAATATTGTGAATACTCCTGTAACTCGGTCCAGCCAAGGGGAGCCAGGGACTCCAGTTTCTGTTCAACCTGCTGCATCTGTTGAGGCCAGTGAGGCTAGTTTGCCTGCGCCGAAGTGGGCTCTCCTGAGCTGGCATCGACTGTGGACCACCCGCTCACCCAAAAGAGTAGCAAGTCTGTGGCTGGGCTATGGAGGTCCGGGGGGGGGGGGAACCCAGAGGTCTCCAAACCCATTGACTTTTTGATGGAGGCGCTTTTCTTGGTTGACCCTGTTAACAACTGTAACTTTTGTACATAGTTTTTTGGGGTAGTGTGTTAAGGGACCTAAAGGGGGAAGGATGTGCCACCATGGTTCCTTTAAGGGGGCGGGCTCCACAGACCACGGGCCGAATTCTCTGAAAATGAGGCTATGTCCCCACGCCCGCGCGAAAATGGGCGCGAATCACTCTGGACTTTCTTGGAGAAATGGGGCCCTGCACTCCAGTCCGCGGGTCTGCGCATGCTCGCAGCGGCTGACTGCGGCACTGGCCCTGGGCAACATGGCGGACCCACACAGCAAGCCGGCCCCAACAATATAGGCACCCCCCCTCCCCCCCCAGATCGCGTGCGCATGCCGATCGGTGGCCCCCGATCAGAACCCTGGCCGTCCTGGAACACCCCCCCCCCCCGGTGATGGATCCCCTGCCCCCCCACCAGGGTGGCCGCGGACTGGGTCTGCAGCTGCCACTTCGAGCTCCCGCCGGGTGGAACCATGAGGGAACCATGCCGACAGAAACTCGGCCAGCTACCGGCGGAGAATCGCCGCGGGGGCCTCTTTCAATGGCCCCCGACCGGCGGTGCGTCATCCGCGAGCTCGCGACTGCTGCCGTTTCTCCAGTCTGCGGACAATCGCGGGAAGGCGTTGGACCCGATCGAGGGTCTGACGCCCTACTCTCCGACCCCACGCCGAGCGCCATTTCGGCGCGGAGAATCCCAGCCCATATGACCAACTTAGGACCAATCGCACAGGAGCGTGAGAACCCTGGCCAACAGGGAACTTGTGCGGGGCCCTGGGAGCAGGACCCCAGGCGGTGTGGATCAGGGAGCTGATGGGTAAAGACCTGTTGTATTGTGTTCTGAGCCTGTTATCTAACTGCCTTTTCCTTTCATCAATAAACCCCTTTGCTTGCTATTGGAAGCCTCCAGTGTATGTCTCGAGCCACGACCTGTTACCACATCATTCTGAAGTACGGACAGCGAGTGTCCTGTGTGATAGATTGAAAAGGTGGGGCATTGTATCACATGATATAGACAGCAGTGATTGGAATTGGGTCATCTAATCGACATGGGGGTAAAGTTATTTTACAGGCTGGCACAGTGTATGGGAATATCATACATTTTTTGTCACCAAGACTTTTTTTCCGGTTAAAATAATTTGTTTTTCTCTTTCAAAGCTAAAACAATTTCATTAATCTGGGTTAAAAGGAGACAGATATGGTTCTGAGGAAAAGAAATTGCAGGACACAAACATGGTGTTTGGTGGTGCACATCCAGTCCTTTTGTGTGCTGCTGCTGTGCAGGTTCGAAAACTTATGGAGGATCATTTGCACCAGGTTAAACCATGATCCCAATATGTTTTATGCAGGAAAATTCTACTAGGGTAACAACTCCTGGTATTACCAAAGCTATTGTTTAAGTCTTGCATCTACTTGCTTCCATTGTTGGGTGTTAACGTTTTGAGGGCTTGCATTATTGGAATAATATTCATATTGCATAGAAGTTGACCTTAACTAAATCGGTCCATACTTAAGCCAGTACAGCTTATTTCTTTTCTGCACACTAAAATGCTGAGGGATACTTAAAGCCTTTTCAGTGCTGAGTTGCCTTTGAAGCTCAAAGCTATTTATGTGGGCCCCACTAGAATGACCCATGTTAGTTGTCTAGAATTACTGTATTATTATTGGCTGAACCAAAAAACCTCAGGGTCATACCAGCTGCTGAGAGATGGGGGTGGGTTGGGTGGGGGGGGTGGGGGGGGGGGGGGGGGGGGGAGGGGAGAACTAATTAAAAAAAGGAACACACCCATTGAAATGTTGCTGGTAAGACCATTGGAAGATCCAGATTTGTTAAAAATCAAAAGTATAATGTTAAAATTTGATGTTTTAAAAATGTACCTCAGAGGTCTGCTATTACCTTTTTAATGCCATTCGTGTGTTGGCAGCTGTTCTCCCTCTCTGCTTCAGAGGAGCTCTCTGCAGCTTATGGGAGGCTTGGTGATAATTTGCACATATGGAAATGCTTTCTCTCGCTATTTCTTCTTCTGTGTTGTGGACAGATGGAATTAGCGAGTGCTCAGAAGCCGTGAAGCTAAACACATCAAAAGAAAACCCCTTCGTTTCGTGAGAAACTCGAGGCAAAATAAAAACAGAACAGTTGATCTGATGCAGGCAAAGTAATAACACATTTTTTTTTCATTAAGCAGTGCCTACATTACAATTAGTTTTTAAAAGCTGCAGATCTCATTTATGTCAGTGAATGGTCTCCTCATAAAATGCCTGATTTTTTTTTAAAAAAGCCTTTAAAGTAACTATGTTGGCAAGCAGACAAATTAAACCGTTGAATGCCGAATTTTCCAAGGTTTACAGTAAAGGGGTCCAGACCCATGTGCCTTGTCTCTTCATTGTCGCTACATGGCTTGCCAGCAGGAGGCTTGATCCCAGGGAGAACTGACTGGATGCATTCCCATTCCTCTCAGATTTTAATACAGTAAAGACGGCAAATGGGTCGTTGTCCTCAAGACTAGGGAAGGGAAGAGGAGTTAAAAACAGATCTCAAAGTGCAGACTCGATGGGCCGAATGGCATTCTTCTGCTCTTACGTCTGTCATAATATACAGTATATCATGGTGCAGACACACACTGATGGACACACATTCACCATGTGCTGAGTGCATCGACTGGTTAGGACAAGGCAAAGGTCTTTAGTTAAAGCAAGCATCATATAAACCCACAATCTAAGTATGTTTAAACAGTTAATGATTCAATAAAATAGTGTTTAACTATTTCAAGTGTTGGTGACCTGTATGTGATCCAGAACACCCAACACATCATGATACCAGGTGTGGTGGAATAATAGCACTTCTTAGACCTACCTGCAAGTGGTCTGCCTTCCACCAGCATTCCGTCATCCTGCAACATGGACAACATCAGCCCGCCGCTGCCGCTCCGCATCGCTGGTAACCTCGGGGCCAACTGGAATATTTTCAAACAGTGCTTCCAGCTCTTCCTCGAAGCCATGGACAGGGAGGGCGCCTCGGACACCAGAAATATTGCTCTTCTCCTCTCCATGGCCGGGGACAATGCCATCCACATCTTCAACTCTCTCACCTTTGCAGATGACGAAGATAAGACGAAGTTCAAGACGGTCCTCCTCAAGTTTGACACTCAATGCAGCATAGAGGTGAATAAAAGTTTCGAACGCTACATGTTCCAGCAACGTTTGCAGGGTAAGGATCAACCTTTCCAATCCTTTCTCACGCACCTCCGCATCCTTGCGCAATCTTGCAGCTATGGGCCCACCTCCGACTCGAATGATACGCGACCAGATCGTTTTCGGTGTTCAGTCGGACCCCCTACATCAGCAGCTCCTCAAAATAAAGCAACTCACCCTAGCGACCGCCATCGAGACCTGTGTCTTACATGAAAACGCCACGAGTCGGTATTCCCATATACAAGCGGCTGAAACGGCGCGGCAAGGTCCCCACGAGGCGGAACGGGTCCAAGTGATTGAGCACCTCCAGGGCCTAAGCCTGGATGAGGGCGGCCATTTTGAGAGCTTTTCGTGGACTCCCGTGCTTGTACGCACCAAACAAGGGGACGGCGACGTTGAGAAATGTAATGCGCAGGGGCGCACCACGCTCGACCGCACTGCGCATGCGCGGTGGCGCAGCGAACGTGCTGACGTCACGCTGTGCGGCAACTGTGGCTCCGCCCATTTAAAGCGGCAATGCCCCGCAAAATCTCGACAATGCCTACGATGTGGAAGACTTGGCCACTATGCTGCCTTCTGACGAGCAGCTCAGCCTGCCAACTCATATCGCTTCAGCCAGCCTCGCAGGAATGTCCGGGCAATTCAACCCACGGTCACCGAGTCCGATGCGGACCTCCTACACAGCAGTGACACCGAGGACCAGAAGGCGCCTTTTTGAGTCGGTGTCGTAACGAAAAACAGGCTGTCCCCGAAGCAAAGACACCAGCTGCTGTCGGTATACAGCTTCGATCCAGACGATGAGTGGTGTGCCACCCTGACGGTCAACCGGTCCCAAATACGATTCCGCCTGGACACTGGTGCCTCCGCCAATCTCATGGCGTGGTCTGCTTTCCAAAGTCTTCGTGTCAAACCAGCCATCCTTCCATCGGCCTGCCAGCTATTGGACTACAATGGCAACATCATTCCTGCTACCGGCTCGTGCCAACTTGAAGTGAGGCACAAGTCACGGAAAGCCATCCTTCTTTTCGAGATCGTGGGCTCCTCGAAGGACTCCCTGCTTGGCGCACAGGCGTGCAAGCTGTTGAACCTTGTTCAAAGAGTTCACTCTCTCTCTCCTGATGACACGTCTGCCTTCCAGGACGCTGACTTCAGGGCGCAACTCAACGCCATCATCGACCAGCACCGCGAGGCCTTCGAAGGCATGGGCACGCTCCCATATACTTACAAGATCCTACTCAAACAGAACGCCATGCCTGTGGTACATGCACCTCGCAGGGTCCCAGCACCCCTCAAGGACCGCCTCAAGCTGCAGCTGCAGGACCTCCAAGACCAAGGAGTGATCTCCAGAGTTACGGAACCCACCGACTGGGTCAGTTCCATGCTGTGCGTAAAAAAGCCTTCCGGCGAGCTGAGAATTTGCATTGATCCCAAGGATCTGAATATCATGAGGGAACATTATCCAATTCCCAAGCGCGAAGAAATCACATGCAAGATGGCTCGCGCCAAGCTCTTCACCAAATTTGACACCTCGAAAGGATTCTGGCAAATCCAGCTCGACAAATCCAGCAGGAAACTGTGTACCTTTAACACCCCTTTGGCAGATATTGTTACAACAGGATGCCGTTTGGGATCATATCGGCTTCAGAAGTGTTCCACAGGACCATGGAACAAATGATGGAAGGCATTGAAGGTGTTCGCGTCTATGTCGACGACATAATCATTTGGCAGGAGCATGTCTGTCGCCTCCAGTGCGCTTTCAAACGCATACGGGAGCAGGGCCTATGCTTCAACAGAGCCAAATGCTCCTTTGGTCAGACGGAACTCAAGTTCCTCGGGTGCCACATATCCCAGTTGGGTGTGCGGCCGGATGTGGACAAGGTGGCTGCTATCACAGCCATGAAAACGCGAGAGGACAAGAAGGCGGTCCTCCGATTTCTGGGCATGGTCAACTTCCTAGGGAAGTTCATCCCTAACCTCGCCTCTCATACCACGGCTCTCAGGAACCTGGTCAAAAAGACAACACACTTCCAGTAGCTTCCTGCCCACGAGTTAGAATGGAGAGAACTCAAAACCAAACCGGTCCCGGTCTTGGCTTTTTTTTTATCCAGCGAAAGAGACAAAAATCTTGACCGATGCCAGCCAATCTGGCATAGGGGCAGTGCTCCTGCAACGCGATGAGGCCTCATCATGGGCCGCCGTTGCATATGCGTCACGCGCCATGACCCCCACGGAACAGCGCTACGCACAGATAGAAAAGGAGTGCCTGGGCTTTTGACAGGCGTCGCCAAGTTTCATAATTATGTGTACGGCCTTCCCCAGTTCACCGTTGAGACCGACCATCGCCCGCTGGTCAATATAATACAGAAAGACTTGAACGACATGACGCCTCGTCTCCAGCGAATTCTGCTCAAGTTCCGGCGATACGACTTCCAACTGGTATACACCCCAGGCAAAGACCTAATCATTGCGACGCTCTCTCCAGGGCAGTCAACACTCCGTGTAACTCAGTGGGATCCGTCTGCCAGGTTGACGCCCATGTGGCCTTCGTGGCCTCCAAACTACCTGCCACGGATGAACGCCTCGTCCAAATTCGCCGCGAGACAGCGGCTGACCCTTTGCTACAACGTGTCATGCGCCACCTAACAGACGGGTGGCTCAAGGGCCAATGCCTGCAGTTCTACAACATCAGAGATGATCTGGCAGTAGTCGATGGTGTTCTCCTGAAACTCGACCACATTGTCATCCCGCACAGCATGCGCCTGCTTGTCTTGGAACAGCTACACGAGGGCCATCTTGGCATGGAGAAGTGCCGCCGACGGGCCCGAGAGGCAGTATACTGGCCCGGCATCAATGACGACATCGTCAACACAGTGCTCTTCTGCCCCACTTGTCAGCGCTTCCAGCCGGCCCAACCACGTGAGACCCTACAGCCCCATGAGATGGTCATGTCCCCTTGGACCAAGGTGGGCATCGACCTGTTCCACACGCTGGGCTACGTTTCGAACTACCCGGAGGTGGTACGTTTACACGACACCACATTCGTCTGCAGTCATCCATGCCTGTAAGGACACCTTTGCTCGACACGGTATCCCACTCACTGTGATGTCGGACAATGTACCCCCAATCCAACGGCAAAGCGGAGAAGGGCGTCCACATAGTCAAACGGCTCCTCTGCAAGGCTGCCGATGCTGGGTCCAATTTCTACCTCGCCCTGCTGGCCTTTCGCTCGGCCCCACTGTCCACTGGCCTATTGACAGCCCAGCTGCTCATGGGTCGCACCCTGAGGACGACGGTGCCGTCCATTCATGTCCCAGACCTCGACCATATTCCGGTCCTTCAACAAATGCAACTGTCTCGTGCACAGCACAAGGCGGCTCATGACTCCTGTGCAGCTGATCTCTCTGCTCTGGCTCCAGATGACAACGTCTGCATCCATTTTCCGGATGGTGGCTGGTCTGCAACTGCTGTGGTTCTTCGGCAGGTGGCTCCCCGCTCGTTCCTGGTTCGTCTACCGGATGGCTCCATTCTGCGCCGCAATCGACGTGCCCTTCGTCTCATTCCGCGCTCGCTACGTGATCCTCCACCATTGCCACGCCCTCCTGTTGACCCTGACTTGGACTATGCAGAGATTCCGGTCACTCTGCATCCTCCTCACTCTGACGCAGTCCAGCCCGCTCCTCAGCCGGCGGCTCCCGACCCACCCTTGAGGCGGTCAACCAGAATTCGTCGCCCACCTCAAAGACTTAATTTGTGAACTTTGTGGACTTATGGACTTTCTGATTTGTTCTGTTCTTCCGTTTAATCGTTCCAGTGGTTTGTATATAGTGTTCATCTCGTTATTCTTGTGACACAGTTTTTCTGCACCAGGCACCTTCCCATGTAAGTAGCATAGTTTTTATGTACATTGTCCTGTAAATATTTCGCACACACGGAGTCAGGAACATTTACCATACACTATTTATTGTTACGCAGGCACATTTTTTTATATAAAAGGGGGATGTCATAATGTACACCAGTATATCATGGTGCAGACAGACACTGATGGACACACAGTGGGACCAATCAACATACACAACACCACAGCCAATCACCAGTGAGAGCACACGCACTATAAAGACAGGGGGCATCAGAGTTCCCGCTCATTCGAGTTGCAGCTAGCTAGGAGGACAGAGCTCACAGCCTGCAACATAGACATTCACCATGTGCTGAGTGCGTCGACTGGTTAGGATAAGGCAAAGGTCTTTAGTTAAAGCTAGCATCGTATAAACCCACAGTCTGAGTATGTTTAAACAGTTAATGATTCAATATAATAGTGTTGCACTATTTCAAGTGTTGGTGACCTGTATGTGATCCAGAACACCCAGCACATCAATGTCTTGTAGTCTAAAACACTGGAAATACTCAGCACGTCAGGCGGCAGCTGTGGCGACAGGAACAATACTTCGGCCTGATACTTGAGCCCGAATTTAACTCGACATAAGTGAACCCATTAACTCTGCTGCTATCTCCGTGGATGCTGTCAATCCAGCTGAATATTTCACGCACATGGCAAAAGAACTAGAGGTGACATATGGAAAAATAATTTCTCTGCAATGAGTGGTTGGGATTTGAAGGAGACAGAATTTGCAGGGAAATAGGGAAAGTGTAGGAAATGGGGCAAACTGGAATGTTCTTGTTGGCACAGACTCAATGACTGTAATGCTTAATGATTCAATATTTTCTTTCATTACTTGACACAGAAAGGCATAACGCCTAAAGAGTAAACAATGCAGGTTCATGTCATTCTGATGCTCAAACTCCTGAATACCAAATTGGAACAGAATCGGATTTAGCTAGGTGCCCAGCGCTTCCAGCGCTAAGAAACACCATGCTATCTATTGGAACTTTGTTTCAATTCGGGGTCTCAGTGGAGAATGCCCCACTGCTCACCGGAACTCCTCAGTGCAGGAAGAAATTGGGATACCCTTTTCAAACTGCATCCCAATCTCTCGACCCCCGGACGTGACCCCCAAACCCCCCAATGTCCCAACTCACCTATAAGGGGGTCCTCAGGACACACCCACACCCCACCTCACACACACAGGTCACCCCTGGTCCTGATCCCCACCATGGGAAATATGCAAGCCTGGCACCTTGGCACTGCCATCCTGGCACTTCCCCTGTCAACACCATCTGGGCAACTTGACAGTGCCACTGCATCCAGGGTGCCCAGTGGTGCCAGCAGTGTCAGGGTGCCATCCTGCCCAGGGGGCAGCCACCTGGGGGCCTCCGATATCCTGGGAGACCCCCTTATAAGTGCCGATCCGCCTGGTCCCTATTTGTGGGGACCAGCACTAAACAGCCCTCGCCCGAGGTCTCCAAGGCAAAGGAGTTAGATCTCAGTGCTATGGTAGATCCGACGAGTGCACATTAGAGTGAGACTAGCTGTCTTGCTCTAATATGCAGATTTGCCAGATAGTGATCCTGCCTACAAGACGTGACGAGCCGGGTAGAACCCGGAAGAGGGATGTCTCGGCATCTACCGGCCACGCCGCCTTTCGGGCACAACGTGGCCAGTAGATCGCGCCCCTTGTTTCAGGACAATTTACAATCAAGTGGCCCATTGTATGTCCTTGCAAGTTTGCCAAAGTGCATTGCAATCCACTCACCATTAAAGGTGGATCCCAGTATCAACCAAGTTTCCAATATGTGCTTACCAATTTATTTCCGAAAATTGATGTCTTTGGGGTTGGTTACCACTGCTGTGTGTCAGCTTTAGTCCCAAGTTTGAATCCAGCTCAGACAGCTGATAATCTTGCTTTGCTGATGGCTTTTAAAGGTTCAAACGGTCTAAAATTGGGCAGCTTCAATCTAGTGTCCTGTCAAGGTAAGGCCACAGCACAAACCTGCCAGGACTTTGACAGTTAAGTTGCACCCCACATTCCTGACAAGATTTTCAGTCAGTTTTACGCTTGCTTGGAAGGGACTTGAAGTGGAAAATTTGCAGAACAATGGGGAAAGGACAGTGGGGTAACTCTTGCAAAAAGTCAGCACGGGAATGATGGGTGGAATGACCTGCTTCGGTGCTGCATAGTTCCATGAGTCTTTGGTCTTCATGCTTCCATGTTTCAACAAGACAACGTGGGAAGCCATGTCCAGATCTTCATAAGACCTGATGAGCACATGTGGAAAACACATTTTCGGAGGCCAAAGAATAAATATGCAAATAATTGGATTGGATTGGATTGGATTTGTTTATTGTCACGTGTACCGAAGTACAGTGAAAAGTATTTTTCTGCGAGAAGCTCAACAGATCATTAAGTACATGGAAAGAAAAGGGAATAAAAGAAAATACATAATAGGGCAACACAAGGTATACAATGTAACTACATAAGCACTGTTATCGGATCAAGCATACAGGGTGTAGTGTTAATGAAGCCAGTCCATAAGAGAGTCATTTAGGAATCTGGTAACAGTGGGGAAGACGCTGTTTTTGAGTCTGTTCGTGCGTGTTCTCAGACTTCTGTATCTCTTGCCCGATGGAAGAAGTTGGAAGAGTGAGTAAGCCAGGTGGGAGGGGTCTTTGATTATGCTGCCCACTTTCCCCAGGCAGCGGGAGGCGTAGATGGAGTCAATGGATGGGAGGCAGGTTTGTGTGATGGACTGGGCGGTGTTCATGACTCTCTGGAGTTTCTTGTGGTTCTGGGCCGAGCAGTTGCCATACCAGGCTGTGATGCAGCCAGATAGGATGCTTTCTATGGTGCATCTGTAAAAGTTGGTAAGGGTTAATGTGGACATGCTGAATTTCCTTAGTTTCCTGAGGAAGTATAGGCGCTGTTGTGCTTTCTTGTTGGTAGCGTTGACATGGGTGGACCAGGACAGATTTTTGGAGTTGTGCACCCCTAGAAATTTGAAACTGCTAACCATCTCCACCTCGGCCCCGTTGATGCTGACAGGGGTCTGTACAGTACTTTGCTTCCTGAAGTCAATGACCAGCTCGTTAGTTTTGCTGGCATTGAGGGAGGGATTGATGTCGCTGCACCACTTAATGAAGCAACAGTTTGCAGTCAGTAACAGCACAAGCCGTGCTCTGGTTTTGAGAATTAATTTGAAGGTGTGTTGAGCTGAAAATATCACAATCTGACAACTGCAACAAGCTAAGTTTACCCTTGTCACCCAACATTAGCATCAGTATGCATACAAGCTCCTCCTTCTGACTGACCTGGTTTCACAAACAAACCAACAGCAGGTCCAGCACTAAATCTGAAGCACTTTTAAAAATTCGACCAAAGATTACCTTTGGCTTCCCAATTCACGGCAGCAGTGAAAATTGTGAAAAACGTACTTACACACTGAGCCACACTAGAATAAGTCCGGAGCCAGTCAAGAAACAATTCTTGGTGTAAAGAAAGCTTTTGATTGCAAGAGGTCACCAAGGTTTGATTACTTAATTACAGGCTTGTACCATGAGAATGTTTCCTTAAATAGTTATTAGCCTTCACTGTAGGTCTATAGCAACAGACTGCAAATCACAAGCTAACTTCAAACATAGCTTTCACTGATACTTGGGCTTCGCAGTTTACAGGTTTCGGCCTTGTTCTCTTCTAAATTAGCATTGATGACCTGATAGATCAAGATGCAGCTCTGAATCAAGGCAATGCCAACCTGTCAAAATCACAAAGTGCCTGCTGCACAGGTAAATAAGGCCTTGAAGCTGTGGTGCATTCATCAGGGAGGCATTGTGCCCTGTTTAATAAAGACAAACGTGCTTGCCGTCAGCTTTGCCTGCGATTTAGCCTCACATCCGCGGGTTTATGTCACTCGGGCCCTCGGAGAGATTGCCAATATTAGGCCTGTGGCTGTGACTGTCAAGAGAAAAGTGGCCTAAGATGAGTGCAGCAGAATCAGGTAAGGCAGACAACTGAAGACGTCCAAAGTCCTGGGGTCCTATTGCCAAAGGAGATTAAAGTTCCGCTCAACCTAAAATGGAGTATGGTAGCCCAGGTGCAACTGTGTAACCTTCTCGCTCCCATTCCATTTATAGACCAGCACCTATTCCGGATTGTCAGAAACAAAGACAATCTGTTGGGTTACAGGCTGGACATTACACCAAAAGGCTACTTTTATCATCTTGCTGTGCCAGGCGCTGTAACACCTTGCCTTTAACACTTTGTCATCAACTAAAATCTTTAGTGGAGCTACATCCCAAAAAAGGCCATCTGCACTCTGGAAGATGTCTATCACTACCCATCATAGTGACTTTGTCAATTATAGTTCACTTGTGGTGACCTTATTATATAGTCACCTTTGAGAGAGGCCACAGCAACAGGTTTTACAGGAAGTATAATTGTCAAAGCTCTGTGGGAAAATGCAATAAAGGTACGAAGATGATCGGTTCTATCAGCCTATACTGAGTTTATTTCTTTCAGTCACGTCAGCATTTTCCCTTAGCTCGGAAAGGGAGTTGGCTGGAGTGCAGGAAGGTCAGCCAGACTTCCCAATTGGGATTCAAAACCAGTGACTACATGTAGCTATCAGGTGGCAAGACTGGACTTACCACTGATACCACATTGATTGAGTGGGCTGGAAACGTTTGTTCACTGAACCCACACGTGAAGAACGACCAGAGCAGTGCCACCATTATGAAACCCTGCTCAGCGTGATTCAGTAGCTTCTGAAGAAAACCCAAAATTTTTTTTAAAGGGGAATTGGAATTATCAGATGCTTTTCTAAAGTTTAGACACAGTGCAGAAGTAACGTATGGAGTGAGCTTCATATGGTAGCTGTCCATTGTGTACCTGACCAGAGCTTTCCATCTCTAGTCGTGCAACCTATGGATAGATATCAGGATGCTTGTCTCGCAACTTTAGTGAATTCGTTCAAGTTCCTGAAAGGCTGACCAGTGCTTCTGAACTTTGGCACTGGCCTATGTTCCCTCGCCGGAGGAGGATTGCTACACAAAGCAATTCAGTATCCCTCGCCATGCACATTTGCGCCATTTTGAGCGGGCAAAGTCCTGTGGTTGCACCCTCCCCCCTCCTCCCCACACCGCAACTCAGCCCCCAACACTCCCCGCACTGCAAATCAGTCACCCACCCACGGACTTTCTGGGTGTCTCCCTCTTCTCCCAAATACGGGAGTGACCTGACTCACCTCACCCCCCCCCCCCATCCAGGGGCCAGCGAAATAAGGAGACCCCCTAAAACAGGAGACCTTCACAAGGACCCCCCCTAATTAATTAACCCCCCCCCACAGAGATCCCCTAAATAAGGAGACCATCCCGTAGGGACCCCCTAACTAAAGGGACGGCCCACAGGCTCTCCCGAACTAAAGGGAACCCCTAGAGACCCGATAAGTGAAGGGACCCCCAACAGGGATCCTCTAGCTAAAGGAAGCCATTAGCATTGTCCTGCTGGCACGCCAGCACAAATTCTGATCCCGCCACCAGTGGGGGGGGCAGAGCATAGCGGCTAGTCCGGCGCCGGTGTGAACCTTGATTTCAGCCACACACCTGATTCTCCACCTGATCGCTATGTTTCCCATTAGTATTTGGTCAGCTTAAAAGGGGATTCCCCATTTTTCATCATCTCTCCTAGTGACACACAGAAAGTTTTTGTTGTACATAGAACAAGAATTTCATTTGGCCAAAGTCTCCCACATATTGCTAGTATCATAGAATCCATACAGTACAGAAGGAGGCCATCCAGCCCATCGAGTCTGCACTGACCCTTCTAAAGAGAACTCAACCTAGGCCCACTTCACGGTCCCATCCCCATGACCCCATCTAACCTGCACACCTTTGGACAATTTAGCATGGCCAATCCACCTCGCCTGCACTTCTTTGGACTGTGGGAGGAAACTGGAGCACCTGGAGGAAACCTGAGCAGACACGGGGAGAATGTGCAAACTCCACACAGTCAGCCACCCAAGGCTGGAATTGAACTCGGTTCCTGCCGCTGTGAAGCAGCAGCGCTAACCATTGTGTCACCATGCCGCTAGTGATGACACTGAGGGACTGGCAGTGTGCCACAGGAGTGTGGCATAAGCAAACCCTTGGAGTAGAATATTGATACATCATCCACCCTTCTCCCTACTTCATTGAGGTTAACTACTTGGGAGGAGAGGGAGGGGGATCTGGGGAGGGAATAAGTCTTAAAATCATAGAGTTAAAGAGGCTTATAGAACAGAAAAGACCTTTTAGCTCATTGCGTCTGTGCCAGTCAAAAACAACCACCTAAGTATTCTAATCCCATTTTCCAGCACTTGGCCCAGAGCCTTGTATGCCTTGACATCACAAGTGCACATCTAAATACTTCTTAGATGCTATGAGGGTGTCTGCCTCCACCACCACCCTTTCAGGCAGTGAGTTCTAGACTCTCACTACCCTCTGGGTGAAAAGGCTTTTCCTCACAGTCTCTCTAAATCTACTGCTCTTTACCATAAATCTCTACCCCCGGTCATTGATCCCTCCACCAAGGGGAAGTGTTTATTCCTGTCTACTCTATCTATGCTCCTCATAATTTTATCCATCTCAATCTTGTCACTTCTCAGTCTTCTCTGCTCCAAGAAAAGAAAACCCGTCTATCCAATCTCTCTTCATAGCTAAAACTCTCCAGCCCAGGCAACATCTTGATAAATCTCCTCTGCACCCTTTCCAGTGCTATCACATCCCTCCTATCATGTGTATTCCATCTCCATGTGGACTCTGCATCTCCTATTAAAAAGAATGGTTTTTCCCTCCAATATTCAGGTCAAGATTAAACGTTGAACGTTAAAACCTTGAAGTTTTTCAAACCACAGATTCTTCTATCCTAATGTTGAATAGGAATTATGTATGCGCACAAACATAGTGGGCAGCACGGTAGCACAGTGGTTAGCACAGTTGCTTTAGAACTTCAGGGTCCGAGGTTCGATCCCTGGTTTGGGTCACTGTCTGTGCGGACTCTGCTCGTTTGCCCCGTGTCTGCGTGGGTTTCCTCCGGGTGCTCCGGTTTCCTCCCACAGTCCAAAGATGTGCAGGTTAGGTGGATTGGCCATGATAAATTGCCCTTAGTGTCCAAAAAGGTTAGGTGGGGTTACTGGGTTATGGGGATAGGTTGGAGGTGTGGTCTTAAATGGGGTGCTCTTTCCAAGGGCCGGTGCAGACTCGATGGGCTGAATGGCCTCCTTCTGCACTGTAAGTTCTACGTTTCAGAGAAACTTGACCTTCTGATTCAGAAGACTCAACATGAATACGTTCTCAATGCAAAGTTAACAAGAATCAGTTGTAGGGCTGATGTACCGTCAATTACCACGAGGCGAGAATGGTGAAACAATCGAGGCTTTATTGCACAAGTTGCTGTGCCTCCTGCAGCTGGAACCAGAATGGGAGCAGCGCAGGAGAGCTTACACTTTTATACGCCGCCTGCTGGGAGGAGCTAGCAGGCAGAGATTTACTGTAGTACCTTTAATACTCAGGCAGTGCCGTAATACATACAATATATCACTAGTGGTGTTTACCACACGGGCGTCACTTTAGACCACTGCAGTTTTTTTTCTTATCTCCGACTTGCCAGCAAAGGACCTGCAGAGTTTGGACTTATCCCTAAGGTTTACTGATAGCTGAGGCCAGTATCGCTGGCAGGTGTCTCCCTGAAGCAAGGATTACTGTTGTTTTATTGGCTTTGGGTGAATATGCCTACTAGTGCATCTAAATTCACATTCTCCAAAGCTATAAAAGAGCTGAAGCTTTTTTTTTGCATAATGAAAGCACATTTTATGCAATGGGATTCAATGATTTGTGAATTGAATCTATACGTTTGAAATTTTGAAGCAATTTCTTAAATCATTCTTCGGAAGGCAATGATGTATCAGTAAGGTAACCAATGGTCTTAGCTCTCTGTCGTTCTTGTAGCCTTTGTGAACAACAATAATAAATATGACAAGATTTGAATTTTAAGTTTATTCTGAGTATTAATAATGAAGAATCCCCTATGGAACAGAAATATATTGCAAAATAATCTAAAAATATATTGCAGTGTATTTCATTACCATGAGGGAATAGCGTGCTATGTGCTTTGAAATGTCATAATATTCAGCAATGTAATTTTATTTTTTGGCGATATTATATGATAGGAATTAGGAATTAATGAGTCAACCTTCCTGCATGGACAAATACCTGCCTTTGTAGTTACTGGTACTTCAGATAGAAGTTACAGATCTTCCAGCACTATCTGTAAAAGAGCAGGGTCTTTTCCCAGTGTCCTGGCTGATGTTCCTCCTTAATCGAACCACCATCAAAAGCAGACTCACATTGTGTTTCTGCTGGAGCTAATGAGAAATGGACTTCTGCCTTTGCCTGCACTTCAATAATGGTTCACTGAATGTGAAGAAGTACTTTTGAAGTGTTTCTGAAAGATCTGGTACGCTGTCAGACACATGCAAAACTTTCTTCCATTGACTGATCACTTATAGGCCGAGTGAAATTAAGATGAATGCAAAGGCCAGGCTTTTCCGCTCCCGTTCACGCCGGGCACGTTTGGCGGCGAGAATGGAAAATATCGGCAGAAGGCCAAAGTTGCGTTTCATGTCGATGTAAAAGCAGGAAGCCATCGTTCCCTCCCCTCATCAGTGGCGGGTTACGTTTGCTGCTGTTCAATGTCAGGAAACTCATTGTGATACATTTGTATATCATTATCGGACTCATACCCTTATGTCAAAAAATGCACCCACGGCGACGTGGTGTCAGAATGGTGCGATGCATGACCACTCTCCGATGGCGTGCACCCGGAGAGCAGTACTCCGAGGGGAACTCGGAGGTGGGGGCAGCACTCGGGGGAGGGACCCTTGCCAGGTGGGGTGTCAGGGTGATGCCAGGTGATGACAGGGGTGCCAGTGTCCTGCCAGAGCGGTAGATGGGAGATACTAGGAGGGTGCTTGGCGGTGAACCTAAGTGAAGAATGTTTCCTTGTGCACTTGCTGTGCATTGGGGCTGCCTTTAAAAGGTGCCAGGATCATTGAGGTGCAGAGGTGATGGCGGGGCGGGCGAATCAGAGGTTGCCTGTCAGCGTACATTGTAGAACCCCTGCCTCTCTTCTTTTTTACACTAGTTTCCCCACTATACAGCATAAAAAGCCGTCACTGCTGGCCACGTTCTCAGCGCCGCTTTTACCACCCGACATCGGACTTTGCTGATATCGGAGAAAATCTGGCCCAAAGAATGGGCTCTCCCAATAATTCATTAATTAATAATTCATGAACACTCATATTGCAAGCTTGCTTCGATAGTGGGTTTGAAACTTACTAACGGAGATTTCTATTCAGTGATACCTTATTGGTTAAGTTGGTTACTGATGTGTAAGTGCAGTTCTGACTAGAAAGGTCCCCAGCTGCTAGTCCAAGGTTTTGTTCAGCAGGTTGACCATATCCAGCACAAGAATAGGAAGGTTGCAATTCCTATGATTGCCCTTGAGCTAAGGAGGGGAGGAATCAGCCAACGATTCCTGTCTTGAGATTTAAGTGTGGAAGAGTAGGCATGAGGTGGGATGAGGATGGGATTCGATGGCCCCTCCAAGAACGAGCTAACACTACTGTCTAGCGCACACAAGGCGAATAACCATTTTGAGTCCTGCACACAAAGGTTTTTACCTTTCATGGAAATGTGTCCCGTCAAAAGTCAGTGCTTTGAGGATAGGAGTGAAAACCTGCGCTTTAAAAATGTATCGTTCCACAATCAGAACATTTATGAAACAGATTATCTGCTTTGTTCCTAAGCTTTTCTTTATGAAAAAAGAGCATTACTTCAGAGCAAAGGCTAACAACAATGAAAAAAAGAAAGTCCGAGATAGAGAATACAAGATAGAGAGAGAGAGAGAGGATGCACAGCTACTTGAGAGAGCGTGAAATAGTTAGGGAAGCCAGAGACTGAAAACAGCCTAAGAGGAACCTTATGGTCAGGAGCCCAGCCAAACCATTGAAAACATTCCAGTATCAAAGAGGGATAGGCTTTAGGCCAAGTGAGGTAGGATGAAGTCCAAAAAAACAGACTGGCAATACAAAAGGGTGAGCAAGTCCAAAGGATAGACAAAAATGATACCAGAACGGCAAGAGGCTTACAGCTGACCTTTGGGAAGAGCCGAGAAAAAGAACATGCTTTTAATTGGACAGTGAGTGCATGGAGTGGGAAGGTAAAAGGAAAGGGATATTTTCTGTAACATATAAATAGTGTCTGCACAAAGTAGACTAGCAAGTGAATAAAATGCTCAATGCTCCGTGACTCCTGGAGAAATATACTGGAGAATCAAAATGCCTCCCCAGGAGTATTTAATGATGGTCAACCAGAGGAATAACTTAACTGATATTTGTCGAGAGAGATGAATTGAATTATTACTCCGGAAGATGATCCACCCTTAAGACGCTGGGAGAATCACTTTTATGGTCAAATTCAGAGCAATTAAACAGTGAGTCGAGGAAATAATAGTTTCCTAAGTCCAGGTGGCACGGTAGCACACTGGGTAGCACTGTTGCTTTACAGCTCCAGTGTCCTGGGTTCGATTCCCGGCTCAGATCACTGTCTGTGTGGAGTCTGCACGTTCTCCCCGTGTCTGCGTGGGTTTCCTCCAAAAAAGGTCAGGTGGAGTTGCTGGGTTACAGGGGTAGGGTGAAGGTGTGGGCATAAGTAGGGTGCTGTTTCCAAGGGCCGGTGCAGACTCAATAGGCCGAATGGCCTCCTTCTGCACTGTAAATTCTATGAGACCCGCTTCAAGGTTTGAAGTTTGTATTGAGTAAGACACATCCTTGTTTATACTTAACTGCTTTATCTGAAGATAAAGGAATGAATCGGTCGTTCAGAAGGGGGAGGGCGAACAGCCATTGTACACATTGGTACAAATGACATTGATAAAAAAAAGGATGAGGTCCTAAAAGCAGAATATCGGGAGCTAGAAAGCAAATTGAAAAATAGGACCTCAAAGATAGTTATCACAGGATTACTACCAATGCCCCGTGCTAGTCAGTGGAGAAACAGTAGGATAAATAGGATGAATACGTGGCTGAAAAGATGTGTGATTCCAGATTCCTGGAGCATTGGAACTGGTTCTGCGGGAGGTGAGACCTGTGCAAGCTGGATGGGTTAGACCTGGACAGGACTGGGACTAATATCCTTTGCGGGGTACTTGCGAGAGCAGTTGGGGAGGGTTCAAACTAATGTGGCAGGGGGATGGGAACCTATGTAAAAATTCAGAGCAGGGGGAATCAAGAACAAGGGAAAAAGAAATCAAGAACAGGAAAAGTGATAGGCAGAGAAATCAAGAGCCAGAATCAGATAAATAGGAGACGTGGAACAAGGAACGTAAGGTTTTGTACCGAATGCTCAGAGCATTCAAAATAAAATGAATGAATTAGTTACGCAGATAGATGTAAAGGGATATGATATGGTTGGGATTACGGAGACATGGCTCCAAGGTGACCAAGGATGGGAACTAAACATTGACGGCTATTCAGTTTTTAGGAAGGATGGACAGAAAAGAAAAGGTGGTGGAGTTGCATTGTTGATTAAAGAAGATATTGATAAAATATTGGGGAAAGGTATTAGCACAGACAATGTGGTATTTGTATGGGTCGAATTAAGAACACCAAAGGGCAAGATAGATTCATAGTGGCGATATACAGACTACCGAACTGTAGTGGTTATGTTGGGAATAGAATTAGACAGGAAATCAGCGATTCATGTGATAAAGGAACATCTGTGCTGTGCTCACAGCTGTGCTGAGGGAGGACACCTTGGAGGGCTCAGGCAGCGAGGCAATCTGGTTAGGGTTAGGAATACGAAGGGTGCTGTCACAATGATGGGGGTTTACTTCAGACCTCCTAACAGCCAGCTGGAGACAGAGGAGCAAATATGCAGACAGATTTTGGAAAGATGCATAAACAATATGGTTGATTTTAACGTTTGTAGCCACCTGGGTTGGCCACTTCCCGACTTAAAATGGAGGTCCGCAAAGAATGCAGGGAAATTCAGCCAAGCCAGGAAAAACTAGCAGGTGCAAAGTTTCCTGTGTATTAGAACTTGCAGAAACCAAGACATCACTGAAACTCACAGCCACCTGCATAGTAATGAGTGATCCCCGGGAACAATTGAAAAATTTAAGGTGAATAAGGCCAAGCCAGACTCCTCGGCGCCAGCAGGAGCCAAGACAAAGGAAAGCCAACGGACACTCAGGGACCGCCCAGCGATCAGGGAATGGCTCCAGTGTTGGAGAAATCGATCCAAGTGATCGGAACGTAGTCCAATCACTTGGAACCAGATACGGGGTCCGCTCCGAACGGCGGGAAGCCCCTGGGGACTATAAAGTCGAGTCCCCAAGTTCAATTCGTCCTTCTTGGCAGGGTCACTCAGCAGCTCGAACCAACCCTTGACAGTGACCTGCCTCGCTGCCACACCAACCAAGTAAGTCTCCAATCAACGCACGCTACGAGATAGGCACTCCTAGCTATCAGTCCATACCAGCTCTTGAATCCTGCAGACTCAGAATCGAACAAAAGGCCATTTGTTCCTTTGACCTGGTGGGCCAGATGTCAAGCTAAGTATAGGCCTTTTAGTGTTAGAGTTAGTCTAGTAAGTAGAGTTTTATGCATGAGTAGTGATTGACTGTGTATAATAAATGTGTTTTGATTTGAATCTTACTAATTGGTGTGTCGAGTTATTGATCAGCACTTGAACTTGAACCTTGTGGTGGTATCATAAAGATACCTGGCGACTCTAGAGCAAAGGTTATAGAAACAGAGCAAATTAAGTAAAGACGCAACGAGCAACGAATTAAGAGCCAACCAAAGTTAGCAACACTTTCCCTATATTGACTGGGACACACTTACTGCTAGAGGCATGGATGGAGCAGAATTTGTACGATGGGTCCAGGAGGGCTTCTTGAAACAATATGTAAATAGCCCAACTATTTGGGGCCATATTAGACCTGGTGATGGGAACTGAGCCTGGCCAGATGATCGAAGTTTCAGGAGATTATTTCGGGAACAGTGATCATAATGCTGTTAAGTTCCAAGCTGCTTATGGAAAAGGGCAAGAGCGGTCCTCAGGTGAAGATGTTAGAATGGGGGAAGGCTATTACAACAGCATTAGGCAGGATCTGGAGAGTGTTGCCTGGGCGAGGCTGTTTGAGGGAAAATCAACATCTGGCATGTGGAAGGCTTTCAAATGTCAGTTGATTAAAACTCAGGACCGGCATGTACCTGTGAGGATGAAAGATAAGGGTGGCAAGTATAGGGAACCCTGGCTATCGAGGGATATTATGAACGTTGTCAAAAAGAAAAAGGAAGCATTCGTAAGGTCTAAAAGGCTTAGGCCAGATGAAGCCTAAGAATATAAAGCAAGTAGAAAAGGTAAGAGTTAGGAAGGCTAAAAGGGATCATGAAATTTCATTGGCAAACAGGAATAAGGAAAATCCTAATGCATTTTATACATGAGCAAGAGGGTAGCCAGAGAAAGGATTGGTCCAATCAAGGATATTGGACAGTATCTATGTATGGAACCAGAGGACATGAGCGAGATGCTAAATGAATACTTTGTCTCAATATTCACCAAAGAGAAGGACTTGGTGGATGAGGAGTATAGGCTAGAGTTTGTGATGTACCGTCAATTACCACGAGACGAGAAAGTTGAAACAATCGAGGCTTTATTGCACAAGATGTTGGTGGCTCCTGAAGCTGGAACCAGAATGGGAGCAGCGCAGGAGAGCATACACTTTTATACGCCGCCTGCTGGGAGGAGCCAGCAGGCTGGGATTTACTGTGGTACCTGTAATATAGTGGCAGTACCGTAATACATGCAATGTGTTACCAGTGGTGTTTACCACATTCACCCCCTATTTAAAAAAGAAGTCCGGCGGGGGCGAAGAAAACATTACAGATTGAGTCTGTCGGGGGCTCTGACCCTCCGCTGCGATCGCCTCAGTCCTGGTGGTGGTGTGGGTGCCAATGTGGTCACCTGCGACTCCGGGAGCGTGTTGGCCTCTCCTTCGTCACCCTTTAGTGGATCCAGTGGGGGGGACAGATCCTGCTGGGGTGGGAACTGCGGTGAGGTTCGCTGGTGGGAGGGTGGGTGGCACAGGGGTGAACGAGGCAACCGGGGGGGGGGAGCGGTATCAGGTCGGGGGCCGTGTGTGGGGACCCAGCGGGTGCCAGGTCCCGGAGGGAGACTGTGTCCTGTCACCCATCGGGCAGGTTGCGTGCCTTGACAAAATGGAAGAACCGGGTGACTCCCGGGTGGCAGAGGTCATTGTGGAGAGCCTGGAGTTGGTCCACTTGTGCGCTGGCACATGTACCGTGGGACAGGGCATCAGGGGGCTCATTGAGCTTCCCAGGTCGGTACAAGATCTCATAGTTATAGGTGGAGAGCTCGATCCTTCACCTCAAGATCTTGTCGTTATTGATCTTGCCCCGCTGCGTATTGTTAAACATGAAGGCAACCGACCGTTGGTCAGTGAGGAGAGTGAATCTCCTGCCGGCCAGGTAATGGCGCCAATGTCGCACAGCTTCCACAATGGCTTGGGCCTCCTTTTCGACAGAGGAGAGCCAAATTTCAGAGGCATGGAGGGTGCGGGAAAAGAAAGCCACAGGCCTGCTCGCCTGGTTGAGGGTGGCGGCCAGAGCTACGTCTGATGCATCGCTCTCCACCTGAAAGGGGAGGGTCTCATCGACTGCGTGCATCGTGGCCTTGGCGATGTCCACCTTGATGTGGTTGAAGGCCTGGCGGGCCTCAGCCGTCAGGGGAAACACTGTAGACTTGATAAGTGGGCGGGCCTTGTCCGCATAATTAGGGACCGAATGGGCGTAATACGAGAAAAACCCCAGGCATCGTTTCAGGGCCTTGGGGCAGTGGGGGAGAGGGAGTTCCAGGATGGGGCGCATGCAGTCGGGGTCGGGCCCTAGGACTCCATCTTCCACTACGTAGCCAAGGATGGCTAAACGGTTGGTGTGGAACACGCATTTCTCCTTATTGTAGATGAGGTTAAGGAGTTTAGCGGTATGGAGGAACTTTGGGAGGTTTGCGTCGTGGTCCTGCTGATCATGGCCGCAGATGGTGACATTATCTAGGTACAGGAAGGTGGCCCGCAGCCCGTACTGGTCAACCATTCGGTCCATCTCACGCTGGAAGACCGAGACCCCATTTGTGACGCCGAAGGGAACTCTAAGGAAATGATAGAAGCAGCCATCTGCTTTGAACGCAGGGTATTGGCGGTCCTCCAGCAGATGGGGAGCTGGTGGTAGGCGGACTTCAAGTCTACTGTGGAGAAGACTCGATACTGCGCAATCTGATTGACCATGTCAGATATGCGTGGGAGGGGGTACGCGTCGAGCTGCGTGTACCGGTTGATGGTCTGACTGTAGTCAATGAACCATCCTGTGCTTCTCCCCAGTCTTCACTACCACCACTTGAGCTCTCCAGGGGCTGTTGCTGGCCTCAATGATCCCCTCCCGCAGAAGCTGTTGGACCTCTGACCTGATGAAGGTCCTGTCCTGGGCACTGTACAGTCTGCTCCTAGTGGTGACGGGCTTACAGTCCGGGGTGAGGTTTGCAAAAAGTGAAGGTGGATCGACCTTAAGGGTCGTGAGGCCGCAGACGGTGAGGGGGGGGGCAGGGGTCCGCCGAATTTCAAAGTAAGGCTTTGGAGGTGGCATTGAAAATCAAGACCTAGTAACAGGGCCATGCAGAGATGGGGGAGGACGTTGAGCCTGAAGTTGCTGTACTCTACGCCCTGAACGGTGAGGGTCGTGACACAGTACCCCCGGATTTGCACGGAATGGGATCCGGAGGCCAGGGAGATTTTCTGGGTGACGGGAAGTACCGGGAGGGAGCAGCGCCTTACCGTAGCCGGGTGGATGAAACTCTCTGTGCTCCCGGAGGTCAAAGAGGCAGGTCGTCTCGTGCCCGTGGATCTTTACCGTCGTCGGAGCGAGGTTGCGGGGCCGAGACAGATCAAAGGTGATGGAGGCGAGCTGCGGAAGACGTTGGGAGGTCCCGGGCTGATCAGCGGTGGCGGAGGTATCAGCGGACAGCGAACGGCCAGACGAGCAGGGGTCCTGAGGCGCGGTCCAAAATGGCGCCGAAGATGGCAACGCCCACAGGGAGCACATGGCGGGCGGCATCAAAGATGGTGGCGCCCACGGGATGCACGTGGCCTGTGGTGGAGAAGATGGCGGCGCCCCTGGATCGCACGTGGGGGGGTGTAGCAATGCTGGGCTTGGAAACAGCGGCGACCGACTGGGCCTGGCAAACGGAAACAAAGTGGCCCTTCTTCCCACAGGTTACGCTCCACGCCGCGCAGCGCTACCTGGGATGTCTGCTCTGGCCACAAAAATAACATTTGGGCCCTCCGGAGTTGGCTGGCTGCCGCGCGGCGCAGGCTTGCGGTGTACTCGAGTCGGCAGCTGGTGGGGTCCACGATGCCCACGAGGGTGCCGCGTGGTCGGAGGTGTAGGCCTCCAGATTACGGGAGGCCACTTCTAGGGAATTAGCAAGCTGCACAGTCCCTGCAAGATCGAGCGTATCCCCTTCCAATAGTCGCTGGCGAACGTATGTAGACTTAATGCCCGTGACATAAGCGTCTCTGATTAGTAGTTTGGTGTGTTGGACTGTCAAAACTGCGTGGCAGTCACAGTTCCTACCGAGAATCTGTAGAGCCCGCAAGAAATCGTCCAGAGTCTCCCCCGGGAGTTGCCGTCTCGTGGCCAGGAGGTGCCTGGCGTACCCTTGATTCACCGACTTAATGTAGTGTCCCTTTAGTAGCGTCATCGCTTCTGTGTAGGTGGGCGCATCCCGGATGAGGGGAAAAACTTGAGGGCTCACCCGTGAGTAGAAGACTTGGAGCTTCTGTGGGTCCGAGAGTTCTTCAATGGCTGCTCTGAGGTAGCCTTCAAAGCAGGCTAGCCAGTGCTCGAAGGTGGACGTGGCGTTGGCTGCGTGAGGGCTCAGCTCCAGGTGATGAGGCTTGATTAAGATGTTCTTCCTTTACCACGAGACGAGAATGGTGAAACAATCGAGGCTTTATTGCACAAGATGTTGTGCCTACTGCAGCTGGAACCAGAATGGGAGCAGCGCAGGAGGGCATACACTTTTATACGCCGCCTGCTGGCCGCACATTTACTGTGGTACCTGTAATATAGTGGCAGTACCGTAATACATGCAATGTGTTACCAATGGTGTTTACCACAGTTTCATAGATATTCTGAGTCATGTTGATATTAATAAAGAGGAGGTGTTGGGCATCTTAAAAAGCATTAAAGTAGTTAAGTCCCCAGGGCCTGATGGGATCTACCCCAGAATACTGAGGGAGGCAAGGGAGGGAATTGCTGGGCCTTGACAGTAATCTTTGTATCCTCATTGGCTACAGGTGAAATTCCAGAGGACTGGCGAGTAGCCAATGTTGTTCCATTGTTGAAGAAGGGCAGCAGGGATAATCCAAGAAATTATAGGCTGGTAAGCCTTATGTCATTGGTAGGGAAATTATTGGAAAAGAATCTTAGAGATAAGATTTACTCACATTTGGAAATAAATGGACTTATTAGTGATGGACAGCATGGTTTTGTGAAGGGGAGGTCGTGCCTCACTAATCTGATCAAGTTTTTTGAGGAAGTGACAAAGATGATAGTTGAGGGAAAGGCAGTAGATGTTGTATACAAGGACTTCAGTAAAGCCTTTGACAAGGTACCTCATGATAGACTGGTACAAAAGGTGAAGTCACATGGGATCAGAGGAGAGCTGGCAAGTTGGTTACAGAACTGGTTTGGGCACAGAAGACAGGGGGTAGCAGTAGAAGGGTGCTTTTCTGAAAGGGAGGCTGTGACTGGCGGCATTCCACAGAGATCAGTTCTGGGGCCTTTGTTGTTCCTGGTGTATATAAATGATCTGGAAGAAAATGTAGCTGGTCTGATTAGTAAGTTGACAGACAACACAAAAATTGGTGGAGTTGCGGATAGTGAAGAGGATTGTCAGAGCATACAGCAGGATATAAACTGGTTGGAGTCTTGGATGGAGAAATGGCAGATGGAGTTTAATCTGGACAAGTGTGAGGTAATGCACTTTGCAAGGTCCAATGCATGTAGGAATTACACAATAAATGGTAGAACTCTTGCGAGTACTGACAGGCAGAGAGATCTGGGCGTGCATGTCCACCGATCACTGAAAGTGTCAACCCAAGTGGATAAGGTGGTCAAGAAGACATGCAGCATGCTGGCCTTCATTGGTCGGGCCATTGAATATAAAAATTGGCAAGTCATGTTGCAGCTGTACAGGACCTTGGTTAGGCCTTATTTGGAATATTGTGCACAATTCTGGTCGCCACACTACCAGAAGGATGTGGATGCTTTGGAGAGGGTAGTACAGAAGCGATTTACTAGGATGTTGCCTGGTATGGAGGGCATTAGTTTTGAGGAGAGGTTAGATAAACGCGAAGGTTGAGAGGTGACCTGATAGAGGTCTACAAGATTATGAGTGGCATGGACAGAGTGGATAGTCTGATGCTCTTTTCTAGGGTAGGAGTGTCAAGTACTAGGGGACATCGGTTTAAAGTGCGTGGGCAAAAGTTTAGAACTGCTGTGCGAGGCAAGTTATTTACACAGAGGGTGGTAAATATATGGAACGCGCTGCCTGGGGAGATGGTGGGAGCAGGTACGAAAGCGGCATTTAAGGGACATACAAATATATGATTAGGGTCGGAATGGAAGGATACGGACTCTGTAAGTGCAGACGTTTTAGGCTAGGCAGGTACCATGGTCAGATTAGGCTTGGAGGGCCGAAGAACCTGCTTCTGTGCTGTATTGTTCTTTGATCTGTTATTACGGATGACTTTAATCTCCATATAGATTGGGTGACTCAAATTAGTCATAGTGCAATAGAGGAGGAATATCTGAAGTGCATACAGGATGGTTTTCCGGACCAATATGTTGAGGAACCAACAAGGTAATCTTGGACTGGGTATTGTGCAATGAGAAAAGATTAGTTGGCAATCTAGTCATGAGAGAACCCGTGGGGCCGAGTGACCATAATATGATAGAATTTTTATCAGGGTGGATAGTGAGGTAGTTGATTCTGAGACCAGGGTCCTGATTCTCAATAAAGGTAACTCTGATGATATGAGGTATGAGTTGGCTATGATGAACTGGGAAACATTACTGAAAGGAACGACAGTGGACAGACAATGGCAGGCATTCATGGAACAAATAACTGAACTCCAAAAGTTGTTTATTCCTGTTCGCATTATATATTAATGATATGGACGAGGGAACTAAATGTATTATCTCCAGATTTGTAGATGATACAAAGTTGGGTGGGAGGGTGAGCTGTGAGAAGGATGCAGAGATGCTTCAGTGTGATTTGGACACGCTGAGTGAGTGGGCATATGCACGGCAGGTACAGTATAATATGGATAAATGTGACATTATCCACTTCGGTAGCAAAAATAGGAAGGCAGATTATTATTTGAATGGGTGTAAATTGAGAGAGGTGGATACTCAGCGAGACCTTGGAGTCCTTGTGCATCAGTCACTGTAAGTAACCACGTAGGTACAACAGGCGGTCAAGAATGCAAATGGTATGTTGACCTTCATAGCAAGAGGATTTGAGTATAGGAATAGGGATGTTTTACTGCAATTGTATAGGGTGTTGGTGAGGCCACACCTGGAGTATTGTGTGCAGTTTTGGTGTCACTATCGGAGGAAGGATGTTCTTGCTATGAAGGGAATACAGAGATGGTTTACCAGGCTGATTCCTGGGATGGCGGGACTGTCATGTGAAGAGAGACGAAGTCGGTGAGGATTATATTCATTGGAGTTTAGAAGAATGAGAGGGGATCTCATATAAACTAATAACATTCTAACAGGATTAGACAGGGCAGATTCAGAAAGAATGTTCCCGACCGATGGTGGGGGCATCCAGAACTAGAGGTCAGAGTTTGAAGATAAGGGGTAAACCTTTGAGGTGAGGAGAAATTTCTTCACCCAGAGAGTGGTGAATCTGTGGAATTCGCTACCACAGAAAGTAGTTGAGGCCAAAACGTTGAGTGATTTCAAGAAATAATGAGCTATAGCTCTTGGGGTTAAAGGGATCAAGGAATATGGGGTGAAGGCGGGATCAGGATATTGAATTTGATGATCAGCCATGATCAAAATGAATGGCGAGCAGGCTCGAAGGGCTGAATGGCCTCCTCGTGCTTCTGTTTGCTATGCAGGTCTTGTGGTGCAGTGAGTAGTGACCCTGCTTCTAAACCAGAAGCTCCGGGTTTGAGTCCCATCTCAGGAGTTGACGGCCAAGGAAGGTGCGCTCATGACGCGGTCAAACAGGTTGGTGTCACCCTTCAAATCCTTCCAAACAGGCCAATGGCTACAGTAAGAGCAGTAGAGACTTCTGGTCAGCCACGCTTGATGTGGAGTGGCACCCCTCAAGCTATAAGCCGATGGAGATAGACGAGTGAACTGTTCTGGGAATAACTAGCTTTCGAAACACATGAAAGTCAGACTTTTGTGCACCATTAGGTGAGGGAAAGGAATTAGAATGGAAACAAAAAAGGAGTGAATTCCATCAGGAAATAGAGGGATGGAAATTATCTTCAGGTGAAGTACATGCAAGCCTGTGAGTCATGAAGCGAATTGATTCGCTGGATAAAAATGCAGAAACATGTTTTAAAGGTAACAATAAATGAGGTAAAAGTTCATCTCACTCAGAAAAGACGGATGATGGTACCGAGAGGGTCAATGGATCAGGAGAGCTGTTGGTCACCGATAAATGATTTCTGTTTTCTGAAAGGAAAGGACTTCCTTCTTTAAATCCCACCCTTTGCGACTTCAGGATGTCCAAAGTGCTCTACAGCCAATGTCGTACTGTTGAAGTGAGCCACTGTTATGATGTGAAAAATGCGGTAGCCAATGTGTGAACAGTAAGCTCCCGCAAACAGCAACAAAACAACAGGAAATAAGTCTGAGGTGTTGACCAGGACAGCAGAACCTCTCTGTTCTTCAAATAGTGCCATGCGATCTTTTGTCACCTGGATGGGCAGATGGAACTTTGTCTGCAACTTGACACCTCTGACAGGATGGCACTCCTTCACTACTGCACTGGAGTGGTAGCCGTGTGCTCATATCTCTGGAATGCGACTTTGAGCCCAGGGCCTTGCGACTCAGAATACTGAGCTGCTTGACTCTCAGGGCTGTACTAAACGAGACTGAGGGCCTTAAGCCTCTGATGAGTGAACAATCTCCTCTGCCTAACTCACCAAGGGGAAAGGGAGTATGAAGTGAGCCCAATACAAAACCACGTTAGCCAAATCATGAAACTCGGAGAAAGATGGAACAGGAACCTGAGAACACATGCAGAAACGGCAGGGTTAAAACAAACAAAATACGAGGCTCGCCTGTAATATTCAACTTTTACCTCTTCTGATTGGTAAATGGAGCAGGGTGACCTGAATGTGTATACTTCATGCAAGATAAAGCTAAATTCAAAACATATATTTATATACATCAGGTTCAGACTCCAACCCAAGTCTTCGTTCATAAATGCTATTATTTGTTCATATGATTACATTTATTATTATATTTTATATGCACCTCACATACCTGATCCACTTTGAAGTGAATAAAGAAAGCAAGCCCACCAGACTGCTTTAAGTGATAAAACTTTCACATAAACGAGCACAGGAAGGAGTTAAATTGCACCATAATAAATTAACAGTAATTATGGCTGGCAGAGTTGGTGCTTTGCCAAACAGCTGTCCGGAGCGGGTCACAACTGGCTTTTGTGTCTCCTTGGAGGACAGTTGTGTTGATGCAGATGAGCATGGTTCCCCGAGGGACATTATTTTACCTGACGCCTGAGCTGGATGGCACGCTTCACTTCCAAAACACCTGCTTTCTCTTTCCCAGCTGCCACTCACGCCCACCCATTGGGGTGAGAGAGAGGGAAAGCGAACAGTGAGAAAGCAAAAACAACTTCAAGGAGTCTCACACTAAAATATGTAACTCTTGCAACCATAAATGTGAGGCGAGAGGGAGGGAAGGGGAGACAGAGGGATGTGAGAGAAAGAAATACTCAGAAAGAGTGACAAAGAGAGAAGGTAACTGTAAAAAAACATCTTCCATAATACAGAATTACCCTTGGGAGAAATGATTGATTGACAGGGATACTGGTTATAAGATACTCTGGCTAAACATCATTCACTTATCATACCACTAATACTTTTATAATTTCTTAGGATTAATCACTAAAGAGCCAATCTCTGAGCTAAAAGTAAACAGTTCCAAACATTATGGAGAACCTCACTATCTTTTTTGTTTTGTGATTCCTGTTGTCAATTTTTGAGATAAAAGGTATCGATAAAATCACATGGTGAAAATGATCAGAGGATCCATCAGACAGCATGAAGGGAGAAATTAAAAATAGTAGATAATCATTTATTTAGGTACTTTAGTGAGTTTACTGGTTCAATCGCGCATGCTGAAAAATCTCCGTCACTTTTATACTGGATTCATTAAAGCTAAAACAATCCATGAATATATTTTGCTGTTATTTGAACAATTTTAGAAAGAAGCATGGGTTTCCCCACTCTTTCTAGATTAAATAACATATGGTGAAAACTTTCCCCACAAAGGAAGCACAATCAAATCTAAATGAGTGTTAAAATTAATTGTCATTTTTTTTCTCTCCATTTAGTTTATGGCAGTCTCCCGCCTTCACCCAACTGAATAAATTGTTTCTCTGCAAATTTGCTTCATAAACACAAGGACAACTGTTTTAAAACGTACTTCTGAAGTGCTTCCTGTAATGTTCACAAGATGATGAAGTGTAAGGATGAGTTAAAATAAGCATTATAGCTAGACCTAATGCCAGGACATAGTTAAACAGGACAGATGACACTAAGTTGTGTGGGAGGGTGAGCTGTGAGGAGGATGCAAAGATCCTTCAGTGTGATTTGGACAAGTTGAACGAGTGGGCAAATGAATGGCAGATGCACTATAATTTGGAGAAAAGCGAGGCTATCCACTTTGATAGCAAAAACAAGAAGGCAGACTATTATCAAATGGCCATAAATTAGGAGAGGGGAATGTGCAATGAGGCCTGGGTATCCTCGTACACGAGTCACTGAAGGTAAGCATGCAGGTACAGCAGGCCATAAAGAAGGCAAATGTCATGTTACCCTTCATAGCGAGAGCTTTCGAGTACAGGAGCAGGGGTGTTTTGCTGTAATTATACAGGGCCTTGGTGAGGCCCCACCTGGAATATTGTGTGCAGTTTTGGCCTTCTTATCTGAGGAAGTATGTTCTTGCTATAGAGGGAGAGCAGCGAAGGTTTACCAGACTGATTCCTGGGATGGCAGGACTGACGTACGAGGAGAGATTGAATGGTTAGGATCGTTTTCGCTGGAGTTCATAAAAATAAGGGGGATCTCATAGAAACCTATAAAGTTCTGGCAGGATTAGACAGGGTAGATATTGGAAGAATATTCCCGATGGTGGGTGTGTCCAGAACACTGGGTCACTCTGAGGATACGGGGTTGACCATTTAAGAACAGAGAAGAGGAGAATTTTCATCACCCGGAGTGTGGTCGGCCTGTTGAAGCCATTGCCACAGGAAGTAGTTGAGGCCAAAACATTGCATATTTTCTTTATTTAAAAAAAATAATTTTTATTGAGGTTTTCACAAAATATCAACAACAAAATGAAAAAGGAACCCAATAGAATTAAATACAGAACAAAATTTTAAAAAACCGTGCCCCCATCCCCCTATACATAAATAATAAATTAACACCCCAAATTAACACAAAGCAAACATAGCAAATATATGCACCCCCTCCAATCACCCAGTGCAAACAAACAAAAATAAAATAGAACCCCCCGCCCCTGGTTGCTGCTGCTGCTGACCATTGTCTACCGTTCTGCCAGGAAGTCCAAGAACGGTTGCCACCGCCTGAAGAACCTTGCACCGATCCCCTTCAGGCGAATTTCACCCTCTCCAATTTAATAAACCCTGCCATATCGTTGATCCAGGATTCTACGCTTGGGGGCCTCGCATCCTTCCACTGAAGAAGAATCCTTCGCCGGGCTACCAGGGACGCAAAGGCCAGAATACCGGCCTCTTTCGCCTCCTGCACTCCCGGCTCCCCTGCAACCCCAAATATTGCGAGCCCCCAGCCCGGTTTGACCTTGGATCCTACCACCCTTGACACCGTCCTCGCTACGCCCTTCCAAAATTCCTCCAGCACTGGGCATGCCCAGAACATATGGATGTGATTAGCTGGGCTCCCTGAGCACCTAACACACCTGTCCTCACCCCCAAAGAACCGGCTCATCCTTGTCCCGATCATGTGTGCCCTGTGCAGCACCTTAAAATGTATGAGGCTGAGCCTCGTGCATGAAGAGGAAGAGTTCACCCTCCCAAGGGCATCTGCCCACGTCCCCTCCTCGATCTCCTCTCCCAACTCCTCCTCCCACTTACCTTTCAACTCCACCACCGAGGCCTCCTCCTCCTCCTGCAGCACCTGGTAAGTTGCCGAGATCTTCCCCTCTCCAACCGACCCCCCCCCGAGAGCACCCTGTCCTGTACTGTGCGTGGCAGCAGCCGTGGGAATTCCACCACCTGCCGCCTGGCAAACGCCCTTACTTGAAAATACCTAAAGGTGTTCCCCGGGGGGTAGCCCGTACTTCTCCTCCAGCTCACCCAGGCTCGCGAACTTCCCGTCCACAAACAGGTCCCCCAACCTTCTTATCCCTGCCCTGTGCCACCCCGAAAACTCTCCATCTATTCTCCCTGGGACAAAACGGTGGTTCCCCGTATTGGGGTCCACACCGAGGCCCCCACTTCCCCCCTGTGCCGCCTCCACTGCCCCCAGATTTTGAGGGTAGCCGCCGCTACCGGGCTCGTGGTATACCTCATTGGAGGGAGCGGCAGCGGCGCCGTTGAAACATTGCATATTTTCAAGAAGCAGTTCGATATAGCACTGAGGGTGAAGGGGATCAAAGAATATGGGGGAAAGTGGGATTATAGTAATAATAATCATTTATTGTCACAAGTAGGCTTACATTAACACTGCAATGAAGTTACTGTGAAAAGCCCCTAGTCACCACATTCCGACGCTTGTTCGGGTACACAGGGGGAGAATTCAGAATGTCCAGTTCATCTAATAAGCAGGTCTTTTGGGACTTATGGGAGGAAACCGGAGCCCCCGGAGGAAACCCACGCAGACACGGGGAGAATGTGCAGGCTCCGAACAGACAGTAACCCAAGCCGGGAATCGAACCTGGGACCCTGGGGCTGTGAAGCAACAGTGCTAAACACTGTGCTACCATGCCAACCTTATTGAGATGGTGCTGCTAGATGCCATTGCTTTTAACTTCCACCTGATCGGATTAGGGTCAGGAGAAATATTGTGAACACTGTTGCATCCAAGAGGTGACAGAGACTCCATAGGCAAGGAAAGGTGATTTCATCATTTACATTCTCAGCAAGGAGTAGGATGAGCCAACTGAATAATAATCTTTTTACTCAGAAGCAAGGAAAATTTGTCATTTCTTTAAAATGTCATGGGAATATTTATCTTTTAAGAATGTTTGAAAGGAATATTGAATAGTTTACATCAATTGCAAATTGATGAATTCCAATTTTCTGGGATACTAAGAAATTATGTGGCCTATATGAGACCTGGCGATCCTTGACTCAGAAACAGTACCAACAGGAAGGAAATTAAGATACAAACGCCATGTGACCTGACAAAGCAAAGACAGACAAAGAAGCTACTGTGAAGAAGATAGTGGAGCTGGAGGAAGAAGGCAATCAGCACACAGCTGCAGACACAATGAGAACGCAGAGACAGAAAGAGGAACACAGGGAGTTCTTATGAGGAGAAGAAGCAAATTAGCAAGAGGTCACTTTTGTTTTGTTTGGCAGAAAAGGAAACTGTGCGAGCTGGCTAAAATGGTCTAAAACCTGAAGAGTTGTGTGACTAGCTTGGAAACGCTAAAGAGATGGGGTGTTTTACCAGAATTGGTTAAACTGTGAACAGGAGTATTTTTGGTTGGTCGGTTGAAACGCAATCCTGGAAAACTGCACCATCAGGACTGTCGTAGCTTGTGGGAGAGTGAGTTGCCAGAAGTATGCCTTGCTGATGACAATCATTCCTGTGAAATTTGGAGATGAAAGCTGTTCTTGGATAGGACGCCTGACCTACCCTGCATGAATAATGAACAGCATATTGTGGAGTTGTGCAGCTATGTAATGCGACATGTCTGCAGAGAGTGAAGTGAGTACATGCGGTTGTGAAAGATATATCGTTGTTGTATCGATTGTTTAAAGTGACATTTAGTTTTTATTTGAAGTATCATTTGGCTGTTGAGTCATATTTAATTTATGTTGATTCTGATTCATATTAAAATAACAGCTACAAAAATCTTGTTGGTAATTTGCTCATTTGGGGTCATTCGGTCAATTTGTTTATTTTAATAATAATAATAATAATAATACCTTATTGTCACAAGTAGACTTCAATAAAGTTACTGTGTAAAGCCCCGAGTCGCCACATTCCGGCGCCTGTCCAAGGAGGCCGGTCAGGGAATTGAACCCGCGCTGTGGTCTTGTTCTGCATTACAAGTGAGCTGTTTGGCTCACTGTGCTAAACCGGCCCCTTTTGGTTTATCGTGTTTTCACACAGACCTTAACAGGGCCACATGAATTTAGCAGGAAAGTGAGATTCGCACTGGTGCAGGGAGCCTTCAAGTGCACATGCGGCTTTGCGGGACTGTTATGTCGATGGGGAGATTAGAGGAACCACAAGAGCTAACATTCCATCAATGTGCAGTTGGTGTGTGACCATAACCAAACCATTATGTCATTAAATACCTGCTGTCCTGACAGCTGGCAGCATGTTTTCATCCTATAACTGGTTGATTACCCCTCTCTGCCAACCAACCACTTGAGGTCAAACAGACATACAATGAAAGCCATCTTGCCACCATGCTTATATAATGATTCTGTGCCTGAACTGCTCGGAGAGCCTGATAGATAATACTATTTGGGGTATGTATCCAACAACATCAACAAGAATCCTTTCGTGCAGGACAGGCTGTTCAGGAGCATCTCTGAGACCCTGGTTTCCTAAGGAGATAATTCCTTTACCACTATTCCCCACTTCCTCATCCATTGTGGCATTCCCTTGGTCAAATCTTGGAATAAAATACATTAACACAACCTTTTATAACATCTTCATCCAATGGCACATCTAATTAAGCAAACATTCATGAACTATTCATCCTTGTGCAAGAAAGACTACGCCCACACTAGTCTGGAAATTCCCAATCCTGTCTGATTTCGGAAGCTTAGTAGACTCAGGCCTGGTCAGCACTTAGATGAGAGACCCATAGTGTCTGTCATGCTTTTGTCTGGTCCAGTGGCTGGAGTATGTCAGGCGGAAGGCTGTTAACCTTCAATACGGGAGTTTGCAGATGACACTACGGGAATACCATGAACAGCTCTGTGTCCTGAGGGCCCAGCTTTGGACTGCACCACCTCTGTACAGGTGGCAACACTCTGGTCTGGCTATTTGACAGGCACCAGCAAGGACACTGCCTTGTGGCAAAGGTGGGAGCAGAAATGTCGTCACCCTGAGAGAGGAGAAAAGGTTTGTGTTCCTGAGGGAATGTGACAGCATTCCTAGTAATCTGTTGGTGGGCTGCTCTCTGAGCCTGGAAGCCCCTTTGAGCACAGAGATCTACAGGCAAGTTGGCAGCTGTCTGAGTCTGCATGGATCGCATGACCATCATCTGAGTTTCCACGGCAAGACTGGGGTGTTTTGTGCTTTCTGTCTGTGCTGTAGTGGATGCTGTGGCAATGGCTATCAGATGCCAAATCAAGGCTGAGATAGACAGATTTTAAGTTAATAAGGGAATCAAGGATTATAGAGATAAGGCAGGAATGATGATTATCACACCAGATCAGTCATGATCTCATTGAATGGCAGAGCAGACTCGATGGGCCGAATGGCCTACTTCTGCTCCGACATCTTCTGGTCTTATGGGGTTAGTCATTACTTCAATGCTGAAAAGGACCAGGTGAATGAGCAAAATTGTGGCAGATAGAATTTAATGTAAGCAAGTGTGAGGTTATCCATATTGGACCAAACCAAAGGAGCAGAGTACTGTCCAAATGGAAAGAGGTTAGGTGCAGTGGATATCCAAAGAACCTTGGTGTTCAAGTGCATAGGTCCTTACAATGCCAGGAACAAGTGCAGAAAATGATTTAAAAGGCTAATGGAATGCTAGCTTTAAATCTAGAGGATTGGAGTACAAAGATAGCGACGGTGCGTAGTGACACACTCAGAGCTCTCTCTCACAGATGCTTTTCCGACATAGCTTGTAACTATACTAACCTTTTTAAACTTAATTCTAACACTTACACTATCTTTAACCTTTCTCTTTTATGTTTCCTTGCAGGTCTGAAGATCCTCCTCGTCCGTGGCTGGCCCACATGACCCGATGCGACCTGACCCGGCAGGACTCCTCCAACGACCCGATGCTGGCCTCGACCTGGAAGCAGATGAGGCCCAACCTGGAAGTCCGACCCCAACCTCGCACAGGATCCGAACCCAGCTCTCGGAGCACCTGACCTGGTCTGGGTAGCAACGCTGGCCCTGGAGCGCCCGATCCAGCTTGCAGAAATCCCGGCCCGGCCCCCGACCACAGGACGCGACCCGACACGGAAAGGCCCGTCCAGCCACCCGATTCCTGGCAGATGGAGGAAAGGAAGAGAATCCACATGGAGGCCCAACCAGGCTTATTCCAAGGCCCGATTACAGAGCGCCAGACCAGACCGCCAACGCTGGAACCGAACACGGACCCGGCCCAGCTTGACCCAGGAAGATCCTGCCTGTGGCCCAAACCCGGACTAAAGACGCCCAAAATGGCGGACCTCACACGCGGACCCGAACGTGCTGAAAATTAGACCCGTTCCTCGCAGAACCCTGGGGCCCGACCAGACTGTGAATGTGTGCCCCCGTCAACTCCAAAATCGCAACCAGCACCCGGGGCTCCGTCGGACGTAACCACTTATCTTGCACAAGGTCAGACTTCTCCCATCGGATCCCGGGACCATACAGAAGCAACTGTCGACTGAGGAAGCAAAGGAAATGCGGCGGTCTGCAGGTGAGATTAAAACAACTCGGTTTCAAGACTCCTCTCCCCAGCATACTCCTGGCAAATGTCCAAGCGATCGAAAACAAGCTGGACGAGCTTAATGCCAGACTTACCTCTCAGAGGGAAGTAAGAGACTGCTGTGTGCTCTGTTTCACAGAGATATGACTCACCCCAGCCTCACTGGACAGTGCCATACAACCTGATGGCTTCTCTCTACACCGGATAGACCGCACAGTGTGCTTGGACAAAGCGAAGGGGGAGGGGTTTGCCTCCTCATCAACTCCTCCTGGTGCTCAGACATGGTGATGCTGGTGAAATATTGCCCCTCAGACCTGGAATACCAGACTGTGAAGTGCCGCCCATATTACCTTCCAAGGCAGTTCACGGCGGTCTACATCCCACCCCGGGTGGAAGTAAAGAAGGCTCTTGATGAATTGTACGCCGTTATAAATAACAGTGAAACAGAATACCTGGAGGCCTTGTTCATTGTGGCCAGGAACCTTAACCAGGCCAACCTCAAGAGTGTACTGCCAAAGTTCCACCAACACATTTCCTATCTCACCAGGGGTGCCAACATCCTTGACCACTGCTACACAACCATCAAGGGCGCCTACTGATCCATCCATCAACCACACTTCGGAAAATCGGACCACAAGGTGCTGCTCCTTCCTCGGCATATAAGTAAAAACTTAAGCAGGCGAATCCGGTTAAGAAGGTCATGCAATGCTGGTCCGAGGCAACAGAAGAGCTCCTACGCGACTGCTTTGAGTCAGTAGACTGGTCCATCTTCAAGAACTCAGCGGCCAATCTAAATATGCCATCACCCCCGCAGACTTCATCAGCAAGTGTATAGAAGTGTGTACAGCACGGTAGCATGGGGGCAGCATGGTAGCATGGTGGTTAGCGCAATTGCTTCACAGCTCCAGGGTCCCAGGTTCGATTCCTGGCTTGGGTCACTGTCTGTGCCGAGTCTGCATGTTCTCCCCGTGTATGCGTGGATTTCCTCCGGGTGCTCCGGTTTCCTCTCACAGTCCAAAGATGTGCAGGTTAGGTGGGTTGGCCATGATAAATTGCTCTTAGTGTCCAAAATTGCCCTTTTGGTTACTGGGTTATGGGGATAGGGTGGAGGTGTGGGCTTGGGTAGGGTGCTCTTTCAAAGAGCCGGTGCAGACTCGATGGACCGAATGGCCTCCTTCCGCACTGTAAATTCTATGATTGCGTGCCAAAGAATGTAGTCTGTACGTTCCTCAACCGGAAACCACGGTTTAATCGAGAGATTCATCCCCTACTGAAGGCCAGGTCTGAGGCGTTCAAGACAGGCGACCTTGGCCTGTACAGGAAATCCAGGTACGACCTCTTCAAAGTCATCAGGGATGCCAAGAGACAATACCAGACTAAGCTAGAGTAACAGACTAACGCCGCAGACTCTCGTCGGTTGTGGCAAGGCTTAAAAAACATAACAGGCTATAAAGCAAAGCCGAGTCGACGCTCCAGCAGCTGCGCACCTCTCCCCGATGAAATTAATGCATTCGATACTCGTTGCGGGCAGGAAAACATCAAAGCGTTGTCAACATTCCCAGCAGCCTCGGACACACCCACACTTACCGTCACAGCTCCCAAAGTCAGATCGGCCTTCTTAAAAGTGAACCTTCGGAAAGCAATGGGTCCTGATAGAGTCTTCGGTTATGCACTTAGATCCTGCGTGGACCAATTGGCGGTGTGTTCATGGATATCTTCAACCTCTCCCTACTCCATTACGAGGTGCCCACCCACTTCAAAAAGTCCACCATCATTCGGTGCCAAAGAAGAACTAGACAACGTGCTTCAATGACTACCATCCGGTGACCTTGATATCTATCATGAAGTGCTTTGAGATGTTGGTCATGAGACACATCAACTCCACACTCCCAGAATGCTCTGATCCACTGCAATTCGTATACTGCCACAACCGGTCCACAGCAGACGCCATCTACCTGGCCCTACACTCAACTCTGGAGCATCTCGACGACAAGAACTCCTACATCAGACTCCTATTTATCGACTACAGCTCTGCCTTCAACAATGCAATCCCAGCTAAGCTCATCAAGACTCCAAAACCTAAGACTTGGCTCCTCCCTCTGCAACTGGACCAGTGGCTTCCTGACCCACAGACCATAATCAGTAAGGATAAACAAGGCTGCGCATTTAACCCCCTTCTATACTCCCTATACACACGACTGTGTGGTAAACCTGGCTACAACTCCATCTGCAAGTTTTCTGATGACACGACCGTAGTGGGTCAGATCTCGAACAACGATGAGTCAGAGTTCAGGAGAGAGATAGAGAACCTAGTGGCATGGTGTAGTGAGAACAATCGCTCCCTCAATGTCACCAAAACTAAGGAGCTGGTCATTGACTTCAGGAAGCAAATTATAATAACCACCCCTGTCTGCATGGAGATGGCTGACAGCTTCAAATTCCTAGGTGTGCACATCACCAACAATCTGTCCTGGTCCACCCAGGTCAACGCTACTACCAAGAAAGCCCGGCAGTGTCTATACTTCCTCAGAAAATTAAGGAAATTCGGCTTGTCCACATTGACTCTTACCAATTTTTACAGATGCACCATAGAAAGCATCCTATCTGGCTGCATCACAGCAACTGCTCGGCCCAAGACTGTAAGAAACTACAGAGAGCTGTGAACACCGCCCAGTCCATCAGGCAAAAACGACTCCCACCTATTGACTCTGTCTACACCTCCCGCTGCCTTGGGAAAGCGGGCAGCATAATCAAAGACCCCTCCCACCCGGGTTAGTCTCTCTTCCAACCTGGTCCATTGGATGCAAAAGTCTGAGAACATGCTCCTTCCTGCTACCAGGCTCCTGAATGACCCTCTTATGGACTGAACTGATCTCTTGACACATCACAATCCTGCAAAATAGTCCCCCCCCTTCAGCTGGCTCGCGAGCCCCAGATCACACCCTCACAGTGCCCCCAATCCCGAATAAAGCCCGCCCCTGCCCACCGATCAGCGCTCCTCCGACTGTGGCAGTGGTGGACTGAGTCCACACCCGCCACGCCGAGTTCCCTCGCCATCAGCAACTTGGCCGGTCAGGGCTGGAGCATCGGGGGGGTGGGCCTCAGGCAATGTCCTGAGGTCGTCGATATGTGGCGCGGTGTACTGTGCGAGTACGCCGCTTTGGAGGGGGCGGAGCATCGCGAAAGCGCCGCTGCCCCCGATTTGTTTGAAAACTTGGATTCTTCGGCCGTTCGACGAACACGATTTTGGGGTCAACAACCAGAGAATCCAGCCCAGGGTAAAGATAAAGTCTGGATTCACGGTTCCTGAGACTAAGTGTTGACGCCGTACAGGATTTGTGGACATACAAAATTGTTGCTGCAGTAGATCGATTCAGCGACTGTTAAGGGGCTTGCACCAGCGCCACATGGAATACAATCGATTCTGATGAGTAATTATGCCAGATTCAGGAGGCGGACAAGCTGCAGCCACATATACAAACTTCACTGCCACACACACCATCCTAGCCAACAAGATAGCAGCAAAGAGAGCAGCACCGAGATTCACGGACACCGAGCTGGAGAGCCTCCTAGACGCGGTAGAGGAGATGAAAAAAATGAAATTAAAATCGCTTATTGTCACAAGTAGGCTTCAAATGAAGTTACTGTGAAAAGCCCCTAGTCGCCACATTCCGGCGCCTGTTCGGGGAGGCTGATGCGGGCACCCTGTCCCCCGGCCCGGGAAGGAGGCTGCCAGCCACCACCATCTGCCATGCCTGGGTGCAGGTGGCAGAGGCCGTCAGCGCCACCAGCAACATCGTCCAGACCGGCCAGCAGTGCAGGAAAAAACTGCACAACTTCCTCAGGGCGGCCAGGGTGAATCGCCAGCACTGTGCCCCTGGCGCCAACCGCATCCGAAACACCCGTAACCCGCCCCTCTCAACCGTAGGGTGGCTGAGACCCCACCCTGCACCACATGCCGCCGCCCATAGCGGCCGCCACGGCCGGGTGACCTGACCATCGCGGCCACCAGCTACCCACCCCCTTGGGTACATGTGTTAAACTATCTAACACTGTGCTTATTCTGTTTCCCTCCCTGCGCCCCCAAGGAGAAAGCCGGCCATAACTGCTGGGAGTGGGAGAAAACTGGAGGGCGACCACCGGACGTGCGGCCCTTCACTGTGGCAGAGCCGAGGGACCTGATCGTGGTCGGCAGCCCAGAGGAAAGGGAGGTCGCCGGGGTGGAGGTCGGCCGCGGGCGAGGAAGTGGAACCCCACTGAGTCGCAGTTCTCCATGCCACGTGTGCCAACACCCCCAACATCACCCCCACCCCTACTCTCATCCTCACCCGCACACTTACCCTCACCCCCACACGACTGTCACCCCCACACCGCCTTCACCCTCACTCCTATCCTCAGCCCTGCACCACCCTCGCCTTTCCCCTCACTCCCACACCACCCTCACCCTCCTCACTCTCCCCCAGAAGAAGTTGTTCGGGAGGGAATTCCAGAATTTTGACCCAGTGATAGGGAAGGAACGACGATAGGGTTCCAAGTCAGGATGGTGAGTGTCATGGAGGGAAGCCTGCAGTTGGTGGGGTTCTCATGTACCTTCTGCCCTTGTCCTTCTAAATGATAGTGGTCAAGGGTTTGGAAGGTACAGTCAAAGGAGCCTTGGTCAGTTGTTGCAGTGCATCTTGTAAATGCTGCTGCCGTTGTGCTCGGTGGTGGAGGGGGTGAATGTTTAATAACAATAATAATCTTTATTGTCACAAGTAGGCTTACATTAACACTGCAAATAAGTTACTGTGAAAAGCCCTTAGTCGCCACATTCCGGCGCCTGTTCGGGTACACAGAGGGAGAATTCAGAATGTCCAAATTTCCTAACAGCACGTCTTTCTGAAGTTGTGGGTGGACACCGGAGCACCCGGAGGAAACCCACGCAGACACGGGCAGAACGTGCAGACTCCGCACAAACAATGACGCAAGCCGGGAATCGAACCTGGGACTCTGGCGCTGTGAAGCAACAGTGCTATCCACTGTGCTACCGTAGTGGGTGATGGATGGGGTCTACATTACAATACTCACTTCAAAATGCACTTCATTGACTGTAAAATGTTTTGTGTTGTCCTGAGGTCATGAGAAGTGCTGTAAAATGCACGTTCCCCATCAGTCACACACCATCCTGACATTCAAGTATGTCACTCTTTCTTCACTTTTAACTTGGTCAAAATCCTGGAACTCTCTCTCTAACAGCACTGTGTGCGTATCTACACCACATGGGTGCAGCGCTTCAGGGTTTGGGCACATCATCACCTTCTCAAGTGCAATCAGGAACGAGCAGCATATTCTGGCCTCGTCAGTGATCCCACAAAATAATTTTTAAAAAGTCCTTTATTTTTCATCTTTCTGGGTGATGTTAGTAATCAAGCTATTTATCACACTGGCATCAAATTCCTCTCCTCTCTATTTTTCTGTAAATCTGTCTATTTTTAATAGGTTAACATCTTTTTTAAAAAAAATGTAGAGAATGGAGTTTGGTTTTGATCAAGTTAAATGTCTGCCTGATAATTTGGTGCCCACGACAATTCCCAGTCTGCCGGGGTAAATGTGTCACCCTGAATTTCCTGAGAATATAGAGGGTAGAATCGGTCACAGAAAAGGGGCTGAATTCTCCGCCGTCGGGATCCTCTGTTGGGTTTCCCAATGCCGTGGGGCTGCTCCACAATGGGAAACCCCATTGACCAGCAGGCGAAACGGAGCATCCCGCCGGCGTGCTGAACCAGGGGCGGGATTCTCCGCAATCGGCGCAATGTCCGCCGACCGGCGCCAAAAACGGCGCGAATCAGTCCGGCATCGCGCCGTCCCAGAGGTGCGGAATTCTCCGCATCTTGAAGGGCCGAGCCCTCACCATGAGGGGCTAGGCCCGCGCCGGACTGATTTCCGCCCCGCCAGCTGGCGGGAAAGGCCTTTGGTGCCCCGCCAGCTGGCGTGGAAATGACTTTGCCGGGCGGCGCATGCGCGGGAGCGTCAGCAGCCACTCACGGCATCCCCGCGCATGCGCAGTGGAGGGAGTCTCTTCTGCCTCCGCAATGGTGGAAACCATGGCAAAGGCGGAAGGAAAAGAGTGCCCCCACGGCACAGGCCCGCCCGCGGATCGTGGGCCCCCATCGCGGGCCAGGCCACCGTGGGGGCACCCCCCGGGGCCAGATCGCCCTGCGCCCCCCCCAGGACCCCGGAGCCCACCCGTGCCGCCTTGTCCCGCCGGTAAGAGAGGAGGTTTGATTCTCGCCGGCGGGACAGGCATTCCAGCAGCGGGACTTCGGCCTATCGCGGCCGGAGAATAGCCAGGGGGGGGCCCACCAAACGGCACGGCGCGTTTCCCACCCCCGCCGAATATCCGGTGCCGGAGCATTCGGCAACCGGCGGGGGTGGGATTCACGCCAGCCCCTGCCGATTCTCCGACCCGGCGGGGGGTTGGAGAATCCCGCCCCAGAAATCTGGTGCGGCGGGATGGAGAAAACCGCCGAAGGTCTACTGTCATGTGAGAGCACCTTTAAGAAATGGGTGTTTAAGAAATTTACCTTTAAGAAATGGGTGTTTATCAGTGATGTCAGAGTGTGGGTGGAGTTCGGCTGTCTGTCAGCTTTTTACTTTCGTTTTAGGCTGTTTGTTGCAGCGTGTGTTTTAATTTCGTTTTCAGTGTTGGAGCTGAAGCCAGACAGAGCAGGTGTACTGTTGATCTCTCTGCCATCAAAAAACTATCTCTTGAAGTGAATTCAGAATTATAAATGTTTCCAGTAGTGAATGTAAACCTAATGTGCTTCTCTTAAAAGGTGTTTCTTTTGTCTTCTGGATGTTGTTTGGGAAGTTATTAAGGATTACTTAGTGTTGTATTCTTTGGGGGTTGTATTTGAATTGATGGTTGCTAAGATGCTCACTGTATGTTTTAAAAAAGGTTAACTGGAGTTCATAGAATAAACACTGTTTTGCATTAAAAAATACTTTTCCATTTCTGCTGTACCACACCTGTAGACTGAGCCGTGTGCTCCCCATACCACAATCTATTCAAAGTTGTGGGTCAGGTGAACTCCATGATACACTTTGGGGTTCTCTAGACCCTGACCCATAACACTACAGTTGTACAGCCCATTCCTCCAACTCATCTTCTCTGCCAGTGCTGCTCCCTGTAGAATGACCTGTTAAACCCTCGCATTGGTCCCCCACTTTGAGTGATGGTATAAAACTGGGGATAAGGAGTCAACGACCCATGTTGCATTACACCAAATTTTATTTTCACTTGTGTCCATGGGAATGAAAATGAGGAGAGATGTAAAATTGGCTGCCGGCTCGCCATCTCCCGTTTACTTTCAGGCCCCCCAGTCGTGCCGTCCCGTGTTATCGAAGTGTTTCACGCAACAAATAGGATTTATTTTTTGGCGCACAAGGAGAGTTGCTATGGTTTGCCTGGCAACAGCAGGAACTTGAGCTAGTTTTCCACTTACTTAACTAAGTCGGCTGCAGTGGAAAATCTGAATTACTTCAGTTTCTGTGGGTGAAATCGATCCAATCCGAAGTGGAGCAAGGTGACCAAATAGAAATTGAATGTGAAGCCCCAAAGAGTTAGGCGGTACAAAAGTAATAAAGCACCAACTGTACTTTTTGTTTTAGATGGAGGAAATATTGTTTGTCTTCTCTCCATCTGGCTGCAGAGCACTAAACAGGGTAATGACATGAACCACCAGCATTAAGCCTCTTCTGGGCACTTAACCTGCAGTTGGCCCTCGCACAGAGAACTCATTGGAGATGGGATTTCTGAGCCGCAGGTACCTACATTATTCATTATCCTACCCCTGGTCTCTCTTCCTGTGCAACTATGGTCCATTTATCCACAGTAAACATCCTGTAAGCATTTGATCGCTGGGGGTCTGATTATTATAGGACTTGGTTGATCAATAAATCATGAGTTCTTATCGATTTTGGTTTGATTAATGGATTAAATAATTAGTATTCATCCATGGGAGAAGCTTCCCATGTGGACAGTTCAGGCCCTTTTATGTCAGAATTGGTTCTCATCTCATATTCAGGGTATTGTTACAAAGAAAGCTTGTTATTTATTTCTCCGGTTACAGTGGAAAGAAGGTCATTTCCCATCAGAGTTATGCTGCGTTGTCAGTACGCCAAACTGCATGCGCTGCTCTTGATAAGAAATGTGAGCATGAACACATCACACTTGGGCTGTCGTATGATTTTTACCATGTGGGAGTTTTGCAGTTTATGTAATTGCGCTCCATTCGTACAGGATTTGATGCTGCTTCATACAACTGCTGTTAAGTACCTGACACGCTAGTCACATGAATGTGCCAGCTTTGCGGCCAACACGGCCATGCACTCAAGTGCTGCCTTCTCTGCTGTAAGTGCAAAAAACCAGGCCATTGAACAGGGTGCAAAAATAGAAAATACTGGACAATTGCAGCAGGTCTAATAGCATCTGAGGAGAGGTAATGTTCCGAGTCCGGATGACTCTTTGTCAAAGTTGGAAAGAACTCAAAATAGGGTCAGATTTATACTGTTGTTGGGGGGGGGGGGGGGGGGGGGGGGGGCAGCTGGATCGGGGACCAGCGATAGGCGGAGATTGACAAAGATGTTCTGGTCAGAAAGGCAAAAGGAATGTAAATGGGGGTGATTAAGGCTAAGAAGGGTGTGGGCCTCATCAGCTACACATCAGCAGAAATTGTCAGCTTAACTCTGTTGTTCCAGCAACGGCTGCCGTCTTCCTCCGAAAAGGGCAGAGGAAATTTTCCATGCGCCTCTCGCAGACGTGTCTCGGTTTCCATTTCTTGCAGCATGGCATTGCTTAAAGGTACAGCGCTGTTCGATATGGCTGCACGACTGAGGTTTTTTTTATCTGCCAGCCAAGGTGACATAATGAGCGTACCCAACAGGTTCAACTTTAGATAAAAACTGGATTAAAAAGAAACATGAAAAAATTGTTGAAAGATCTGTAATAGAAACAGAAAACGATAAAAAGTCAGTCCACATCTGCAAAGCAAACACAAAGAAAGTGACAGATTCAGGTCTGTGTGTGTGCTGTAGGAAGTGATGAAGGGGTGCAGGTTCAAAGTAGCAAACCTGAGGGCAGCACGGTGGCGCAAGTGGTTAGCACGGTTGCCTCATGGTACCGAGGTCCCAGGTTCGATCCCAGTTCTGGATCACTGACCGTGGGGAGTTTGCACATTCTCCCCGTGTTTGCGTGGGTTTCGCCCCCACAACCTAAAAGATGTGCAGGGTAGGTGGATTGGCATGCTAATTTGCCCCTTAATTGGAAAAAATGAATTGGTACTCTAAAAAAAAATTTTTTTAAGTAGGAAACCTACCATTGCTCCATTCAGCTGCTAACACATCAGGTGTGTGCCTCCAGCATTTTCAGATTGAAGTTTAGTTTTTGGAAGGAGCAAATCTCGGATCCTTTAAATCCCAGAGACTTTGTTTACTGCAACACTTATTGAAAAGAAATCTTTTACAATATTGGCAGTGAATCAGAGGCATACTGTCACCAGACCACCAAGAATTTGGAACCATATCCACAACGAGACCTCCTCGGAGACTTGGATGCATACCTATTACGAGACTCCAGGGGCTTGGATCCATACCCATCAACAGACCACCAAGGATTGGTGCAGATGTATCTCCTCCAGTGGACCACCAAGGAAAACAGTTTAAACCACTAATGCCACCACAAAAATGGACTGAAAGGAAGATGAAAAACAACATTTAAACAATTAAGAAAGACTTGCATCTCATTGTATCTGTCATATCCTGCCTTTCAAGGCAGCCACACCTGAAAATACAACCTCAAAAATGCTACACTTCAGGGCGTCACAGCACATGGACATCGCATATTTACAAGGGCAAAAATCGATTATTATCTGAAATAAGCCAATTCATTTGCTGATTGACTGATTATGAACAAAATGAAATCAGTTATCCACTATGGACCTGGAAAAGAAAAATCTGAGTATTCTTTGGGAAGCTAGAAACTGTGGAGTGGCTGGAGATTTTGAAGCCCATGTACAGGAAACATGTCCATAAAAACTAGTAGACAGGTAGAAAGGATCATCGAAAAGGCTAATGGAATATTAACCTTCAGCTCAATACAAAAGAGTGGAAGCCAGAATGGTATCAGTCGCCTCCGACAACCTTTCCCTTTTCCCACAGTACATTCCTGTGCAAGCACAGGACATGCAATGCCTACCCTTTCACCTCCAAACAAAATAAAACTTGAACTGCTGCCTTTTATCTGAAGTGAATTTAATTATCCTGTCCACCACTCACAAGGCACAAGTCAGGAGTGTGATGGAATATTCGCCACATGCCTGGACGAGCGCAGCTCCAACAGCACTCAAGATGTTTGACACCATCCAAGACAAAGCAGCCTGTTTGATTGACATCCCATTCACTCCCTCCACCATGGACAGACCACGGCTTCCTAGAAGATGCGCTGCAGCAACTCACCAAGTCTCCTTGTACAGCACCTTCTAAACCTGCGAGCTCTCTACTAGGGCAGCAAACGCATGGAAACACCACCACTTGCAAATTCACTTCCAAGTCACACACCACACTGACTTGGAACTATATTGTGTTTTCTTCATCGTAACTGGGTCAAAATCCTAAAACTCTCTTCCTAATAGCACTGTGGGTGTACCTTCAATGCGTGGACTGCAGCAGTTTAAGAAAGCATCTCACTACCACCTTCTCAAGGACAATTAGGGATGGGCAACAAATGTTGGCCTTGCAAGTGACGCCATATCCCAGGATAAATAAATGAAATAATTATCATCAAGTGGTTGCTTGCTTGTGTAATTAAATCCCTCATCACAAATTTATTGATCTAACTGTAGTATGTGGGAGGAGTATGCCCCCTTTCTCAACCGACTGATGGAACTGACCCCCCAATCCAATTCTGCCAAGGGGTGTTGTGAATCATTGGGAACATACCATGCGACTGCAAGTTTAATGGGCTAAAGATCACGGGCTGTGCTGCATTTCCAGTGCTATGCCCTCTGCCATTGCAACTCAGTGCTGTGAGTGAATTTGCTCTGATGAGTTAATTCAGAATCCCTACAATGCATAAGGAGGCCATTTGGCCCATCGAATCTGCACTGAACCTCTGAAAGAGCATCTTACCTAGGCTCATTGCCCGCTCCATCCCTGTAACTCCATAACCCGCATCTAACCTTTGTTTCTGTTTATTGTTCTAGGAGTCAGTCAGAAAAAAACAATTAGCAGGTAAATTCTCCATGATGTCAATGTGGGCATGAAGCAATGTGAGAAATATGCCGACATTATTGGCCTGAATATGGGTATATATTGGGTACAGTGATCTCGGGGCACACTGTTTAAATGGCCCTGTGATTTCTCTCCTGAGATTTTCACACTGCCTTGGACTTTGATTCCAGGAAACTGGGGTAGCCGTGGAGTGTTGGCATTTGGCAGAAGACCCAAAAATCGGTTTCAGGCTAGCTTGAATTTACAGTGGGATCTTCCGAAGGTGCCTGCCATTGCAGATCGGGAATCCCACGGGAGGGCGACGTGCAATTGATTTGCACCCATCTGAAGTAATGCAAATGAAGGAATCTTGCCCACAAGCTTGATGTTTTGTGATGCCAATGGGAAAACATGCCGGTCCAGAGCACGTTGGGTCCAACGTGGCAAGCTAAAGTCGGGACTTGCCTGAAGATGCCTGGGGCTGCCTCTGGAGTTCAGGCTGGAGGCCATCAGTGACGCTGGACTCTGGAACACCATAGCAGTGAATGGGGGGAGTACCTATTAGGTGGATCTTTCAAGTTCAGTGTCTTTGACGAGGTCCATCTCCCAGTCTCAGCATTTTCCTGGAGATCCATCTTCTTTCTTTAATGGTGGGTCAGTGATGTTGGGCACCTTTTCAATATGGCACCCAGGTATGATGGCGGCTCATGCCATCATGTCCATCCTGCCACGGAGATGGCAGCAACTCACTGAAATATACCAGACTCACTGAAGTGCCATGGTGTGCCCAAGTCTCTCAAGTGGGGTTTGTACTAACCCATAAGTGACTAGTGTTCACATGTGACAGCTGTGCATACAATCTTAAAGGCTGCTGGTCAAGTGCCACAAGCATCAGAACCAAGTTAGGAACTAGTTTTCACTCGACCAGATGGGCCTATGGTGCATGTGATCCAGCCCTCTGCAGGAAAACGTTGAATGTCTTGTTCTGTTAAATGAGATAAACACTAACTGTTAATATGTACATTTACTGTACAAAAGGATACTGTGTGGTACTTTATATCTTTGCGCACTGCACTCACTTTTTTCTAATTGAAGCACATTTTATGCAATATTTATCCAATCAGGCTGTAATCTGCAGCCGTGTCAATGCATAGGACAGAATCTTGCTGCAGAATTGAGATTCAGCATCATGTGTAGTATAGACTAAAGTGTGGAAGCACGGCCCCTTTAAGGGGGCCTGCTCGGCAGACCATGTGACCGACATGGGGTCAATCGCGTGGGAGCGCACATACCCTGGCGAATACAAAGTTTGTGCGGGGCCCTGAGAGCAGGATCCCGGGCAACGTGGAACCCGGAACCGAGGCGTTAAGACGAACAATTCTTAATGTCGGGCGCGATCTACCCGAATTGCAACAGTCTCCTGTCGATCGCTCGCAGCGGCGAGAAACACCACGCTATCAAACAGGACTCTGTTATATTCCAGGGCCTCAGTGAGGAACGTCCGCCGAGGACACACTTAGTCCCGTTTCCTGCACTGAGGAGCTCAAGCTCGCCAGAACTACTCAGTGCAGGAGATCGGGGCGCCATTTTTAAATGGCGCCCCAATCTCTTGACCCCCGCGACACTATCCCTGGACCCCCAAAACCCTAACTCCCCCATAAGGGGGTTCTCGCCCCCTTCCACCTCACATGGGCACGTCCCCCCGGCCCGATCCCCGGTGCGGGCACAATGCCAACCTGGCACCTTGGCATTGCCAGGGCCTGGGCAGTACCAAGCTGGGACCTGGGTGGCACTGCCAGGGTGCCAGGCTGGGAGTGCCAAGGTGCCAGTGCTAAGATGCCAGGCTGGCACCAGCAGTGCCAGGGTGCCACCCTTTTGGAGGCCAATCACCAGGGGGCCTCCAATGCCCTGGGAGACCCCCCCGCCCCCAAGTGCCGTTCCACCAGGTCCCCATTTGTGGAGACCAGTACTGAACGGCGCTCGCCTAAGGTCCCCAAGGTGAAGGGGTTAGATCCCAATGCGAGCTGCAGATTAGAATGGGACTAGCTACTCGTTTGTGAAGCGTGGTGAGCCGGGTAAATCACGTAAGAGGCCTCTTTCAGCATCTACCTGTGCGTTGCGCACCGGTTCGGGTGGGACGCAGCCAGTAGATCGCGCCCATAGTATTCTGTGTCTCTTGCTTAAGTGCCTTTGCATGTCTTGAGCCACCACACTGGCGGCAAGGTAAAATTTCCATCGCAGCCAACAGATATTATTAACTGAGGGGGGAAGGAAGGAGGATTTGGAAAAGTAAAGGAGCTCCAACAAGTGTTGGGAATCATTAAACCATGAGTGAAAATGCCTAGCATTCGTAAATTAGACCTGTTTGACGAAGTGGCTGAGTTTGGAGTCATACCTCAAAACTATCTGGACTTTTAAATCGCAAACAAGATCACAGGCGAGTTTGAGAGCCCCAAACGTATAATTTAATTCAAGACCTCACGTTCCCGGAGGCGCTCGACTCAAAGACCTCAGACCAGATATTGAAATGAATCAAAGAGCATTTCAACCCAAGGCCCTCGATTATCCTCCAATGTTATAAATTTAACTAACTCTGTCGCGAGGGAACATGAAGAGTCTGTCTCAGCCTTCATAATCAGGCTGCGCGAGATTGCTGAGCACTGAGAGTTTGGGACGGCACTTAGCGACATGTTGCACGATCAGTTGGCTTGTGGGATCCATAGTTTTAATATTCGGAAGAAGCTATTGGCTATGACTTTGGAAAAGTGATTGAGATGGCCCAGGTGATGGAGTGCGCCGAAAAGGGTACCACTGAGCTCCAAAGCATGGCTGAAGAGGAGGTCAACCAAGTGTGGGGCGTTATGGCCCTCAAGTGCGTGCCAGGATCAACAGGCACAGCAGAGAACCATGCATGGCTCTCAGGACTGAACTGGAGTCAAAGGACCAGGAAAACGACGGAGCGTCAAACCAAGTCAGAGGTGGACTGTTATCATTGTGGGAGGACCATCCCCAGGAGGTCTGTCACGTTTGGGTGTTCATATTTTTCTGATGCAACCTCAGGGGGCACATTCAAGCATGTTGCCATGCTAGACAAAATAAAATAGCAGCAACAGTCCACAGCGCCTCTCAACATAGTGGGGAAGAGCTCTGACGAAGAGCATACAATGCATCAGTTGAATGCAGTTCAATTGAATAAGACGGCTCCGATTGAAATTGTCTTAAGTGGAAATGGCAAACACCAAAAAATGGGAGTTGACACCAGAGCTTCGGTGACCATAGTCGGAGAGCAAACTTTCCAATATATTCATGCTGGAACTCAGCCTTTAAGTTTGAACAGTACTACAGCCAAGCTTTCCACTTACACTGGGGATACTTTGGCGATCCTAGGAACCACCAACATACCAGTAGCGTACAAAGGGCAGGAGGTAAATCTACCCATGGTTGTTGTGGAAGGACTTCGACCCAGTCCTGATGGGAAGAGACCAGCTACAGAAGGTTAGGCTCAAATGGCTGAAAATGTTTCAAAATTTCCAATGGCATCCTGCAAGATATCTTAAGGAGGTTTGAAGATGTATTTCACAAGGAACTAGGCGAGATTAAAGGAGTCAAAGCCCAAATCTATGTCAATCTGGATTTGTCACCCAAATTTTTCAGAGCTAGACCAGTGGCAAATGCACTGCATCAGAGGGGCTCAAGAGATTGGAAGAGCTGGGCATAATCAAGCCGATGCAATTTTTAGATTGAGCATTGCCAATAGTCCCCATTCGCAAATCAGATAGTTTAATAAGAACTTGTGGGGACTACAAACTAACCATAAATCAAGCTGCATGGGTTGATAGGTACCCCAATTCCCCGAATCGAGGACCTCTCTGCTAAGCTGGCGGGGGTGGGGGGGAGGGTGGGGGGGGCCTTACCAATTCAGAACTGGACCTTAGTCACGCCTACCTGCAACTAGAATTGGACAAAAAGTCTCAGAGGTTTGTCACAATAAAGACCCACAAGGACCTCCTCATTCAATACAGGAGACTATCGTTCAGCATTGCTTCAGCCTGTGCTATTTTCCAGCATACAATAGAAAATCTCCTCCTGAGAATTCCCAAGATGATGGTTTACCTTTACAATGTAGTCACCAGCACTACCTCTGAAGAACACGTTGCCAGAATGGAGGAAGTATTAAGGAGGTTTTGGGGTGCGGGTGCTGCCTCAAATGTGAAAAGTGTACTTTCCAGGCCTCAGAAGTGATGAACCTAGGATTTTGTATTGATGCGATATGGTTGCATCCTCTGGGAGAAAAGGTCAACGCTATACGAGGCGTCCCTGGACCCAGAAATGTCAGTGAGCTCAAATCATTCCTCGGTATGATAAATCATTGTGGAAGATTCATTTCAGATTTAGCCACAACATTGGCAGCATAACACCAACTACTAAAGAATCATCAGTGGGGAGATGGGGGCCACAACCTTGGCTGCCACGGTGGATGCCATGCACCAAGTGTTTGCCATTCATGGACTTCCCGAACCAACCATCTCGGACAATGGCACCCCATTTATTGGCCATGATTTCCAGGCGTTTATATGAGCAAATGGCATACGACACATGAGAATGACCCATGCCACCCAGCGTCTAATAGATCGGTTGAGTGGGCCATTCGGTCCTTCAAGAATGCGATGAGAGAGCAATCTGATAAACCACTTCACCAGCTGTTGGCTAATTTTTTGTTGTTGTAAACCCAACCTCCCATTCCACCAGGGGGGCAACAACCGCTGAGCTTCACCTGAGAACCAGATTGGATTTTGTGTTTCCAAAATTAGCTGGGAGGGTCGAGGCATATCAAGTCTCGTAGAAAAGTCAATGCGCAGGGCAGAGGGGCGATAGGTCATTCCGGGTAGGAGGGCTGGTTTTGGTCTGTAATTTTGCTTCAGATTCATCTTGGTTAGCAGAACAGGTTATGGCCTAGTCGGGGTCTATGTCATGTATGGTCAGTCAATGGGAAGACTGTCAGAAAGCATGTCGACCACTTGAGGTGTCTGGGGGTGGCGTCCCACAGCTCGGAGTCAATAAGTCCCACCAGTATTGTGAACACTCCTATAACTTCATCTGGCCAAGGGGAGCCAGGGGCTCCTGAATCTACTCAACCAGCTGCACCTGTTGAGACCGGTGAGGCCAGTTCAGTTGTCACTGAGGCGGTGAGTCCTGAGCCTGTGGCAGGGCTGTGGAGGCCCGGGAGGAACCGTCGGTCCAATTGACTTTTTGATGGACTCTCTTTCCCTTGTGGCCTCTTATAACATTTGGGAACTCATTAACTTGTTTTTTTCAGGGTAATTGTAATAAAGGACTTGGGGGATCAGGTGTGGTCGTGCGGTCCCTTTAAGGGGGTTGGCTCTTCAGATCACGTGACCGGCTCGTGCCCAATAAACCCCTATGTTCACTGGTGGAAGCCTCCAATGTCAGTCTTGAGCTACCACATGAAGGAAAAACAAGAATCACTTGCATTCACATAGCACCTTTCATGACCTCGGGGCACCCAAAGCATTTTACAGACAATTAAGTACTTTTACAAGTGTGATTACCGTTAAATATAGGACATGCAGCAGTCATCTGTGCACAACAAACCCCCACAAATAGAAGTAGGGCCATGACCTCCTGGCCCCCTAGTGTCGGAATGGGGGGGTATTCCAAAGATGCGTTGGGGAATCCCTCTTGGACGTTCCCTGGTCAGCGTTTGCCTGGCAATTACCCAGAAGGACTAACATCCCCTGGCAATTGAGCTGGGCTGGAAACCATCTGACAAAGAGATTTAAATCGCGAACTTTGGATGGTTCAGTCAATTTTACACTCATAGTTACACTGAAAAAAAGCACTTGTAACTTCAGAGTAACTATTTTAAACACTGAGACCGAGTCCTGCATGGGGCATCCCAATCCCTACAGGATTCACCCACCCCCCTCTCCACCCCATTAACGCAAATGACACCCCTCCCCCTGCAGCCCCTCGATGTACAAATCCTACCCCCACATCCTAATCGCTTACCTGAGAAGCTTCACTTCTCCCTTTCAAGGGGACCTATAAACTCGCTACAGCAACTAATGCTGCAAAAAATGGTGTGTGTCCTCCTTCACTGCTCTCCTTTAGCATTTCACTGCTGGAGCCGTGGACACGCTTCACTTCTTCAGTCTCACTCGGCCTGAGTCGGGAAGGTCGGGCAAGGCAGGCGCTTTTCATTTGAAACCCGGGTAAGTCGCTACGGAGTAGCAATCTGCCACTGATTGGCACTCCAAAGAGGTTACGGGCAGTCTGTTTTACTTTATTGATGTTGCTTCAGGGATAAATGTTGGTCAGGACACCAGGAATAATTCGCCGGCTCTTAGAGGGACCTTTTCTGTCCACTTACGTGGCCAGCTGGGACCTCGGTTTAGTGTCACATGCAAAATACAGCCACCCCAACAGTGCAGCACTCCAATTGTATTCACCTAGCCCTAGATGCTGTGCTGGAGTGGGATATGAAACCTGACTCAGAAGCAAGAGTGCTGTCAACTGAGCCAAAGCTGACACTTAATTCTGGCAGAACTAACAGTTGCTGAGCACTGACATCACCCCATCAGCTCCTGGACTGCACAGATGGTCAATGTTCACAAGATTGCAACCAAACCTCAACAGAACCAAAGGGAACACCTGTCAATAAGTTAACAGTGAAATTTGCCATGAATAACAGTTACTGATCTTAAAAACCTGCTGTTTTGTGATACTGAGTCATTGCAAGATGAGCTTATCATCTTGGTATGGTGTCAAGCAGCAAGCAGACACTGCTCCATAGAGAGACAAGACAAATAGCCAAACATTGTACGATGCTGGGTCATTCTTGCCTGTCTGATAATGATACTGGCTGGGGAGAAGGTAATCTGTGCCCTTGGTTTGAGTCTACACCCATCATGAATCCTACAAACAGTTGGCTCCCTTTCCATTATTGCAACCATCAAAAATCTACAACCACACATCCCCCTTCATTCAAATTGAATGAGATTCACCTCAAATCAGAAAATTGGGGATTCACTCCCATTGTGGGACTCCGTTCGAATCACAAGTTCAGAGAATCATTCCCATTACCAGACCTACCTCAAGCCACGCCACTGCGAGGCAGATAGGATATAAAGTGAGAGGTAAGAAAGAAAATCTGTTTTATGACCAGGATGGGGGAAATTTTAGCTATATTAGAACACAGGTGATTTTCGGAGGGAGACCTCTAAACGTTCTCTCCCTCGCACCCACCAAACAAGGTAGCCAGCCTCCAGGCACCACACATTAACAATCCTCCCAATTTGGCCTTTAGCACTGGTCAAGTTTGTCGGCTGCAAGTTCCAGCATTTGGACGCTTTGGGAACAGAGGGATTGTTGAAGGCTGTGGTAAATTGAGAAACCAGCTGGAAGGCTGATGTTAGGCCTTAGGACAGGATAAATGTGTGACGTATTCTACAGTGGCAGCTTCTTAAAGGGGAGCCGTGTGAGTAATCTATTCTTCAAATGCTTGTTCCTTTAGCGCAAGCAGTTTGAAATGGATGACAATTGTTTTTGTTGGAGCATACTGTTCCCTTTTAAACAAATACACCCACCAACAAAGTGTCTATTAATTGGTATGTAATGTGCTAAGCAAAACAGATTCATAGAGAAGAATGGTGTTTTAATAAGACAGTTCAACAAAGCATAAAGAATTTAGGAGTACAGGATGACATTTACTCTGGCAATTCTGTGACAGTGAATGAATAATAAGGTACTGGCACCATTTAAATAAACAGTGCAACCATGAGCAATTTCAGAGGTGAGAATGGGAACATTAATGTGCTGCTTATGTGTGTGTGCTGTGTATATGGGATAAGAAAAACTATACACTTAAGTGAAAATGATCCTATTATCTTCCAATTCCAGTTGATATAGTGGAGTGCATTTGTTGGGTTTGATTGACAGTCTAAAAACATTTGTGTTGGAAGACAAAACATTTTGCCCATTTTGAGTATTTTCCTGATAAACCTTGGGAAGTTAGTGGCACAAAGTGGAGCCACATGGAAAGATTGTTTCAGCACCAAGGAAGGAAGAAAGCAATGACGCTAGAGAGGTGGGTCCTGAGATGATTACCGCCGAGTAAGGCTGTTTGACCCTCAAGAGTTCATCCATCTTGTAAAATGTTGTGGGTTCCTTAAATCACTGATATCAACGACTTCCAATATAGGTAGTTTAGTACTAGGCTCAAGAGCTACATACAGTAGTTGTGCTCTGCCTGGGCATATCTGTCGCCGTATCACCTCTTATGTAGCTGCCTCATCACGTTCTCATGTGACTACTTGGTCGACCCATCTTGAATTACCCTGAAGTCGCCTTACTGTAGTATCCAATTATTCCTTAATGGTTTCCAGGAATTTCAACTACATCACTCCATTCAAGAGTCCTGTTCATGCATCGATCACTTTTTGGCGGTAAGTTTGACATGAGCTTGTGCAAAGCTAAGTCAATGGGATCGGGCTAGATGCAAACTAAGCTGCCGACTTCCCATTGCAAGAGGTCAAAATTACCCACTGCGCCATGTAGATAAGTTTCCTAATGCCAGCCTTTTAATAACCTCAACCCATTTGATCTACTCTTACAATTTAATCTTAAGTAATTATCAGAATTTAACATTTCATACTACTTATTGGGTGCAATTTAGCGGCCTCGTTGGGCCCGACTTGTTGTCGGGACGAACCTGTTAAATCCTGCAAGAGGTCCCTCGTGGAATTTGCGACTCGAAACAACTTGCGCGATTTAACGAAATCCGGCAAGACATCACTGGGCGTGATCCAAATCCGTTTATTAAAATGATCCATTAGGCTCATTTAAATATGTGTTTGCGGGATTCTCCCTGCATCCAGGACCTAACGGCCGTGACTGGGAGACGTTCAGTAGAGCTTTCCACAAATGTGGACCAGTCGGAATGTTACCTGGGGGGCCTCCTAGGCCATTGGAGACCCCCAGGTGGTCGGCGACAGGGCAGGGTGGTACTCTGATACACTTCCTCTGGCACCCAGGCACATTGGCACTGCCAGTCTGGCACCCTGGAAGTGACACCCTGCCAATTGTTGCTCGGCTCTGCCCGGATCCAAGGGATAACCTCCCGCGCTCCGCTGCGTGACTTCTTATGTAGTGCGTCGTTAGATTCTCACATGACCACTCGGTTGACCCATCTTGAATTACCCTGAAGTCTGCCAGGGTGGCACTGCCAGGCTGGCAGGGGAACTTCCAGGGTGCCTGGATGCCAAGTTGGCTCTGCAAGGGATCGGGCCAGAGGGCTTTACCAGGTGGACCGGGGTGGGGGGGAGGGATGTTCCCAGGTGTCTTCCCGAGGTTGGGGGGGGGAGAGATGGGTCGAAATCAAGGTGATGGGGCTGATAAAGGGGAGGGGGGGGGGGGGGCGGGTACCTCTGTACAGTCAGACAAACTGGCGCCCTGATCCACAAGGAGCCTTTCCTGCTGGGACTCGGTGGAGAGAAAGTCCCCTAGGCCAAATAAATGGTCAAGTGCTGTTGAATAACGGGATGCTTGTTGGCACTGCAGCCGCTGAGAAAAACCCAGCTAAACCTACCCAAAAACAAACATAGATTTTTTTTCCCCATTGAATCATGTCCATTGTCTGATGTACCGCTGTAAGATCACCTCTCCGATGTCTGCTATCAAAGCTGAAGGGACAAATGGCTGAAAGTAAACCTTGGCAGTGGCGCAAAATGACTGATAGAGTATCAGATTCCCCCTATATATACACGCTGTGGCTTTTCTTTTTGCCTTTTTTGCTCCAAGAAGGGAATTCTTTAAGATTGTTTAGCCCTCTCCTGCCCTGACTCTCCCACTCCCCCCCCCCCCCCCCAACCCAAGCCCATCAAGGTCCGCACAAACTCTTCCCTGTGTACCTTTCTGAGTCCTTCTATTCCAACTTGACCTGCACACCCTGAGTATTGTTCGTTGTTTATCTTCCCACACCGAGTGGTGCACAAGGCAACTTACATCTGTTCCCATCGCGAATGTTTTCCTGGAACAGGTCTCTAGTCTGTTGCCAGAGGCTTATAGCTTGAGGGGGGCGCCACTTCGCATCAAGTGTGCCTGACCAGGAGTCACTCCTGCCCTAATCACCTGCAGTTGGTGTGTTGAAGGGTTTTGTACGTTGATACATGACCTGTTTGGCTGCATCATGAATGCATCTTCCTAGGCCATGATGTCCTGGGGTGGGATTCGAGCCCAGGGCTTCTGGTGCAGAGGCACGGATGCTATCCACTGTGCCACAAGGCCACCTCTTGAGTATGTACACCCCTTTCAAATTGTACCATTTCACTTTATGGTTCACCTCATTCTTCCTAACTATACAAAACATTTTGTATTTCTCTTCACTTAAACTGTCTGTTTCACTTGTCTGTTTATGAGTTTAAGTCTGTTTTCCATTTTATACACCATGTAAGGAGGTGGTTCGGCCCATCCATCGAGACAGCATCACCTATTTGAAAGAGTTATCTAATTACCCCTATAACCCCCTTCAGGTTTTTATCCAGTTCTCTTTTGAATGTGAGATCTTACCACCTTGTCAGGCAGTGCTTTCCAGCTCACAACAGGCTGTTGCTTCAACACAGATGCTTCCTGATGATGCCTCTTTTTCACTCACCAAGCACCTTAAATCTGTAACATCACGCCACCAACTTATTCCAGTGGAAACCATTTCTCCTTATTGGCTCTATCAAAAAACCATTCAGAATTTTGAACACCTTCAACAAATCTCCTGTGGGCAAAAATATCAAAAATGGGAAAGAAGAAAAAGAAGTTTGACTGACGGCCAAATATCATCCAATAGGGTAATGAGTCTTTCTGCTTTTCAATTGGCGTAGGTAGTACGTCACAAGGATGGGTATGTTGGCCGACTAATGGCTGGAGTGAGGGGAAAATCATCAGATGAAACCTCCGGGAATACATTTAATCAGAGTTTGAATGTTGGTGGAAAAAAAGGCAGTTTGTCAAAAAAATTTATTTAGCACTCATCAGGACATTTGCATAATACCACTGTCAGGGAAAACAATGGGGATGGGGGGGGGGGGGAAGGATTATCCTGATGTTCTCACCAACAGGATCTTCCATACCTGCCAATGAGAAACATGCCAGTGGGGTGGGAGTGGGGGGGGGGGGGGGGGGGGGTGCAGAAAATTTCACCCAATATCTTCAAACTGTCAGAGAAGAAAGTACTGCTTGGTTAGCATATGGAGCCTGATTGGTAGAGGTGTGGCTATGGAGAATACGTCAGTTGATGGTGACTAGCAGTTAACTGCCAAGCATTATTTGAAAATGTAAACCAGACAGCTTGACTCGGATTGGTCAAGGTATTGCCAATGGCACGAAACAGCAAATGGCTATCACTTATTTTGTTTAGCTGCAACAGGCACAATGTATGTACATGTTTTTCTTTCTATTTGCAAGTTAATCAGAGTTGGCAACTCAAGTAAACCTCTTTTAGATCCTGACGAAAGCCTTGACACGCTTCCTTAGTGCAGTGCCCACAATTGAAGGCAAGCCTCCAGCTGAGGCCTAACCAGTGTTTTATAAAGGTGTTTTCCTTGATTTTGTAATCTACGCCTATATTGATAAAGCCAAGACCGCCGGCTGTTTTTTTTTCAACAGACTTCTCATTTTATCCTACCATCTTTAAGTACTTGTGTGTGTACATCCTCAGGTCTCCCAATTCACCCCCTTTCTCTAATTTCATTTTGTTTATGCTGCTGCTCCATCTTCTTACCAAAATGAATCAATTTACAGTTCACTGGGTTAGATTTAATCGCCAAGTGACTATCTCACCAGTCTGTTTATGTCTTCCTGACGCCTGTTTTCTTTTTATACAGTAATGGAGGTGATTCAACCCATTGAGCCTGTCCCCTCTCTTTGAAAGAGGTGTTTCATTAATTGTATAATTTACTCTTAGCCCTGTATTTTTCTTTTCCACTTCACGTATTTATCCAATTGTCTTTTGAAGTTACTATTGAGTATGCTTTCACCAGCCTTTCAGGTAGTGCGTTCAGATCATAACAACTGCCTGAAGAAAAAAATATTTGCTCATGTCATTTCTGGTTCTTTTGTCAATCAGTGTCCCTGGGTTACCAATGCTTCTGCCATTTGAAGCAGATCCTCCTCATTTACTCTATCAATCATGATTGTGAGCACCTCCAGCAAATCTCTTCACCGTTACTGTTTTGAGGAGAAAAAACCCATATTCTCCAGTCCTCACACATAACTAGAGTCCCTCATCCCTGGTACCATTATAATTTATCTCCTCTGCACCATTTCTAAGGTCTTGACATCCTTCCTAAAGTGCAGTGCCCAGAATTGAACACAGTACTCCAGCTGAGGCCTAATAAATGTTTTATTAAGGTTCAGCACAACTTCCTTGCTTTTGTACTTAGACCTAGTTCCCTATTATGAAAGCCAAGGATCCCATAGTTTTTTAAAATAACTTCTCAACTTGTTTTGCCCCCTTCACAGACCCATGTACATTCACCCCCTAGCTTTGTGTTCCTGCAACTCCTTTACAATTGTGCAACGTAGGTCATCCTTTCTCTCTTAATTCTTCCTCCTAAAATGTATAAGTGCCAGGGCGGTGCCAGGTACAACGGTCAAATGCCCACTGGTTGGCTGATCAAATCAAACAGCATTTTCCTTCAGAAATTCATAATAGGCAGAATATAGACCATACTTAATCAGTCCATGCTTGCAAAACCCCAAGCAAAACCCCAAAACTGCCAGATGTGAATACGTGATTAGGTAGCACTTGCCGAACAATCCTAAATGCGCTAATAGCTACACTATGAACCAATTTAAGATGTTTAGGTGAGCTCATAACATAGCTTATTTACACTTGCGAAAAGCAACACATTTTTACACAAGGTCCCATGCTCTGCAAGCAAAAGGAATATGTTCAAGTGTTGTGCTTTTTGTGAATCACTCGGGAGCTTAGGGAGCCAATAGTTCCCCATTGTGATGGAGAAAGTGATCAGAGTTGACTGCAACCAATCAGCACCCTTTTCTCCCATATTATAAATTGCGGTGGTCGCTTGAAATTGGGCATTCTTGCATTTGCCCTGATGAGCTCAAAATGGAAAGTTTGAGCAACTTGTCTCTTTTCTCAGCAATTTAAAATGCATCACTTCACACTTCTCTGCATTAAATTTCATCAGCCTTGTGTCTGCCCATTTCACCAAGCTGTCTGTTCTTCTGAAGTCTGATACTATCATCCTTGATGTTTACTGCACTTCTGTTTGCATCATCTGCAAATGTTGAAATGAGGTCCTGTATGCCCAAATTGAGATCATGAATAGATATTAAAAAAGAAGTGGTCCCACTGCCTGTCCACCAATACTACACACATCCCACAAGTCAATCCACCACTGTTTGCTGACTCTTGGTTAATTTCACATCCATGCAGCCACTGCCTTTTCAACATGAAGTGTTTCCGACTTGTTAACAAGTTTATTTTAGAAAAAGTTATTTAAGAAAAGTAACTGTAAGGAGAGTGGGAGAAGCCATAGAATCCCTACAGCGCAGAAAGAGACCATTTGGTCTATCAGGTCTACACCGACCCTCCAAAAGAGCACCCCACCTAGGCCCACTCCCCCACCCTATCCCTGTAACCCCATAACCCCACCTTACCTGCACATCTTTGAACACAAAGGGGCAGTTTAGCATGGCCAATCTATCTAAGTGCACATTTTTGGACTGTGGGAGGAAACCGGAATACCCAAAGGAAACCCATGCAAACTCCACACGGTCACCCAAAGCCAGAATCAAAACTGGGTCCCTGGTGCTGTGAGGCAGCAGTGCTAACCACTGTGCTGTCCCTGTTAGAAATGGCACATAGGACTCCAATAGATGAGATGAGCATCTTTGATTTCCAAAGGCTGCTGAGAGACCACAGGTGAGAAATTGAATCATGCCACATCACCTTGAACAGCATTACAAATATGCACCTTGACTCCCTGGAGACAGTCAGTGCTGCAGGCCACCACCTGGGCAGCCCACAAGGCATTCTTGTTTGACATGGGCTTATTAAGTTGTGCCCGAATACATTGAATTGGCACTGATGCCATACAGCCAACCAGCTGATGTGTCACAAGGATTCCAAATTTGAACGATGCAGGTCCTGGTAACGCCTGTGTTGTCTACTCCTGACAACAGTGAAACCGCCATATTCAGTAGCCCTCCTTAAAGGGCCAGGCACCCTGATTTTAGGTAAGTTCAATTCTTGGAACTTTTTGATTTGCGAAGCATCTGAAGGTATTTTGGAGCGCTGTGGAAGATGTTTTGACGCATTAGGCAGAGAGTGCTGCTGTACAGGGATGACCAAGGATGAGGTGACCTGTCCACATTAAGGCTGCATCAGGAATGGGGGTTACACTGTCAGTGTCTCTGGGTTGCAGCACCGCAAGAAGGTAGAGCAGAGGCTGTAGAGAGGGCAGGCTCCAGGCAATGCCCTCTGCTAAGTTGGAGTTGGCCTCCTCGATATTCTTTGACAGTGATGGATGACCAACAGACTCAGCATCAATGTGCACGCCCATCCTGTGCTACCCTAAATGTGCCCTATTGATGTCTCCAGCTGAATCATATGCAGCAATCTGCGACCTTATTCTCTAATCAGCGAGTAAATTACCCATCCGTTACCCCTGGCCAGCTGTAACCCATTCATGCCTATTATGGGTCAGGGTTTAGAGAACCCCAAAGTGTATCATGGAGGTCACCTGAATAGATTGTGGTATGGGGAGCACACGGCCCACTCTACAGGTGTGGTACAGCAGAAAAGGACAAGTATTTCTTTAAAACAAAACAATGTTTATTCTATGAACTCAAGTTAACCTTTCGAAAACAAACAGTGAACCATCTTAGCAATCAGTAAATTAAATACAACCCCAAAGACTGCAACACTAAGTAACCCTGTAAGCTGTCCTTTTAACATCCAAAAGACTTCACAAACCTTCAAACAGGAGCTCATTACGTTTGCATTCAATACTGAGACCTTTTACAATTCTGAGTTCACCAAATGATCCATAGATGGTCTTTGGATGGCAGAGATCAACCGTACAGCTCTTTGTTTAAACTTCAGATGCAGCTCACTGAAAAACACAGACACACCCAAGCTTTTTCTCAAACTGAAACTAAAAAGCAGAAGTAGAGCTCAGCTCCACCCACACTCTGACATCACTCCAGTAACATGAGCAGCTCCATTTCTTAAAGGTACATTCCTTAAACACCCATTTCTTAAAGGTACTCTCACATGACATGCCCAATAACTCACCACATGTTGATCCCATATTTGTATCAGCCTCCGAGGTGAGTGCCAGTATCTGAGCTGGTAGTTGTGAGTGTCAGGTCAAATCGCACACTCTGTTTGTTAGTGCTGTGCTGTTGCTCTTTCCTCCTCCTCCTGGGGATCCTACTGCTTGGCAGGCAATAATTCATGGGTGTCTGAAAGCAGAAACCCAGAAGGCGAAGGTTGGTGTGAGGTGGGGTAGCAGGCATGACGTCCACGGTCACACCATCAGCAGCCTGCTCATCATGCCAGAGAGCAGGATGAAGGTGAACTGGGAACTGAGAAGGAGCATGCTGTCATCCTCAATTTTCCCAGGAACATTGAGTGCCATAATCCCCATCACACCGAGAGTCATTATCAAGGAAAACGCTCAGGAGGTGCCGGCATCCTTATCACCTGCTGTATCTGTTCTGGCTCCTTCCAATATGTGTCACCTTGTGCAAGAGAGAGGGCAGAATTTTCATGACTGTGTAGCACTGCGTTTGGGTAATGTACCTGCCACAGCTCGAGGCATATGACGGTAGTAAGAGGTGGGTATGAATTTGGCAGCATTGGTAGGTGCGTGAGGGTACAGTGCAGGGCATAGATATTGGGCACGAGTCCTGAATGCTAGGGAGTAATGCTGGAAGAGTGATGGGGGTGTAGTGCATTCAGCAGTGTGAGGGATTGGTGTTGTGATGGGTAGTAGATGCGACAATGCATTCATTGATGCCTGCATTAGGTCACTAATCCTCTTGTGTTGGATCCAGGCTCGGGAATAGGACCTTGCTGGCCAGCTGCTCCAACATCCTGTGATCCCTGAGGGTCTTCTGACTCTCCGCCGCACTCACCATAGTGGGACTGTGGCACCTTTCCTCCTGCCCATCTACATCACAATGCTTCCAGTGCCACACCCATTAGTCTGCTAATCTCCACCTGCCCTAGAGCTGAACATGAATATGAAGTGAGGGGCGGTGAGTGTGTGGACGGTTCAGTTCCCCACTCTCCCCTACCCACCTCCCCGCACCCTCCCCCACCACCCCCCGGCATGCAGCCATAACGTGCTGTGGGCAGGTTAAACAAGGACCGAGTAGGACCTCTGCCCCTCGCTGTGAAGGCCCCAGGAGTTGCCAGCCAATCCAAAAATCTTTTAAAAACCAGCCCACTGCTCGTGCCAAACATTTTATGGCATAGACAGCAAATTATTAGGGTCAATTGGCTTGGTAACAAACCTAATGGACCGCAGATTACCTATTGAATTATGGTGGGTGGGCTGCGTTAGCATCTAACCAATCCCATATTATGCGGGTGAGCTCAGCTGTAGGTGAGACGGAGGGTGGTGGGGGTCTGCACCTGCTCTATTTTATGAGCCCCCCCTCCCATTCTGCTGAAAACACACCTGGCAGGGGGCAGGCTAAATGCACCCCCCAATCAGCTTTCAATAATTTCCATTGGAGCATTATTTTCGTCAGCCTTTCCCTTTAAGAGTCGGGCTCCTTTAAAGAAGAGCGGTACCACATGGCTTGAACCTCGCGGTATACACGGCTCTCCAGCATGGTTACCAGGAGAGAGAAGTGCCCGAGATGCAGGAAATAATGCTGAAATCATTCAGATGAGTTGACTAAATGAATTTTGCGAATTACCCAGCTTGATTTAAATGAGTGAAACGAGGCCCCGCTCCCAAAAATCAATAGGAATGATTCACTCCGTGAGTCCTCAGTGAAATGAGCTTGGCCAGCCTCAACCCGAGGTTCTGGTATGAGCAGGCATTAGCCAAGAAAAACTGCCTTCGCATTCAGCGCAGTTGGGATTAATTCAGCAATTAGACTCACTGAGGTTCCACATGTGCAGAACGCATGGGAAATCTCAAACTGCGGTCGTCTATTAATGACAGTGCATGGTGGTCAGGAAGAGGAGTCAGTGTGGAAGTAAGGGAGCCATAGAATGTGAGGGAGGGTTTCAGAAAATCAAATCAAATCACGTTACATCCAAACAAGCCCACTCTTGTGTCAGAGCAGAACGCTTTCCACAAGTTGAAGAATATTTTTTGACGAGAACAAACGTGAAGTTGTTCAAACGTGCCACTGGCTTTTGGCGATAGGGAGGACTTCTGATCACTGCATGAAACTCTGAACCCTGGGTTTTAAATCGGGAGCAGCCTCAATGGGGGCATCAATGCACCCAGGCCGTCGAGCGCAGCGCTATAAAAATCAGAGAAAACGGAGGAAAGTGTGCAGTGTTTCAACGGTTAATATTCCAACACACAAGCTTGCAGCTGACAAAATGATAGCTTATAAAAAGCAAAACTGGTCAATGGGGAGATAAAAATACACAATTACCACATGCTGAGCATAAAATGGCTTCAGCTTGTTTTTTTTTCTTAAATGCTGATTGATGTGCCCTGAATATTCACAGGCTGAATTAAAGTGTTCAATAAGATAGGCTGCCAAAGCAATAGACCGTTTCATAATATGTATTATGGGAGTGATATTTATGTGAGTCACTTTAAAAAGGCAGTCAGTGAGTGGTGCCGATGCCACATTACAAATACAGTGCTCCTTTGCAGTTCGGTAACTGCAAAGCAAGCCAGGCGACAGCAGCGCAAAAAAAAAATAGAATTGTAAATGAAATTCTCTAATATGTACATATCATGTTGAGTAACAGATATCTCTCAGTGACCTTAAGGGATTAATCTAATCTCAAGGTTCGAATGAACTGCTCAAGCTTCATTAACCTTTAGCTCTTGTGGTTTATAATGTCAATGGAAACCCTCAATTGGATTATTGCTTTGTAATTCGCTGACAGGTATCCATTATTAACTCATTTCCACTTTTTAATATGTGTGTAAAATGAATATTTTTTTTTTTCAAATTGTACGAAAGGCCACAGGTGCTCAGAAGAAGGTGAGAACCACAGATCTGTGTTTGTTATTTCAGAAACTGCAATACATGAAAACTGCAGAAAGAGACGACAGGGTAAATTGGGAAATAAAAAGCAAGCTCGCGCACGTCGGTAATTTCTGCAGAATTCTTAACTAGGGATAGAAATATAACAGGCCAAGGTGCTTCCAATTCACCCCTATTGTTACAGGAATCCAAAGGACCACATCATACCTATTGTATCAGTATGCAACGAATCACATCATACTTATCGCACAGGAATCCAATAGATAATACATGTCTATTGTACATGAATGCAATGGATGATGCTACCATAGATATTCCCAATGGACCAATTCAATTTACTTGTACTGTACAAAATTTAAATGGATCAAATCATATTCCATTTGCTCCTGTTGTGTCAAATTCTAATCACTCAAATCAGCACTTGGCATCATTTATTTTGGGATTCAAATTGAAACCTAAACTCTGAAGACACAGACAAGTCATTTTTTTAATGTACAAAATGTGCCAACCATGGAAGAAGGCCAATTGCTGGGCAACTGCACTCATCAATAACCTCCGGAGCCCAATTTTGCCAAGCTAACTGCACTCATTTTCACAGCAGTAAGAATTAATGGTCATCATATTCATTATGTATAAAGATCTATCAATACTTCTATGGGAGCAGCATCACTTCTTAGAAGTCTCATCGATTTAATGTAACATTTTTTTGCTGTGCTCTCAGTTATTTTTTGTTTCGATGGAATTGCAGAATTAATAATGTAATGGACTACGGTCGCTTTGTTATGTGTTAATCAGCATCTGGCTACATTCAACTCCAAGAGCGGCCAGACCCTAAACCCTGGAGCCATCTCATGAATGAGAATATCCCTCAATTCACTGCTGTTCCATTATATTGCATGACTCCCTTCTACTGGCCATGCGATGTTTTTCAAGTGATGAACTCTCACTAAATACTCATTCAATATCACTCAAACTAATAATTGCCTCTTCACAGAGAATATAGAATCAGCACCATTGCCATGATCATTCAAAATAGGGAACTAGCTGTCTGAATAAAAGCTGCACGCATAAGCAGTAAAATCACCAAGGCCTTAATGAATAATAATGTACTGACAATTGGCTCCTCCAATGCCTCTCAACTGTTGTCCAGCTGGGTAGGATTGAACTCGCCTGATTCCATTCCATTCTTATCTATCTAATCACAGCCAAAGTATCACTTCAAGTGGCTTCTGCTTCTGCTCATGTACAGTTGGTATCTCCCAAGGATCAATTTTTAGCCCTTTCCTATTTTTCAGCGACATGTTTCCCCTCGCAAAATCATCCAAAAGTACATTTTTAGTTTGCTCATGTATACGGATGACAACTTGACCTCATCACCACCTCACTGGACTCTTCCACTGGTCTGAATTTTTAATTGACAGGGGCTCAAACCCAGCCATCCCCGCTAACTCTGACAGGCCTGCTGCTTATGTATACTTAAATGGGCGCTGGTTGGTAGGAGGCGGGACTTCTGTCCACACTTGAAAGGAAGTCCAGTTTCGGACAGCGTACAACCAATCAGATTGGCTGACAGCTCCAAAGCCCACCCTAGCACAGTGCTGTAGTGGCTGGAAGAGGCACTGCAGCATTGTGCCTGGGAATACGTGCAGGGAGCTGATTTGAAGGTAGGTGGCACGGTCGAGGGGAGGGGAACGGGAAGGGCGCCCTGGGAGCTTCGCCAGTAAGTGGAGCAGAGGGGGCAGGAGTCGGTAATCAGGGATAGGCCGGGGGCGGATTGGAGGTATCTGGTCCATGAGGGGAGTGCGCCCCCAATCAGGAGGGTGCTTCTGATGGAGGCGAATACCACCCCAATTCGCACCCAAGATCGAGGGTATTGAATTTTTCTATTTTCTACTCTCAGTTATTTGTTCTGAAGAGCTTCCTAGAAAGACTAGGTGCTCTGTCTGAGTGCTGCCCCTACACCTGTTCTCTCTAGGAAGCTCTTCAGAACAACAAGACAGCCTATTTAAAAAACACTGCAATTAGAAAGAACACCTGCTCAAAAGAGGAGCATTTCAGAGTTAATGAATGCTTGTCGAGCTATAAAACCAAACAACAGCCATCCCGCCTTTGAAATTACCTGGACTTGTCAATCAAGAGGCTTGTAAAAGGGAATAAACTGTGAAATGGAATGTAAAAAATGCAGTTCAAATCTTTTAGGCATCTAAGCATGCTCAGAGTCTTGAAAAAGTTCAAGGGGGATGAAACCTACGTGAAAAAAAGCACCTTCATTTGACAGATTATTGATACTGACATGCTGGGAGATGGTTTAAAGGCTAGAGAGAAGACTTTTACCTTCTTCTGACAGATCATTGATATTGACATGCTAGGAGAGACATCAAATGGTTCCAACACATCAGAGGGAAGACTTTAAACTGAAACTTGATATATTGAAAGACAGTTAAATGATTTTCAAAGCTACATATGGGAAGACAAGCCAAATGACCCCCATCCCAGGAAAGACCTCTGACCTGAGCCCCTCCATCCCAACCAAAGCCACCCCAGATACCCATCTCCCCTGAAAGATCCCCTAGGCACCCTGGAGGCAAGTGTAGAGAGGGTCCTCACCCCTTATCCCCCCTGGACTCCAAGGTGCTAGGTTGGCGATGCCAAGGGTGGATGAGGGGGGGGGGGTGACTGAGGTGGGAGGGCTGAAGTGGCAAGGGCCTAAAGGAGGGCACTGAAAGGGGGGGGGCATTTGGCGACCCCATAACAGAGTGTCACTCACTTGTGGGGGGTGGGGGTGGGGCTTTGCCAGCAATTGGGGGGGGGGGGGGGGTTTGCAAGATTAATCTGAAATCAGGACGCTCTTTAAAAACGGTGCCCAATTTCAGAGGCGGGGGAACTGTCTGGGATTCGGCCTCGCCCCTCTCAAGGCCAGCATAAAATCTGACCCTGTCAAAAAAAGTCTCTAAGTGCCGTTGAGTGGTGGGTGAGCAGTGTTTCTAGCACCAATGGGAAACACACCTGATTCACCACTGGCGGGAGCACTTTGACTCAAAACGGGAGAATTGGACTGGGATCTTTCGACCCCGCCTAAGTCTATGATGATGTTTTGCATGGGTCGCCTGCACTGCATCAGGGAACCCATGGCAGGGTATCAGCTTCGCTGGTACCAGAAGATTCTGCCGACATAAAGGGCGAGAAAATCCTGCCCTATGTAAGAAATCATATTGTCATGGTGTTGGTGGGGCCAGGATTGGGGAGGGGTGGGGTTTGGGTTGGCGGGGGGTGGATTGGTGCTGGAGGCGGTTAGGGTGGTAGTGAAGGGGCTGGTTCACATGCAACATAATTTGAGCCCGTTTGAGAGATCTTCCAAAGAGATGGTGCAATGATTTTTAATTGATTTCTAGAAATGATTTTTAATTGATTTCTTATCCATTGCAGATGGATGAATTATTGTTGCTATTTACATAAATAAAACTTTTCAGGCAATGTGGGAGAATAGCTTTTTCCGCACTATCTGTTTAGTTTTTATAGAAAATGCCACTAAACACATGCAACTTAAGAATGGATCAAATTAATTTGCATCATTCTGTATGAAATATCATGCAACTGTAGTTAACTATCGCTGAAAGGTTCTACTTAAATAACCAGATTTACATTCATGACATTTATTCAAAAAAAATTATTCTGAACTCGAAATATGACACTGTAACAGTCATTTTGGGACTTGCCACTGATTGTACGAATGAATTGTCTAACTGGTTGTTTTTGGACTCAGAGATAAGCATAAATGAAGAAAATGCATTTAATATGATTACTTAGAATACAGTTAAAGGCATGTTTTGTGGAAATCCTATTTCAGACCTTCACACTTGCTGCTTTCGCTTGTAGCTGTCATTTTATGCTGGTTCAAGTAGCATATATTGTGTATAATTTCTGCTTCCCAGGTAACCTCAGAGAAAGTTGGAAAGAGTTTATCAGTTAGCTTCTTAATCCGTCCATTACAAGAGTGAGTACACTTCAAAGACACTTATTAGCTGCAAAGTTCTTTAGGGTATCTCCAGGTCACGAAAGGCGTTATATCAATGCAACTGCTCTCTTTATTCTTTGCACTAATCAAATGTCTAATTCTGGTTACTTTCCGTTTCTATCAGTGGTTTCCCTCCGGTTTTCTATCTGCAGAAACTGTGTGTAAATGCACAGGAATCCAGGTTGGGCGCTGAGCGTTCCAACAGCAGCGTTTGGCATGAACTTTGTGAATGGGCAGTCTTCCTGTCAATTTTAAATAAAAATCTTTGCAGGTTAGAGTTACAATTCCATGACTGAACAAGATTTACTGCAGGCATCTTTAAACATCAAAATTATATCGTATATAATTCAAATCAAAGGGTTCTTGTCAAGTTTGTAATTTTTTAAGAACCTTAGTATGAACAGTGCGATGTCAGCTCAGCGTGACTCCTTCTAGTTCTCCTCGCTTTTCAGCTTCCTGTCCTCCCCACCCATGCCCACAATCGCCCAACCTCGATGAGGAAGCTACTAGCCCTCAGCCTATAGACCCCCAAGGGATGCACCTGGGAGTAGGAATTTGAGAACGCTTGGTGCTGCGCCCTCATTTTCTATTGCTCCATGGCAATCTACTTTGCTGTTGTTATTTGCTTGAATCACCACGCCGTCTTTAAAAGATATGGGGCTGGATTATCTGTTTCAGAGGCTACGTTCTGATGGCGGGACTGAATCAGTGCTGTTCCACAACCACGATGTGGCGCTGGCTCCACGCCTCGTGGAACTGAAACAATTGCAATGAAAAACGATGTCTGATTCGCCGGGTCAGGATTGGCACTTGAGAGGCTGACAAGCTGCAGGGGCAGCACGGTGGCACAGTGGTTAGCACTGCTGCCTCACAGCCCCAGGGTCCCGGGTTCAAATCTGGCCTCAGGTGACTGTCTGTGTGGAGTTTGCACTTTCTCCCCGTGTCTGCGTAGCTTTCCTCCGGATGCTCCGGTTTCCTCCCACAGACCAAAGATGTGCAGGTTAGGTGGATTGGCTTTGCTAAATTGCTCCTTAGTGTCCAAAAGGTTGGTGGGGTTACTGGGTTACAGGGATAGGGTGGAGGCATGGTAGGGTGCTCTTTCCAAGGGCAAGTGCAGACTCAATGGGCCCAATGGCCTCCGTCAGCACTGTAAATTCTATGATATAAGCACTCCACTCCACACACACACACTCATGCCAACCATGGCAACCCAAAGAGCAGCACCCAGGCTGGCAGGTGCGGAACTCGAGACTCTGCTAGACGCTGTTGAGAAGAGGCCGGGCACGCTGGACCCCGGGAAGACTGCCACCCACTGCCGCACACCGGACCTGGGCGCATGTGGCAAAGGGCGTGAGTGCCATAGACCCCACCACCAGGACCGACCAGCAGTGTCGGAAAAAGGTACACGACCTCCTCAAGGCGGCCAGGGTGAGTTGCCAGCACCATGCCCCTGGCACCAACCCACGTCCCACAGACCCTTAAAACCGCCCCCCCCCCCCACCTGCCTGGAGGGTGACCCAACCCCACCCGACGCCAGTCTGCTTGACCCCACCCTGCACCACGTGCCAGCACCCATATCACCCGCTGTTGCCAGGTGCCCTGTTCACAAACGCCACCAGCTGGCCGCCCCCAGTGCTGCCTGTGTCTGACTGCCTAACACTGCATTTTCATCCACCCCAAGGAAAAGGTGGCGCACAACCGCAGGGAGAGAGAGAAGACTAAAGGGTGCCCCTCACCATCCCTATGGCACGTGTGGTACAATCCAACACCCTTCCACACCACCCCACCTCCCCCACACCACGGCCCCAACCCGCGAACCAACCAATGCGTCACATCTTCGGTCTGGCAGTATCATCTGCCGATGGGGCGGGCCCTTCTGGTGTCCCCCATCCCTGGCCACAACCCTAGGGCATGTCGAGCAACGAGTTGCACTGGCAGCGAAGTGAGCCCCCAAACGCCAGCCCGCGACGCCCCGGAACACCAGTCGGCGGATTACACCGACTTTCCATCACAGCTATCTTCAACACCCTCCATCGTGCCACAGACACTCACCCCAGTTGGGCATGTGAGTGAAGAGGCTCCTGGGGCACTATCTGGTGCGCACCACACACGTGCAGTGGTACATCAGGTGGAGGTGGGAGCCCCCCCGAGGGGGCGGGCAGTCGGAGGTCAGCCTGACCCCAGGAACAAGTTGCCATCCAGCTGGGTCTCTGGCTTCTGAAAAGGCCGGGGGGGGGTGGGTCCCAACAATGTTGGAGATGCAGACACAGCCTGCGACTACATTAGGGGTTGTCAGCAACCATCCAGCGCCTGCAAGTGCAGTTGGAGGAATCCAACCGCCTGCAGGGACAGGAGGCAGTGCTGAACATGTGTGCCACCCAGTCCAACACTCCACAGGTGGCATCCACGATGGAGGCCTTGGGGGCGAAGGTAACGGCCATGGGTCAGGATGTCCAAGACCTGGGGGACTCTGTGTGGACGGTGGCTGAGGCACAGGACAGGACTGCCTTGTCACAGGCAGCTATGTACAGGGCCACCTGGACATTGCAGCGGCGCTCCAGAGCTTGGCTCAGCTATAACCCAATCGGGCACCCCGGTAGCACAGTGGCTAGCACTGTGGCTTCACAGCACCAGGGTCCCAGGTTCGATTCCCAGCTGGGTCACTGTCAGTGCGGAGATAGGGTGGAAGTTTCATTTCATATCATAGAATTTACAGTGCAGAAGGAGGCCATTCGGCCCGTCGGGTCTGCACCAGCTCTTTGAAAGAGCACCCTACCCAAGCCCACCCTATCCCCATAACTCAGTAACCCCACCCAACACTAAGGGAAATTTTAGACACTAAGGGCAATTTAGCATGGCCAATCCACCTAACCTGCACATCTTTGGACTGTGGGAGGAAACCGGAGCACCCGGAGGAAACCCATGCAGCCACGAAGAGAACGTGCAGACTCCGCACAGACAGTGACCCCAACCGGGAATCAAACCTGGGACCCTGGAGCTGTGAAGCAATTGTGCTAACCACCATGCTACCGTGCTGCCCTAAGTGAGGGCTTAAGTGGGTCGGTGCAGACTCGATGGGCCGAATGGCCTCCTTCTGCACTGTATGTTCTATGTTCTATAACAAGTCATGGCTGCAGGCGTCGACGGCATTGCCTGGGAGCTGGCTGACTTGAGCCTGTCCCAGAGGGCGGTGGAACAGTCACTGAGTGATGTGGCACAGGTAGGTTGCCCAGACCCTATGCTCCATGGCTGCGAGCATTGAGACCCTGACCGAGATGAGAGTGACCCTCCGGTGGCGGGGGAGTCCGAGGGAGGAGGAGGTGATGGAACCCGTGCCGCTGACCCCTGTAGGGGGAGGTGCCGGAATCCTCCCCCTCCCCCACCCATCCAGTCTCCCCCTCCCCCACCCATCCAGTCTCAGTCGCATCCAATGGGCAGTAGACAAAACAGGGTGGCACCACGCCGCCTGGGACAAACTGCTGGGCCCGTCCAGGCCTGGTCGCTCCAGAGGATGGCCGTCAAGGGGACCCAGGTCACAGGGCGGGAATCGCAGCAGGCCGCCTCCACCCCTGAGGCTCTGCCTCGAGATCCACCTAGGTGTAGTGTACGTTCCAGTACGCCAGGACGTTAGACACCAATTGGCACGGGTGCAGCACACGGGATAACGTTAGGGGCTAGGGCACAAACTTGTAGAAACATGTTCACCTGTTCACAATAAACACCTGTTCACAAATGTTTCAACCAGCTTCGGTGCTCTGTCAGAATGGTGTTAGGGATAGGCTGGGGTGGGTTGGCTGCAGAGGGGGCACTGGTGGGGGGGGGGGGGGGGGTGGCTGCAGAGGGGACGTTGGGGGGGACAGTGGATGTGCGGCTGTTGGAGGTGGGAACAGGTCAGGGCCCCGAGGTCAGCCACCGCTCACTGTCCCGGTTTACGGCCCCTCCCCCATCCCCCCTCCACCCCAACCACGCCCCCCGCACACAATCCCCACCTCCGCCACCCCAAGGGTTCGGTGGGACCGTGTGATGGAATGGCCAGCTTGCACACAGGAATCACCCAGGTGGACAGTGGAAAGTACTACCTGTCGTGTTGTTTACCCTGGGGTAACACGGACTGCAACTGGATGCAGTTGGACTGTAAAGCACACACCAAACTTAGACGTTAGTTCAATAATACACACAGCTTACTGTGGGTTGACACTCTACTACTCTAAGTGTACTAACTCTAGACCAGACTAGCTCTGATCCACGTGTAGAAGGTGCTAACTGATATATACACCCTGACTGTCACTACAGTTGTCACCAGTGGAAAGAGGTGGAGTGCTGATGCCTTGTGTGTTTTAGAGGGAAGCCCCCCCTAGTGTTCTGCCTGGTGATTGGTTGTGTTCTGTCCAGTGTGTTGATTGGCTAACCTGGGTGTCGGTCACTGCCTGTCTTTACCTCATGATGTACATGGGTGCATATTATGACACTACCATGGGCAGGAGTCGGACTTTGTCAAACGAAGCAGAGCACCGGAGCTCATCGCAGAGTGGGTCATCATCATCCTCCATCCCATGGTCCAGTCCCGGTGTTACTGCCAACCCAGGGTCCCAGCCCATAGTGCAGCAGATAGGAATCATGGAGGGAATTGCAGGTGCGAGGGCCCCGTGCGGTTGGTGGAGGGAGATTGACCATGGGAGGAGGTGGTTGGCGGGGGATATGGGGGTGGTTGTGGGGGTGGGACGGGATGTTCGTGCCGCCGTCGGCCAGGCCCCCCCTAGTCGGTGAACCAAGAGGCGATTAGAGCGTCCCGTGCGCGCACACATTGTGCGGCCTCCTGTGCCTGCCCAGGCCTCTTGCCCTGCCCATCTTGCCCATCTGCTGCGCAATGTTATGGAGGCTACAGCAGGCCACTGCGATATGGGAGACTCTCCTACTGCGAGAGTGGAGGGCCCCTCCAGAACGGTCCAGGCACCTGAACCACATCTTGAGCACGCTGATACAGCGCTCTATCACACCCCTGGTGGCAGCATGAGCATCGAAGCTGTTCTGCACATAGATCTGTGTTCTCCGGATTGGCGTCATCAGCCATCAACGCATCGGATAACCTGGGAGTACGTCTCAAAGGCATCGGGGATGGTCGAGATTGCCAGTATGAAGGCATCGTGCACGATTCATGGGGATTGGGCGCAGGCATGCACGATGTGCATCTCGTGGTCACACACAAGTTGCCCGTTCATGGAGTGGAACCCCTTTCAGTTTGTGAAGGCTGGCCCGTCGTGCACTGGTCCTCGTAGGGGTGCATGCATTTCGTCAACCATCCCCGAACCTGGGGCACCCCGGCGATGGCGGCGAACCTCGCTGCCCAGGCTTCCTGCAGGGCTCGGTCCACTGAAACTGATATATTGTGCTGACCGAGCACATAGGGCCCTCGCGCGGCACGGTTGCACCTGTGCACTGAGGTCTGCGAGATCCCAGACAGGCCCCAATCGAAGCCTGGAAGGATCCTGTGGCGAAAAAGGTCACGGCGACCGTTACCTTGACGGCAACTGGGAGCTGGTGTACTCCTCCATACCCCTGTGGTTCCAGGCGCGCATGATCCAGAAGATATGCCGTAGGGCCTCCCTGCTAAGCCGGAAGCTTCCAACGGCATGCCCGGTCCGGCACATCCTCAAAAGACAGGCACTGCCGGTACACACGAGCCCTAATCAGGCACCTCCTTCCCACCTACTCCTCGGCCTGTTGGGTGGCCGGCTCTCCATCCTCACCGGCAGCCTCTTGTTCCTCGGGGTTGGGCTGCTGCAGGCTCCTCCCTGAGTAGTTCCTGCTCGTACAGCCTCAGTGAATCCCGCAGGGCTGCGGCAGCATAAGAGCATAAGGCAACCGAAATCCATTGTCTACAGGGGGTGAAAGGCCGACATGTTAGCACTCTGCATACCCCTGTGCCCAACCAGGTCCAATGGTCTGCATAGTGGTCCTGGCCTCATCAATTCACACAAGTCGAGTTTTGGAAGAGAATAGTGGTTTTAATAAGCTAAGAAGTATGCCAGCCTGCTGCTGCTCCCGCACTGAGAGCTGGCCACAGGTCTGCCAGTTATATACCTCCCCTGAGGGGCGGAGCCACAGGCGGAGCCAACAGAAGCATCAACATAACAACAGTAAGTAACAGTGAATAAGAACAACAGTGAACGTATATACAGTGGTGGATAACAGTAGAACGAATTACGAATAACAGTATATATATATATAGTAGCAATATGTGGTTCACCACACATACACTCGTGGTTCCAGGCGCGCATGATCCAGAAGATATGCCGTAGGGTCTCCCTGCTCAGCTGGAATCTTCCAACGGCATGCCCGGTCCGGCACATCCTCAAAAGACAGGCACTGCCGGTACACACGAGCCCTAATAAGGCACCTCCTTCCCACCTACTCCTCGGCCTGTTGGGTGGCCGGCTCTCCATCCTCACCGGCAGCCTCCTGTTCCTCGGGGTTAGGCTGCTGCAGGTTCCTCCCTGAGTCGTTCCTGCTCGTACAGCCTCAGTGAATCCCCCAGGGCTGCGGCAGCAAGGTAGATGGTATGGTAAACCACTGTTGCACCTGTATTACGTGATGTACGGTAGGACCTGTACTACAGGTTCGCCGGTAGTCCCTGCCTGCTGGATCCTCCCAGGAGGTGGGGTCTAAATATGCGTGTCCTCCAGCCAGCAGCCATTTCGCCAGCTGCTGTGGGAGGCCACACATCTGATAGCAATAAAACCTCAGTTGGATTCAACTATCGTCTTGGTCCAATTGATCGTGCCTCAATTTATTGCTATCAGTTTCTAAGGATGGACATCCGTATCAAACCGGACCGCCTGCAGCTGGATCCACTCTCAAGCGACGCCAGAAAGGACTTCCAGCACTGGCTAGCTTGCTTCGAAGCGTATATCAACGCGGCACCAACCCCTGTTCCGGAGGCTCAGAAGATTCAAATTTTATATTCCAGGTTGAGCTCCAAAGTCTTTCCGTTAATCCAGGATGCGCCGAACTACGCCGAAGCCATGACTCGACTCAAGGACAACTACGAGCAGAAAACGAACACGCTCTTCGCCAGGCACGCACTCGCCACTCGCTCTCAACTCCCTGGTGAGTCCATAGAAGACTTCTGGCGGGCCCTAATCCCACTAGTCCGGGACTATGACTGTCAGGCCGTTACGGCCATGGAACACTCAGACCTCCTTATGCGGGACGCTTTTGTGACTGGAATTGGGTCAGATCTCATACGCCAGCGACTCCTAGAAGGGGCCACGCGCGACCTCGCAGAGACTAAAATGCTAGCGCTCTCCATGACGGTCGCCCTGCGCACGTTCAGTCCTACACTCCCAGCCGCCCGGCACACCCCTCCTACGCTTCGTGGACCCCACAGGTAGCCGCCCCAGCGGGGGCGCTGTCCACCCAATATGCCTGCGCTGCACGCCAGCCAGCGAACCCCGGGGGCCCCCGATGCTATTTGTGCGGCCAACAGAAGCACCCCCCGCCAATGCTGCTGGCCAGCGCTGCCCTTTGTAAAGCCTGCGGGAAGAAGGGCCACTTCGCCGCGGTGTGCCAGGCCCGCTCAGTAGCCACTATCGCCCCCACCCCCCTCGGTCACGGACAATGGACAGTGCCATCCCCCCCTCAGCCCACGTGCAGCCAGTGGGCGCCGCCATCTTCCCCTCCGCGCAACACGTGTGTTCCATGGGTGCCGCCATCTTGTTCCACCCCCGCATCGTGCGTTCCATGGGCGCCGCCATTTTGTAACCCTCAAGATCTTCGAGCGCCGCCATCTTGTCCACCCCTCAGCACGTGGGCACCACCAGCGTTCCAGGACCCGGGCTCACCAGCCGCCCCATTATCCGACGACCAACCAAGACTCGCCTCCATGTGAATCGACCAGTCTCTTCCGCATAACCTGACCAACGCATCCACCAGCGTGAAAGTTGATGGACATGTAACCTCCTGCCTGCTGGACTCCAGGAGCACCGAAAGCTTCATACACCCGGATACGGTAAGGTGCTGCTCCCTCACGATACACCCCGCCAACCAAAAAATCTCACTGGCCTCCGGATCCCATTGTGTAGCGATCCGGGGGTACTGTACGATCATGCTCACGGTCCAGGGCGTAGAATTCAGCGGCTTCCGCCTCTACGTCCTCTCTAACCTCTGCGCTGCACTAATCCTCGGCCTGGACTTCCAGCACAACCTCCAGAGCCTAACTCTGAAATTCGGTGGGCCCTTACCGCCCCTTACTGTGTGCGGCCTCGCGACCCTAAAGGTCAACCCACCTTCCCTTTTTGCCAGTCTAACTCCAGATTGCAAACCCGTCGCCACCAGGAGCAGACGGGTACAGCACCCAGGACAAGACCTTCATCAGGTCCGAAGTCCAGCGGCTGCTTCAGGAAGGCACATCGAGGCCAGCAACAGCCCCTGGAGAGATCAAGTGGTAGTAGTTAAAACTGGGGAGAAACGCCGAATGGTCATGGACTACAGCCAGACCATCAACCGGTACACGCAGCTCGACGCGTACCCCTTCCCACGCATATCTGACATGGTTAACCAGATTGCGCAATATCGGGTCTTCTCAACGATAAACCTGAAATCTGCCTACCACCAGCTCCCCATCCGTAAATCGGACCGTCAATACACCGCCTTCGAGACAGACGGCCGCCTATACCACTTCCTTTGGGTCCCCTTTGGCATCACAAACGGGGTCTCGGTCTTCCAAAGGAAGATGGACCGAATGGTCGACCGGTACGGGTTGTGGGCCACCTTTCCGTACCTAGACAACGTCACCATCTGCGGCCATGATCAGCAGGACCACGACGCCAACATTGCTAAATTTCTCCACACCGCTACTCTCCTAAACCTCACATACAACAAGGAGAAGTGCGTGTTCAGCATGAACCGCTTAGCCATCCTCGGCTATGTGTTCCAGAATGGAGTCCTGGGGCCCGATCAGACTGCATGCGCCCCCTCATGGAACTCCCCCTCCCCCACTGCCCCAACGCCCTCAAAAGCTGCCTGGGGTTCTTTTTCTACTATGCTCAGTGGGTCCCAAACTATGCGGACAAGGCCCGCCCACTCATACAGTCTACCCAATTTCCCCAGGAAGTCCACATCCGGGGTGTCGCTCCCGACTTGGCTCGCAGCTCCGGAAACCGTGCTTCTCCATAACCACATCCGACTCCACAAGGCGGACCCGTTGGTGGAGAGGGTGCACTTACTCCACGCAAACCCCCAGTACGCCGACGTGGCGTTCCCCGATGGCCGCCAGGATACTGTCTCCCTCAGGGACCTGGCACCAGCAGGTTCCACCCCCACACCACCTCCGCCCCCGGCGCCACCTTCCCCTTCCCCGTCGCTCCCAACAGCACAACCCCCAGGACCATCCGTCCTCCCCCTGCCTACGCACGACGCTCCCGGAGTCACCATCGACCAGATCAGCACCAACATTGCCGACACCACTGCGTCGCTCCCAGAGGAACATCAAGGCCGCGGACCGGCTAAACCTCTGACCGGTCCACCGGACATCAAAGGCCATTTGCTTCCTCAAATCTTGTAAATATTAACTCATTGTTGTATATAGTTATCCACCACCCCCACCGGACTCAATTTTTAACAGGGGTTGAATGTGGTAAACCACTGTTGCACCTGTATTAGGTGATGTACGGTAGGACCTGTACTACAGGTTCGCCGGTAGTCCCTGCCTGCTGGCTCCGCCCAGGAGGCATGGTATAAATATGAGTGTCCTCCAGCCAGCAGCCATTTCGCCAGCTGCTGTGGGAGGCCACACATCTGATAGCAATAAAGCCTCAGTTGGATTCAACTATCGTCTTTATCCAATTGATCGTGCCTCAGATGGCAACAGAAATCCATTGTCTACAGGGGGTGAAAGGCCGACATGTTAGTACGCTGCATACCCCTGTGCCCAACCAGGTCCAATGGTCTACACGGTGGTCCTGGCCTGCACTCCAGCCCCTGCCTCCACATGTCCCCTCCCATCCCCTGGGACTCTGCCCCCCTCACCACACCCCTGCCCCTGTCGGTGCCCGGCACCCATCCTTGGCACCAGGCATACTGGTGGCTGGCGATACCCCGTCGAGCTCACTCCTGTAAGGGCTACAGTGGGCTCTGCCCTTGGGTGGGCTGCGTGATGCTTCACCGGCGGGTGGCGCTTGGTTGCAGGCGGGGGGGGAGGGGTTGTGTTGGTGTGATGGAGGTGGTGGAGGAGTTCCGGCGAGCGGAGCTCCTCAGTATAGAAAACGGGGCTATGTGTGATGGCAGCCGCGCGGGTGCTACCTGCTAAGGCCCCGGATCTAACCTGAGTGATGTTTGATAGCGTTGTGGTGCTCGGTACAATGAGTACCAGGAACACAAATAGCTAAACCCGCTCGCTATGGGACTTTGCTCCCATTTAGTTAAATCACATCATTGATTTTTATTTGAAAATTAATGAGAGCACATTGTAGAGGCCATTAGCAAAGTTGCTAAGATCAGGAGAAAAGGTAGATGTAATGACCTCCAATTGGCATTATTGGTTGGCCAATTGGAGTATGAGCTCCCTCAATGATAGCTCATTGAGGGGGCCCATATAAGCACCTGTGTAGGCTTTGTGAACCAGTCTTAAGTTGACTGGAATGCTAGCAGCACTGTTTGGAGCTGCTCTTGTATATAGTTATTGCAAATAAATATTGGTGTGGTGATGGAACCCCTGCCTCCTGTGGATTATTACAGTAGACCAAATGAGCAAGGGGTCCAAAGCTTGAAATTTTAAAATCTATAGGTTGCAAGAGCATTTGAACATTTCTTCTTCAGTTTCTCTTCCTCTGAAATCCTGCTGTATTTCAAAGGCCTGGAGAAAGAATGAGTTTGAGTCAGAAATGGTGCAGGAATGATGCAATATGCTTGGAGTTCAACACAGAGAATCAAGGCCAATTTATCAACTTGCTGATACAAACCTGTCAAATTTCTCGTAAACTGTACGTCATTGCTGCAGTGTTCTCAAAGTAACATTTTTTTCAAAATGTATTCTTCCACGGGGTGTGGGCGTCGCTGGCTAGGCCAGCATTTAATCCCCATTCGTCGTCACAAATATTTATTAATTTACGCTCCGACTTATCAAGTCACTGTGAGGTGCACCAATCTTTGCAGCCATTCACTAAATGTGCAACCACCTTGTATCGCAGAGGTGTCTCACTCAGTGCTTAAACATGCTTTGGCCTCTCATGTTGAGAAGGAAAATGCATTTGGATTGCATTTTCCATGATGCTCCTAAGCACTCTGCAGCCAATGAAGACGTTTTTTGTTGTTGAAATCTTGTCACTGTCATAAGGTAGGGGAATGTGACAGGCCATTTGCATGCAGTTCAGTTCCCACAAGTGCAATAAGATAAATGACCAAGTAAACTGCTTCAGTGATCTCCGTGGAGGCGTCGCCTCAGCACTCAGTGTCATTTCTTTAACACAACTTGGCTTCTGTTATCATAATAGGAAGTTTGAACGGTTCCTGAGGGTCAAAGGTAAAGGAATGTTAGAATGTAATGAACAGAGAGAGACCTGTCTCTGTTTATCTCACTTCTAACATTCCTTTCTAAGTGATCCTTGAAGGCACGTCTATCTTCAACTTTGCTTACGCCTGAAACGACTCAACCATGGACTTAAATCTCTATTACAGGAGCAGACTATGTCATTGCCGGAATGACCAGACTGCTCTGTAACTTTTCGCAATGTTCTTTCAAACACAATCTGGTTGTCTCGTTGAAATAGGGAAGGTGACAACATATTTTTCTTTTAAATGTCAATTAACTGAGGGAGGGGGACCAAAATTACATCCTTGTTTCATATCAGTCAAAATACTTAAGTAAAGAGAGAGACTGGGGCTTCTCAGCACCTTTGACACAATGCCAATTTGTTATGCAGTCAGCGGAGATAACAATTTTGTGATCTGATGTAATCGTGATAAGTCAATCCAGCCCTCGGTCTGGTGTACTGTATCGCAGTAGATAGCAGTATGAACGGCCTACGTCCGCTCTCATCTCAACTTCCAGGAAGTACTGGTGGTTTGGTAACTGGTGCATGCTTGATTCTGGCAGCTTGTGGAGATAGTAACAAAAGTATTCTCTCACACAATGTGCTGATTGCATGACTGTCTTTCAGTCCTTCACAGGTTCAACTCAAATCAGTTATTAAATGCCTTGTGGTTTGTTCTGTGGTCACAGCATCAGTTTGTAAAGCCACCTTCAACAGGTGGCTACTCAACCGTTTAACCCCTTCTGTTCTTTTATGTTGTTCTGTATTTCATCCGAAACACTGCTGCCCGTATCCTAACGTCTGTGCTCAGTGACCTACATTGGTTCCTCCTCCACGCTCAGTTTTAAAGTGCTCATCCTGGTGTTCAAATACTTCCCAATCTGTGTGACCTCCACAAGCTCGGAAACCTTCCAAAATCTCGGAGCTCCTTCAGTTCTGTCCTCTTGCATATCCTTGATTTTATTTGCTCCACCAGTGTTCCACCATCAGCTGCCTGGGCCTTTAATTCTGAAGTTCCCTCCCCAAACCTCTCTCCCTCTTTTTCAATTCAGTCTTCTCTCAACATGCTTTTGGTCACCTGACCTAATATATCTCAATTTGGTTCAGTCAGGTTTGTTAATGCCCTTATGACGTGCCCAGGGCTGGGTTGCTATATTAAACATGCGATATTTATAGAATCCCTCCAGTGCAGAAGGAGGCCATTGGGTCTATTGAGTTTGCACCGACACCCTTAAAGAGCACCCTACATAAGCCCAATCCCCCCCCCCCCCCCACCCTATCCCTGCAACCACACCTAACCTTTGGTTGCTAAGGGGCGATTTTAGCATGGCCTAACCTGCACGCCTTTGGACTGTGGGAGGAAACCGGAGCAGCCGGAGGAAACCCACGCAGACACGGGGAGAACGTGCAAACTCCACACAGACAGTCACCCAAGGCCAAGGATTGAACCTGGGTTACTGGCGCGGTGAGGCAGCAATGCCAACCACTGTGCCACCGTGCCACCCCAAAGAGATATAGAGCTTGTCCGAGATATAAACCCGGGACTTCTCGCAGGTTCTCCGATTATAATACCCAGAGCGGGAATCATACCCATTTTAAACAAAAAACATTGCGTGGAATATTCTGACTACCTTTGACCTGAAATAAGTCCAGTATGGAAAATTTGTATTTCTTTTAAAATATCTATGAATCTGTAATTGTTTGTAAGAATTTGCATAAATTGTCATTTTCTTGGATGATAGGAATTTCTGATCCATGTGACCTGGGTACCCTTGACCTGGAAACAGTGCCAACTGGAAGGAAATTAAGCCAATATCCATGTGGTGAGATATAAAAGGTACTTGCAGAACAAAGGAGAGCTGAAACCTGAAGGCGATCAATGGATAGATGCAGACAGGAGAAAGATCGGGGCCCACCAATTTGCGGGCGGGCCTGTGCCGTGGGGGCACTCTTTACCTCCGCGGCAGCCGCTGTAAAGGTCCGCCATGGCCGGCGCGGAGAAGAACCCTTGCGCATGAGCTGGGATCACGCTGGATCCTCCTGGCGCATGCGTCGACTCATGCCGGCCAGCGGAGGCCCATCGGCGCCGGTTGGTGAGGCGCCAACCCGGCCGGCGCCGGCCTAGCCCCCGAAGGTGCGGAGGATTCCGCACCATCCGGGCGGCCCGACGCCGGAGTGGTTCACGCCACTCCTCGGCACCGGTACGGCCCGCTCCGCCGGATACCGGATAATCCCGGCCCAGTTCTTCTGTTAATGAGACAGGGATTTTTGGAGGCATTGTGTAAGCTGGCTAAAAAGGTCTAAAACTTGAATGCCTACATGAATTTATTAGAGGCGCTAAAGATCTGGATGTTTTACAGAAGTGGACAAATTGTGAACTGAGTGTTGGTCGATTGAAAAGAAATCCTGGAGTGCTACGCCATCAGGATTATCATGATCCACGGGAGAGAAGATTCATAGAGATATGTCTTTCGGTTGATAATTGTAGTCGTAAAATGCAGAGGTGAGGGCTTTGTCAGATAAGGCTAGTGACCTTCCCTGCATGAATAAAACAGCACTTTTTCTTTCTATTCATTCATTTTATAGGGGTGTCGCTGGTCGGCACCTATTTCCCATCCCTAATTGCCCTTGAACTGAATGGGCTTGCTGAACATTTTGGAGGATATTTTTAAGAGTCAGCCACATTGCTGCATCACGTGTATGCCAGACCAGGTAAGGATGGCAGATTTTCTTCCCTGAAGGATATTAATAAGCCAGATGGGTTTTTACGACAATCGTTTCATGGTCATCATTAGACTTTTAGTTCCAGATTTGTATTGTATCTACTGTGGTGGGATTCAATCTCAGGTTCCCAGAGTGCTCCTGGGTCGCTCGATTACCGGTCCATTTACAATACCATAATGTCACCGCCTCCCCACTATGCAACCAAACGTGCTGAAGGGGAATGCATGTGGTTGTGTAAGATGTATCTTTGGTGTATCAACTATTTAAAGTGCAATTGACCTTTTTATTTGAAGTACCAATTCCTGTTCATTCATGTGTAATTTAAATCTGACTCATGTTAAAATTAAAGTTTCGAAAGGTGAACCTTGTTGGTGACTTGTTCCATTTGGGGGCCATTCAATAAATTTGATATTTTTTTTGGCTTATGATTTTCCCACAAGGATTGTAACAAAATCCTCTTTGGTTTCAAAAACTATCCCAGTTTGTGTTTTATTCACAATATCCAACAATCACTAGAGCTTTTAATTTGTATACACATGGCGGTTACAGTTTGAGGTTTTTACTCTTGGCCTTTTTCTTGGGCTCAGCACCTCAGCCCACTCCTGAAGGTGAGACCTTCCTCTCCTCACCAAACGGTTGATTGTTTGATATATCAAATGGTCCCAATTGATTGTCATTGGCTTTTGAAATAGAGGGCAGTTGAAGATACACTTCACGTGACCACACATTAGGCTGTAAATTGAAACTGACAAGGGAAGTCAAGTGAAGCCATGATACACTGGTTCTCATTACTGTCAGGCTTAACAATCCCTCAATCAGCATCATTCAGAAAAGATTATCTGGTTATTACAGAATTGTCGTGTGTGGGATCTTGCTGTGTACTAATTGGCATTACAACAGTGACTACACGTCAAAATTGCCTGCAAAGCACTTTGGGATGTATTAGGATTGTGAAAAGTGTAGCACAAGGGGGCAGCACGGTAGCACAAGTGGTTAGCACTGTGGCTTCACAGTGCCAGAGTCCCAGGTTCGATTCCACGCTGGGTCACTGTGCGGAGTCTGCACGTTCTCCTCGTGCCTGCGTGGGTTTCCTCCGGGTGCTCCGTTTTCCTCCCACAGTCCAAACATAGAACATAGAACATTACAGCGCAGTACAGGCCCTTCGGCCCTCGATGTTGCGCCGACAGACGTGCAGGTTAGGCGGATTGGCCATGCTAAATTGCCCCTAGTGTCCAAAAAGGTTAGGAGGGGTTACGGGGATAGGGTGGAAGTGAGGGCTTAAGTGGGTCGGTGCAGACTCGATGGGCAGAATTCTGCACTCTATGTTCTATGTTGTGGAGGTGCTGGCGTTGGTCTGGGGTTAGCACAGTAAGAAGTCTTACAACTCCAGATTAAAGTCAAACAGGTTGGTTTCAAATCACTAGCTTTCGGAGCACTGCTCCTTCCTGAGGAAAGGTTGTGTTCTATGTCCTAATGCAAGTATTTCTTTCCCTCGAAAGAGGGAAAAATAATAGTCAAGTCTGTTGTGAAACTGCAATGCAAATTGGACTGGACACAAGAGGCAAAGTTTTCCGGCTGTCCACGCTGGTGGGGTGTTCCAGTCCTGCCGAAGGCTCACCGCCGCTGTGGGTTTCCCAGCGGCGTGAGGTGGATTCAATGAGAAATCCCATCGGTAGCAGCGGCCACCTACTGCCGTCGAGAGACACACTGCGGGGAGGCCAGAGAATACCACCCAAGGTCTAAAAATAATCTTTTTATGGCAATTTGTTGCTGACCATCCCTGGAGTCTCTTGTATCTTTCCTTACCCAATTACTCCAATCACCCAATTTCAGCAACATGTTGAGACACAAATCAAACATATGAACAGATAGAATGCGCCAGAGACCTGTATTTGAATTCTAGAATATGGCCCTTTCATTGTATGCCTCAGACATGTCTGGATTAGTGGGGTTACTGGGTTACGGGGACAGGATGGAGGTGTGGCCTTAAGTAGGGTGCTCTTTCCAAGGGCCGGTGCAGAATCGATGGGCCGAATGGCCTCCTTCTGCACTGTAGATTCTATGATTCTGTGAGATTGTGAAAATAATATTGGCAGGGAATAACCATTTTCTAATCCCTGATTTTACTCGGTTGGGATAAATCTAATATCATGAGCCGCCAGAGAAAACGATGCTGAACTGTGGTCCCTTAACTCAGCACAGCCAGTTCCTTTCCAAATCTCTGAAACTATCAACTCAGTTTCCGTCTGCAGGTATAGCATAACATAACTACAAATCACATAGAGCTTGCACACCTACACACCCGCCCTCGCCCATTATGAAACCACTTAACCATGAAACCCCACTCCTGTCGTATGCCTGTCTGTGCCATCATTGTTATTTAGCTTCCCATGCTGTTGCTCACAATTTCAAAGAAAAATGCAGCATGCGAGCGCTGAATTCTCAGTGAGATATAGCTGGATATTGTTTCTTTGTGTGTCCCCTGATGAGACTCTAACGTTTCGGTATACAGGTAGCTGCATTTGAGTCTGGCATTGTGTTATATTTCAGAATTTTACTTCACCTGGAGGATATTTGGGCAACACTGCACTTGTGTCTGTCAAGCATTTCTTGCTTATCATTGGCCTTGCACTGTTTGGCATAAATCTTTAGTGGTATTATTGAAGGAACGCCAAATAACCTTGTGAAAATATTTTTAAAAAAGCAAATGGGGCCCTGGCCTTTATATCTGGAGGACCAGAATACAAGGGGGTAGGAGTCATGCTAATACAAATCCCTGGTTAAAACACACGTGATGCTCTGGGCATCACATCCCAGAAAGGGCAGGCGGACAGTAGAGGGAGTACAGTATTGATTTATCAGAATGGAGGAGAGATTACACAGACTAACGATGTATTTCCCTGAATTTAGGAGTTGACGGGTGACTTGATCACATTAAGTTTCAGATATTGAGGGTGATAGAAGGGAGATGGACACTAAAAGATCAGGACCAGGGGCGGGATTCTCCGCAAACCGACGGGGCGGGCCACTCCGGCTCCGAGGAGTGGCGTGCACCACTCCGGCGTCGGGCCGCCCTGAAGGTGCAGAATCCTTTGCACCTTCAGGGGCTAGGCTGGCGCTGAAGGGCTTGGCGCCATGCCAACTGGCGCCGAAGGGCCTCCGCCGGCCGGCACAAGTTGCCGCATGCGCGGGAGCGCCAGTGTGTGCTGGCATCATCCCAGCACATGCGCAGGGGGATTCCTCTCCACACCGGCCATGGCGGAGTTGACAGCGGCCGGTGCGGAGGGAAAGAGTGCCCCCACGGCATAGGCCCACCCGCGGATTGGTGGGCCCCGATCGCGGGCCAGGCTACCGTGGGGGGCACGGGCCGCGCCCCCCGGAGGCCGCCCGTGGAGCCAGGTCCCGTCGGTAAGGACCTGTTTGTGATTTACGCCGACGGGGCCCGCCGAAAACGGGCGGCCACTCGGCCCATCGCGGGCCGGAGAATCGCCGGGGGGGGGCCGCTGCCAACGGCCCCCGACTGGCGCGGCGCGATTCCCGCCCCTGCCAAAACACCGGCGCTGGAGAATTCGGCAGCCGGCGGGGGCATGATTCACGCTGCCCCCCGGCGGGGGGTCGGAGAATCCTGCCCCAGATACCTCAGGGTTGAAATTAGGAAACATTTCTACACACAAAGGGGTGGGAGAAGTTTGGAACCCTTTTCCACAAATGGCAATTGATGCTGGATCAATTGTAAATTTCAAATCGGAGCATGACAGATATTTCTTAGCCAATGGGAGTGAGGGATGTGGGGCAAAGGCGGACATTTGAAGTTGGTGCCCAGGTCAACCATAATCCTACTGGACAGTGGAACACACTCAGGGTTGCCTGTTCCTTTGTCCTTATGGTCCTATGTTGTATCCAGTTTTTCCTATTTTAGTGGAGACATTAAGTTGTTTATTTTAAGCAGGTTAATGCCTGAATGGAAATCGTGACAGGCAGCAACTTCATATATATTTTTATTTGTTCTTGGGCTGTGTGACACTAAGAATGCCGACATTTAACGCCTTTCTCCAATTACCTGGCAAAGGTGGTGGCAAAGTCCTCTCTTTAAACCATTGTCTTTGTGCTCCCATTATGATATCAAGTCGTCATTTTTAGTTTTTTGCCTCGGCAATGATTAGAGGTACGGGGGTGATCTGTTTTTTATTATGCAATATAGAGCCAGTTGACAGTTCATCTGACATAAAGGTTAGTCAAAAAACCATTGCAAATCGCTTGGGGAAAGTCAGTCACGTTTCACTTAAGTGACGATTTCAGTGAACACCGTTAATGACTATTTGCAAGTGCGTCCGGTGACCATTATTGCGACGAGGCATGCGCCCACTAGAGGTGAGGCTCACGTCAATCTGATTCATGTTTGCCAAACCCCTGTCCAACAATTAAACAAACCCTCAGATAAACAGATATCAGATCACCGCAGAAACCATCACTTCAGACAGCCATCCGTCCACCACAGAAAATGCTTTTGCGTAGGAGGTGACCGTTTGTGTGGCCATCTGGTAACTCTGTATCTAAGGCAATCTTTCTGAAGTTGCTTAGCCACAATGACAGGGAACCTCCTTAGGGTTGCGGCTGCCCGGCTTTGTTGGAAGTTCAACCTTGGCTCTGTTCATGCACACAAACAGGGTTTCCGGCATATTTCTGATCGCGTTATGGCATTTAGTGGGATTTAGTGAGAAAGTTCCTGGCCTGCGTATCTGTCTTAACAATTATTGTGGTAAATTGGTCATAATAAGCCTTATTCTCAGGGCGAAGCACTTACTAATTGGTAGACAAGTGTCAGAATCGACCTGATGCAGTTTTAACCTAGTTCTGACTCATTATCTAAAAGAGACCACGCTACAGATTCACCTTTTCAATAACTCCCCGAGGCACCTAAGATTACATTTTCGGTAGAGTTCCAGTGGTTACTTGACTCTCGGCTTCCAGGTTTATTTGGAGGATACGAATGAACCCATCAATAATCATAAATTTAAAAATTCAAATGGGAAATACATTTCTAACAATAGAAGTACATCAATTCTTGGCCTTTACTGATTAATTAGCTGAGAAACAAAACATACACAGTGATGTGAAAACTTGCTCGCTCAAGAGTAGAACTTATTGTCCATGTGGATGGTGGAAGCAAAGACAATGAATGATTTCAAAAGGAAATTGGATGGAAATTTTTAAGGAAATGAACTTGCAGGATTATTGAGGGGGAGGGGCGATGGGATTGACTAGATTGATCCACGAAGAACTGGCATATGGAATCGATAGCCGAATGCCCTCCTTCTGTGTGATAACTGACTCTATGGGGCGGGATTTTCCAGCCATTCCTGCCGACAGGATCTTCCAATCTGCGGATTCCCTGGCAATGGAGGGTGTGAACAAAAGGAAATTCTATTGGCAGTGGCAGGACCGGGAGATCCCACCACCGGCCCAATGGTGGGCTGTTTCCACCACCTCAAAACACGCCACGGTGGTTGGGGGGTGTGGAAGATCACACCCTGTGACCTAATGACCCTGCCTCGAAGAATATTCACTCAAAGTTCATGACCAATCCTTTGCATCAACTCCAATGCCCCTGTGTGGATATATAGCCTGAACTTCAGATTTAATTCATCTGTTCAAATCTGAGAAACCACCATGAATCTGAAAAGGAGCTCGCAAAAGTCAGTTCAGTCCACCCAAATCCTACAAATGAAATATTTAACCTACGGATAAGTCTTTCGTTAACACCCCCATACTCCGTCAAAACAAGGAACCAGGACAAACAGCTACCAATTAAACTGTCTTTGTGCCACTTGTGAATTTTATCATTAAAACTAACTAATCGATTGGATTTTCCCATATGCCTCTTGCCCCAATGTCAGGGTTCAAACTGGGGCCTTGGACCCACGCGTGCCATGCAATTAAGGATGATGGAGCGGCTCTTGATTCAACCACCAGGCCGGCAGCTCTAGATCCTTGGCAAGTCGTCGGGGAGCAGGTGTTCCTGAGACAGGTAGGAAATCACGAGAGGGGAGCGGCCTCAACATGCAGCTGCCCTCAGAGGCAACGTTTAAATTCAGAGGCAAGGTCCCTCAGAGTGGAGGGGGAACCCTTTTGCATCAGAGGTTGGACTGCGTGTGTGGCCTTTGCTATTCGCAGTTTCCCCTTTACAGATTACAGCCTCTGGTTCCAATGGCTTCCTCCCGCCCCTCGCCCAAACATGCCACCTGCCTCCATCGAGATGGAGGCCTCCCCTTGTGACAGGAGGGGTGTTGCCTTTTCTTCTTTTCCTGTGGCTCTGCTCTAACTACGGCAATCAGTGGGTTTGCCCTTCTTTCTTTGATATCTATATTCTAATGCTCCGAGTCGCCAGGTATCAACTGATACCACCACAAGGTTCAACCGGCTATCGATCAAAGAGCCAAACACCAGTTAGTTAGTTCAAGGTCAAGGGTACATTATTTACACACAATTAGTCATGCAACAAAAACACTACTATTTAACTACACCTATCGACTAAGACAACCTGTACTCAACTTCAGGCACCCGGCTCAGGTCAGAGGAACAGTGGCCGCTGTTCGATTCTGGATCTATCGAGTCTGGAGAAGTAACTGCTGCTCAGCTAGACTCATCCGTCTGGTAGCGAGCGTTGAACTTGGACTTGCTTCTGGTGGTGCTGCGATTGGAGATGGTCATGACCAGGGCACCAGGTCCAAGAGAGGACGAACATATGGCAAACTTTTCTTCTTATACTTGGGGGTTTTCGCGCTCTTTTGGGCTGTCCTTCAGTTTGGACCCCACTAATTGGGTGATCCTTGATCACTCTGTTCGATTCCTAACCAATAAATGGGCGGGGGCTTGGATGGCTGGGCGTGTCCCTGGCGGTCACTGACCCCGTTGTTTACATTGCCCTTGAATAGGGAGTGGCGCCGAAATGTCTGTGACTGTACCGGTCGCTCGAGTACCAGTCCTTTGTCTTGGTGGATTTGGTCGGGAGTTTCGATACCATCTGGACTTCTTGCTTGCAAATATACATTTCAGGCTCTGAGCCTGCCTGAGTCTTGCCCTGTCCATTTTACCTGCTAGGCTTTGCGAGTTTCTCTGTCCCTAATTGCAAGTGGCCATCCCAGATGGCTACAGGGGGTTCCTCTGCTGCTGGGAAAATTATCAACATTTGGGGCCTATATTAACTGAATTGGCTGCCCGCCTCTGCCTGGGGGGCAGCTGACCCACGTCCCAGCCTGCCTCTGAGGAGCCTCCCCAGTGACGGGAAATGTGTCAGGGAGCCATCCTGATGCGGCTCCCTCCTATTTTCCTGGGCCTCTCGCCCCAAAGTTCACTACCCCATTATTCGGAAAATCCTGCCCTGGGTGTTTGATGCTGTTGGGCGTTACGTCAGATGCATTCATATGGCAAATAGATTCACGTAATTGGTGTCCATTTCGCATCTGCATTCAAAGACAAGGCAAAGCGATGCATTTCGTGCCTCCATTTAAGCATGCAATGCGTGGTGAATGGGAAATAGATTTGTGATATTATCTAAGAGGTCCAGATGGAGCAAAAACAGTGCACAAATTGTGTGAAGTGAGAAAGCAGTCCATTTTCGTTACTGAGTCAGGTAACAACTGTTCACCCAATTCCGAGGACAGTAGATTCTGGTTAACGGCTTTATGAAATGCTGAACTTACATATGTGGTCATTGTTTCTAAGTGAAAAACCTGTACAGGAACCTGAACCACAGGGTGCAAGTCAGGTTGTAATTAATACCAGGACTTTTTGATTAAGGTCGGCTTCTTTGTTCAATCTGAAATCCTGACTGGAAAAGAATCTGCCTTGGTATTCATCCTTCCTTCTTTTCCCCTTTCTGTTTCTCCTGCTTCCCCGTTCCTCATCCTCCTTTTCACTGCTTCGTTAATTTACATTTTCAAATATACTACTTGGAAAATTAATGTTAGGTTTGCCGAGCTTAGTGTCGGAGCGGAAGGAAGGTCTGTTTTTCATCAAAGTGTGACTGGGGATCGAGCAATTTGAGTACGCTGCAGTCAGTCCCCTCTCAACCGTCCATGTATCGAAAGAAACTGAAATCTTAGCAAGGTTTGAACCAGGTATTAATATGGAATCAGACCAGTGAACTAAAGTCTACATGCATCCCTCACTCCACTAAAAGGCCTGACCATGCAGCTTGTAAACCCAGTCCCAACCTCTCCAGGGCCGATCTTTTACACTGCTGACTGACAGGGTAGGTAATGAATGAGAAGTCGAGCGTTCTTCTTGGCACTTGTCGCAGTCTGTCTGTCACTATCGAACCCTGAGCAATCTTTCCCACCACCCCCCAACCCCCCTGCTCCTCCCCCACCCCACCCTCCCTTCCCAAGTCACTGAAAAATAAACGTTTTGGCATCAGGCCATTGGGGCCCCTGGTCATTTTGTTTCTCCTCCTGCTGTTGAGTTGCTCCACCTGACAAGCAGAGTCCTAACTTCCGCCAGCTCATCAGCTCAATCATTTGCAAGCACAGCAGAGCAATTAACACAGTGCGGCTGAGTGAAGCAGCTGCTCCCAGACAGACACGGTGCCACTGATGCTATCTATAGTCACAATCCTTCCGAGGGGTAAACAACAGCCGAGTGCAATATGCAGGAGGAAGTACCATGCCGAGAAGTAGCATTCGGGGACCAGCTTCGTGGCCCCTGTGGTTCTTCCTCTTTAACCCATTCTGTACCGACACTCATCCTGTGAATGAGGGCAAGGGGAAAGGATGGGGTTTGTGCATTAATACGGCTCGTTGAGATTTCCTTTATCTGCACTTTCACATATGTACTCAGTGGCTTGTAGCAGTCATTAACACAGTCCTATCGGTAACACATTCTCACTGCAACAGATCATACCATCACCTTCGTATCATCAGAACACACAGCAACTCTTTTATAAAAAAGAAAATTCTGCAAATACTCAGCAGATCTGGCAGCATCTATAGAGAGTGAAATAGAGTTAACATTGGATGACCTTTTCTTAGCAATGGAAGGAGATATTTGAAACAAATACAGAACCAAGGTGGTGGTTTTGAGTAGAGGAAAGATCAAAATGGCAGGCCTGTGATAGGGTAGCGGGCAGGAGCGATTAATTGGTTCAAGAGGTTGTGATGGTACGAGGCAGTGGTGATGGGCAAATAAAGAAGAAAAAGATGTGTGCGGAGCTGTTTACAGCAAAAGCATTACTGGCACCCACCCTCCAAGGAAGTGAGGGCAGTGGGTACCATCGGAGAATGAAATTGGACGGAATCTTCTGCTTTAGTTGGTGGGAGGTGGGAAGGGCATTTACCTGTTCGGATTAATGCTCAAATCCTGCTGCTGTTTGACAGAGGCTAGTAAAACCTCCCCTTCCATGTCATTCTGAAACAATTGACTTTCTTTCTCTCAATGGACTTGACATCATGAAATGTTTCAGAGGAAGGCTAAATACAAGACTATGTTTAGTTTTTTTTAATAGAAATGTACTTACGTTAACCCTGCCACCTTTCTGCGTCAGGCGGAATTAAGTTTGGGGTGGCGAGGTCCATAGTTGGCCTTCTGGTTCCGCTGTCAATTGAGGTCCTTAAACAGCTAATTTAAGACCACTTAAGGACCTTACCCTGTCACTGCTGGGATTAATCCAGTTGCAAGTGGGTCCACCACCATGTGGCATGTACGACTGTACGACAGGTAAACCTCGGTGGGCCAATGGTCACCTTGGACAGAGGGAGTGTCCCTCAATCAAAGGCAAAAGCCTGATCAAAGGACTGGACATCAGGATGGGGGGTATGGGGGTGGGACAGTTTTTCCTGTTTTTATTCCAGCAGCCACAGTATTTTGCCTTTGAACAACTGAGAGATAACCCCCTTTCTCTGCGATCTCCACCCTGAAAATGTCTCTCCCCTACACTCCGTCCAGCTCCCCCACATTATCTATCTATCTAGCCGGGATCCTCCAACCCTGGGATTCCAATGTGAGGGTGTCCTTCCAGCAGCAGCCACAGGTTCCTCAGTGGCGCTGCAGAGTGCAAGAGCTGCCGGACTCTGATTGACCAGCAGCTCTCACTAGTTGGGACTTCAGCCCCCTGAGTCTTGATTCCAGGGAAAGGCCCAGGGGAAGCCCCACCACCAGCTTCACCACTGCCAAATTGGCTTGTGGCTTGGCAGGCAATCCTCAAAGGGGCCATCGAGGGCCTCTCGCTTTCTCTTCAACCAGCAGGCGAGATCCAAACGCTACGTAAGAATTCCTCCCACTGAGTCCGGGGCTTAATGTTCCCAAAGGAAGTGTGGTCCCTTGAGCTTTGCAAATAGGTCATCAACTAGAATGGTTAATTCGGTTTCTCTCCAAAGGTGCTGCTTGACCTGCTAGGTGGTTCACAGTCTTTCCTGTTTTTATTCCAGCAGCCACAGTATTTTGCCTTTGAACAACTTAAAGCAAACTGGGTTTATGCAGTATGGAGACTCGAAAGTTTTAGATCACAGGGAATCTTTGAGTTACACCAGAGTATGGAACATATCAGTACCTCAGTCCCATTGGAATTTCTATTGCACTTGTCTGCATCTAATTTAATAAAGCTAAGCATTGAGGTGAGATGGCAAAGGTGTTATAAAGTTTTTTGCCTCTTCACACACTTTCAGCACATTCAAACACTTATGTCATTCAAAAGGCTTGCGTTACTTTAGAAGAACATCGAATGTTGAAATTTAGACCTAAACCCAAACCTCAATCTGGCCAAACCCATTCCTGCAACCTATACTGTAAATTTAAATGAGATGTAAGACCAACAAATCACTCCTTAATTGATAAAAATACAGAATGAATATTTTTCACACACTGTAATTGTAAAAACAGAGACTGAAGGAGGTTTGGTGTGTTAAGAAGAGAAAGAAAAAAGCCTGACTGAGTGAAAGATAAATTAAATAATGCAGGGAACAGGTCCAACAGTCAATAGCACCAATGCCATGCACAGCCATATTCTGATCTGGGGGAATCAAGATTGCAATTAGGGTGTAATGTCTAAGAGCTGGCCGCAAGCTGGGCCTGTGGGAAGTGAATTTGGCCAGCCACAGCCTTGGCTCACAGCGCAAACTTTGCCCCTTTCTTTGCCTGTGGACCTCATTTCCTGTGGACTCTATTTCCTGTGAACCCTGTTTCCTGTGGACTCTATTTCCTATGAACCCTGTTTCCTGTGGCCTCTATTTCCTGTGAACCCTGTTTCCTGTGAACTTTATTTCCTGTGGTTCTTCTATTCCTCGATTGCCATTTTAAGCCGGTTAAATGAAGTCCAGTGTTACCTGGATGGCATCCTGGTGACTGGGATGAACATCTCTGCAACCTAGGTGGCACACTTCAGAGATTAGAAGATTGAGGGCGGGATTTTACCACTAGCCCATCGTGTGTTTTCCGACCTTGGAGGAGGCCCGCCAACGGGATCTACTGGTCCTGCCGCTGTCAATGGGATTTTCCGTTCACAGCACGCCTCGTCACTGGAAAACCCGTGCGCCGGCTTGGGACCGTAATTTCCAGCTGGCACGAACAGCCGCTAAATCCCGCCCTATAGGTTAAGAGTCCAAAGATACAAATGCAAACTTTTCCAATCTTAAATCAAATAACTGGGACATGTAATCGACACCAAGGGACTTCATTTTGATCCAACCTACCCCGCCAGTTTGCGTGTGATGCATCATCCTACAGTGTTGGGGCAATGGTTTCCGCCATCATGTACAGGAATACTGCTCAAGCAATAACCCAAGTTTCTCTAGCGTTGCAAATGATCAAACGTCAACAATGTACAGCATTAGACTTACTAAAACCACAATAGACATTGTCCATAAAAAGCAACAAGATCAGGTCAGACAGCGGGAAAACAAAGCAAAACATTGTGGGCGGGATTCTCTGTTGGCCGACACTGAAATTTGGATTGGGCGGAGAATTGGTTTTGACCGCCAAAATCGTGGCAGACGCTGGGTTGATGCCAAATCACAATTCTCCTTGACAGCAGCGTCAATGCGTTCCACTCAGCACGTACATCAATGCCGTTTGTATATCATTAGCGGCCAACCTGTTATTCTCTGGAGCCTCCCCTATTCTCTGCCTTCACTGGGGGGAATTCCCGGTGGCGAGGTTCACTTCTGCTTTTAAAAATCAGGAAACAGGCACCGTGGCTGATGAGGGAGAGAGAGAATGTAGGACACGGAGAGGCGCGAGCGTGAGCTGGCTGACATTGGCTGGGATGGGAAGGGGCCCTGCCATACTGGGGGGTGGGGAGGTGGGTCGTGTGGCCGGGGCAACCCCGCCATGGGACTGGGGCAGTGTCCAGGCATGGGTCGCCATTGTTGTGGCCTACAGGGCAGCCATCTTGCTGTGCACCCCACTGACCACCCACCTTGCCCCCTGGTTCTGCAGAGTGCCACCAGCCGTATGTGCGTCCTCCACGCCACCACCCCACATCCCACCCTCCAGCCCACCAACCTCACACCACAGCCTCCACCCCTGCACTCAATCCTCCTCCACACCACCCCCCGCAACTGGCCGGTACCCAGCAGCAGGGCATCAAGTGGCCCGCCCAAGGGCAACGCCCATTGTGGCCCCTGCGGCAGGGCACCCAAGGGGCCAGGGCTGCGAGGATGGGAGGGAGGGGGACATGCGGGGCCGGGGCCACCGTATATCCGGTTGGACCTGGTTGGGCACGGGGTTATACACCATGCTAACATGTCAGCCTTTCACCCTTGCAGACAATGGATATCGCAATACAACGAGCAATGGCGGCCTTCCACAACAATTCCAAGTCACCACAACCCTGGGTGATGCACGGAGGCTGTGCAAGCTGGAGCTGCTCGAGGAGGAGGAAGCTGCAGCACCGGAGCCTGCCCCAGAGGACGAGGAGGCAGCCGGTGAGGATAGAAAGCCGGCCGCCCAACAGGGCGAGGAGGAGGTGGGAAGGAGGCGCCGCATGAGGCCTCCTGTGTACCAGCACCGCTTGTCATATGAGAACCTGCCAGACCGGGCATGCCATCGAAGACTCCGGCTGGGCAGGGGGAACGATGCAACATATCTGCCAGATTATGGCACACAAGTGGGAGAATGGGGGAGGACACCCACTCCTGGTGACCATCAAGAATATGGTTGCCTTGAACATTTACGCCACAGGGTCCTACTGGGTGGGGACCTGTCCGCGATTTCACAGACCTCGCACCGGCGCATCCATGCCGTCATGGAGGCCCAATATGTCCAGGGGGCTCAATATAGCCACTTCAATGCGGACTGAGCCCACCACGATGCCCGGGCAGCGGGGTGCGCCACCATCGACGGGATGCCCTGGGTCCAGAGGGTGATCGACGGGATGCATGTCGCCCTATGAGCACCTGCAGATGACATGCCGCTCTACACCAACCGAGAGGCGTTCCACTCGATGAATGTGCAGCTGTTATGTGACCATCCGGTGCGCATCATGCACGTCTATGCCCAATACCCGGGCAGTGTGCACAATGCCTTCATCCTGGCACACCCGACGATTCCTGACATGTTTGAGTCCCCCCCCCCCCCCCATCTGGGGATTGGCTCCTGGTGGACAGGGGTTATATACGATTGTGTCTGATAACGCCTATCTGGCGGCCACAGACCCGCTACAACCACGCCTATACAGTGACCAGGAGTGTAATCGAGCAGAGCTTCGGCCTCCTGAAGGTGCGATTCAGGTGCCTCCACAACATCGCGCAGCAGAAGGGCGAAGTGCTGGAGGAGGAACGCCACCCCTTGGCCGATGAGGAGGATGCAAGGGAGGGGGAGGATGGGCAGGTCATGGGGCCTAGGCAGGCAAGGGAGGCCGCGCGACATATGCGCCAGGGCCAACGCGCATGGACTCTCTGATCGCCTCCAGGTTTAACAACTAGCGGGCAGGGGGGGTGGGGGCTGGTCTGGGGCACAGACACTGCATCCCAATGCCCCCCCCCCCCCTTCCTCCCCGGCCACCCCACACCTGCAATGCCCTCTCTGACACATCCCTGCTGCACTATGGGGTGCAGGCTCTGGGTTGGCAGTAACACTGGGTGTGGACCACTGGATGAAGGATGATGACAACCCACTCTGCGATGAGCTCTGGTGCGCCACATCATTTGACAACGTCTGACTCCTGCCCATGGTAGCACTTTCCACCGTCCACCTGGGTGATCCCTGCATGCGAGCTGGCTATTCCATCACATGGTGGCATTGAATTTCTGGGGTGACGGTGGTGGGGACGGTCAGGGGCGGGTGGGGGCGGTGGCAGGAGAGTGGGGAGCCCAGGCCACACACAACATTCGCCCATTCCCCCAAGCAACGTCTGCCCATCCCCCCACCCCTCTCTGGCCAGCCCAAACCAGAATACCCCGCACACCCATCTGATAGAGCACCAAGGCAGGTTGTTGCAGTGTGATCGGGTGTTTTATGTGACAACAGATTTTATGTACGGACCCTAAAGCTACTTCTTGGTGGATACCCAGGTGGCACAGCAGGAGTGGAGGCGGCCTGCTGTGATTCCCGCCCTGCGACATGGGTCCCTGTTGGCGAGCATCTTCTGGGGAGACCAGGCCTGGATCTCATTTCCTGTTATCACTTAGGAGGAGGTTTTCATGGAATGGGCAGGGCCCATGGTCTCTACCATTTTGTAATTCTTCCAACGGCTCCTTTCAAAACAACTGATGGGCTGGTAGAAGGAATTCCCTAAACTGGGAACCGCTGATCCTGGCCAAGGGTTGAGATCCAACATTGCCATAGTAGTGGCCATAGTAATGTTCAATATGGTGAGAGAGGAAGATCAGGGTTATCTGTCATTGCAGGAGTTCTTGAGGGTCCAATCGAGGAGTCCTCCACATTGACAAGTGACCTAAACCCAGAAAGAAAACATAAATCAGGCGGATGATGGGTTGAGGGGAGGGGTCTTGCCCAGATTTTGAGGCACATGGCAGAGGCAGGTTTACAGTTAATTCACCTTTATTTCTGGGTCCCCCTCCCCCTGCCACCTCACACCCACCCTCACCTCACAGAGCGCAAAGATGGAAGCCACGAAAATACACAAATTGATCACTGCTTTTTCACTTGCAAAACAGGCCTGTATGAATAATTGCTGAATTGCTGAAACCCAAGCTTACCTCTTGTCAGATTGACGGTAAAGATGGTCAATATTGTGATGTGAGCAAACATGGAACGTGCTGATGAGCAACGAGATGGAAAACCTAGCTAGTGACATCACTGCGCAGGACAGAATGAGCCAGTCCAGTGCAGGAGCAAATACTCCAATCAACAAGATGCATAAGCTGTCATTCAGTATATTTCACAATAGTCTCATTCATTTTCAAGAATAAAAGTTAACTTCCTTACTTACTCTCAGAAAATCAAAGAAGCTATTGCTGTAAATTCACATGAGTGGGGTCCAATGTGTCCAAATCCAATATCAGGTGCCGTTGTTTACAGGATTCCATTCTTCATCCTTGTTATGGTCCAGGGTTTAGAGAACCCCAAAGTGTATCATGGAGTTCACCTGACCCACAACTTTTAATAGATTGTGGTTAAGGGGAACACAAGAGCCCACTTTACAGGTGTGATGCAACAGAGAACTAAGAGTATTTTAAAACAAAAACAATGTTTATTCTATGAACCCAGTTAACATTTTATAAACATACAATGAACATCTTAGCAACCATCACTTCAAATACACCGTCCCAAAGAATACCGTACTCTATGTGAAGACATCCATAAGACAAAAACCCTTTTTACAGAAGGACAGCATTCTACCAGACCAGTTACCACTTTGAAATCACCAAATGAACATTCTTTATCTTGCAGAGATTCTTACGCATCTTGCTGTGACTGCAGCTTCTCCAAATCGAAAACAAAACTAAACAGAGCCACAAAGCAGCTTTTCAGCTCAAAATTAATGTGAAAGACAGAAAGACAGCCCAGCTCCACCCACACTCTGACATCACTGTTGCCATTTGAGAAACACACATTTCTGAAAGGGACTCTTACATGACAATCCTGAAGAGACTTTCTGAAGGCTGGCCTTGAGAGTGATGGCAGTCAGAACTACCAGCATGCAACCAGCTGCAGCCATTATATCAGTCCAGCAATGGCCCATTTTGAAGAACAGAATTTAAACAAGAGAATATGGAAGACAGACAGATTTTAAAGATTGTCTTACTTCATTCCTCGTTGGCATGGCAATTTAGGTAGCTTTTTTCTGCACAATTTCTTTACAAAATCACCAGTTACATCATCAATCATGTAAAGATGCATTTTTAATTGTCAATATTGCTGAACTTGTCAAATGTTCCTGACTCATTGCACTTCACAAATAATGTTTAACTCTTTTCAATACAGAAAACGAACATTCACAGGAAAACTTTGTGGCAGGTGTTGTTCAAAAATATTTTCAGAATGGTTTCCACATTTGGAAAGGTTGCCTGCAAACCATAACGTAGAAGTCTCTACAAATCAGCTGGTGATCTTGAACCACAAGCTCATCATTATCAAGTTAATTAATTAATTATTTCAATTTGTCCTCAAAAAGATTTGTGACTATGTCCTCCTGGTAGAATTCACTTAATTTCTTACTGCAGTTTTCTTCAGAGATTCACTTCTACTCTGCAATTGCATAATTGTGTCACAATTATCATTGCCAGTCTCAATGATGATCTTTTTGCCTTTTAAACTGATTTAATTATCTCTAGTTTCCTCGAAAAATAACTTGTTTTGTCTTGTACGCTTCTCTGAAAATGGAACTTGTGAAGACTTCTAACCCGCTTTTCGCCTTCAACCTCTAGGCAAATTTTCCGTATTACTTATGTTTTCTGGTTTATTTAGTACAAAATATTCTATCATACATGGTGGAACATATTTTGGCTATAAGGCAATGTCTGCAGGGTAGGTTTCTTCGCTCACTTCAACGGAATCACCAATATCTTGTAGTTACATTGTCATTTCAGAGTCCACTTGTTCAACTTTTTAGGCAATGTAGAATCTCTGTAAATTGGCAAGACCATATCATCAGATCATTTACCAATACTTTTGGATGAGGATGAATGTAGTTTGTGCACTGTTCAATACTTTGAACTTTTTAAAGTAAAATGGCAAACTTTCTTTTTGTTGAACTTCATCCTCTTGCCTGGCCTTCAATTTTGACTGCCAAATTGATTGTGTTATTTCATATTGCTCAAGAAGCTGAACTTGATTTTAGGCAGCCAATAAAGTGTCTGAAAGAGCAGGCATTTGCACAGTCAATCCCATGTTTTTATCAGATTCAAGCTCTGCAAAATGAGATTTATCTTTTAATTATGAAGCTATGATTCTGATCAAGGATTTTAAACAACACTCATTCAACTCTTTTCCTGCTTATTCGCCCCTCGTAAACTCACAAACTCCCACTTCTTGTGGACCCGGCAACCCCATCACAAACTCTCCCTCGATGCAACCCAACCCGGCCCTCACACACTCTCCCTCCCATCACACCCCTCCCTCCCCTCACACACTGCCTCCCCTCCCCCCCCATCCCCTCACACACTGCCTCCCCTCCCCCCCCCCCCTCCCCACCCCTCACAGTCTCCCCTACCCATCACAATCTCCCATTCTCACTCACTTCGCTCACCTGGGAGGGTCTTCAAGGCAGCCTGCCTCACCCACACTGTGTCATCGTCGTCATGGCCACCGCTTCTCTCCCTTGCCTGGGGGGGGGGGGGGGGGGGTTTGCGCCGCTGCTGTTCCCCTCCCCTGCTGCCGGTGCAAACCTGCTCCTGCCCGGCTTGGGATTCCTCTTGGGGGTGGGCGGAGGATACACGGTGCACTCTGCAGCTTTTCTTGTCGTTTGCGCCTCTCCCTCGCCTCGTGGTGTCCACGTGCGCCTGCTGCCAACTGCCGTTACCATTCCCGGCCTTTGCTAACTGTCAACTCTGGCCACGTTGAGCTGACGCTTACCGGATCTGGCATGGTGGCACGGGGCAGGGGCCCTGTGCCAGGCAGAGGTGTACTTCATTGCAAATCCGCCTCCCGCACATGGGTCAGATGGAAACCAAAGATGCAAACACAACTCAACAAACTCATCTCCCTGGCTGGTGACTCAAACCAATTTGCCGTATTCAAATGCAATTGTTCCCTCGCCCTTCATTTGAAAATGTTCTTTTTCCAGCAGTAGCTACTGGATGTGCATTTTGAATGGCAACCTTGCTCTGTGGGGAGGCCTGTCGGGTTTCTACAAAATTCCAGAGTGTGGGGGGGGGGTGGAAACCACCTGTTTACAGCAACTCAGCACCTGATCAAAAGACCTGGCAAGAGGAAAGAGCGGGCCAGCTGAGAGCCGCCCCCTGCCTTTACTGCCAACACCCCTCCATCCCTCTTCCTCACGATTCCCACCCAGTCACCCCATTCCACACTCACTCGGGTTTGGCTGGGGGTCGCCTGATGTTCCTTCGCCTCTGGTGGGTACATTATACACGACATTTTAATTATATCAGTCCGGCTACTTATTTTAAGTGCAGCATTTTTAGTTGTACACTGAAATGTCTTTTTACCTCAACAACATGCGTCATTGCAACAAATTAGGTAAAAACAAATTAAGGGGAAGCAGCAGCCCAGGCATACGTGTCCTGAGTGATTGACACCATGATCTCATATATAGCGTATTCCTCTAAATTATAAACACCAGCACAGAACAGATGGGTCAAACGGTCATTATATATGCTCTATATTCTATGTAATATTAAAGTCTGAGGAGTGACTGCATGGAGTCATTAAGATTATGGAAAAGTACAATAGGGTGAACATAGAGGAATTGTTTCCACCTATAAGGGTAGATGAAAACTAGGCCCTATATATAAAGATGGTCTCTAATAATTCCAAAGAAACTTAACGACCACAAGAAATGTTTGCGGTGAACAGGACAGAGATATTTAAGGGGGTGCTAAAGGCAGCAACAACAGCTTGAATTTTTTGGCACCTGTAATGTAATAAAATGCCCCAAGGTGCTTCATAGAGGTATTTAAAAGCAGATTATGAGTTAAAGCTGCGTGAGGATGAAATAGGGCAGACAACCAAAACCTAGTTCAAAGAGAGAGGCCGCAAGGATTGTCTGATAGGAGGAAAGTGAGGTTCAGAGGTGTACAGAGGGCACTCTAGAGCTGAAGGCTCAGGCAACTGAAGCACCGGCCACCAAGGGTGGAGTGATTAAAACTGGACATGCTTAAGAGGAGAGTATTAGAGGAGAGCATTAGAGGAGAGTAGATACCTCAGGTGGTTGTGAGGCTGGGGAAAGTTGCAGGAGGGAGGAGGCCATGGAGGGATTTGAAAACAAGGATAAGAATTGTAAAATAGAACCATTGGTGAACTGGGAGCCAGTGTAGGTCAGTGAGCACAGGGTGAGGTGTGAACAGGGCGAGGCGCAAGTTGGGGAGGTGGTGGCATAGTGGTGTTGACCCAGGGTAATGCTTTGTTCTGGGTTCAAGCCCCATGCCACAGCAGATGGCGCAATCTGAATTGAACAAAAATAGGAAATTAAAAGTCAAACCATTAAACGATTGTCATAAAAACCCATCTGGTTCACTAATGTCCTTTAGGGTAGGAAATCTGCCGCCTTACCTGGCCATTGCCGACGTGGGACTCAGACCCAAAGCAATGTGGTTGATCCTTAACTGCTGTCTGAAATGGCTGAGTAAGCCAGTCAGTGCAGGGCAATTAGAGACGGGCAGCAAATGCAGGCGGAGCCAGCGAGCCGACGCGTGGCAGTACAGTTCTAGAATATAGAGGGTAGAATGTGGGAGGCCAGTCGGGAAGGCTTTCGAAAAGTCTGGAGTTAATTCCAGGTTTTTTTAGTGAATTCAAATGATTGTTGCAGCATCAGACAAGCTGAGGTATATTGGAGCAAAGTCAGGAAATATTATAGAGCTGGAAATAACTAGTCTTCGTGAAGCTTATCTCAGGGCCAAGGTTTGCGAACAGCCAGTTGCTGGGAGAAGGTTGGGAACTCGCGAGCAGAGTTTGTGGCGGCAACTGAAACCAAAGGGAGCGATTTAACAAACAAAAAACAACCATTTTGCGCATGAATAGTGGGGTGTTTCGCAGCGCCCACAGCACCTAGAATGGTCCCGTTATCAAACGGGAGTTTAGTTCTTTGGGCCTCGGCGAGGAATGCCCCATCAAAGCCGCATTTACCTGACTTCTTGCACTGACGACCTCGCTGTTTTTAAATGCTTCCCCGATCTCGTGCCCCCCTCAGCCACCCTACCGCGACCTCCAGACCCCCCCCCCCCCCACCCCCAACGTACCTCTTAGGATGTCCTGGGGCCCCCCCCCTCACCCCACCTCTTAAGGACAGGGCACCCTGGGCCCGATCCCTGGCACAGGCAACCTGCCACCGGAGCACCTTAGCACTGGATCGCGACGTCTCATGAGGTTTTGTGGAGCATTCCGAGATTTAACGGCCTTGTTGCATCACTAAGTCGGGCACGACGAGGCCATTCAATCGCACCCAAAGACTTTTGTCTTCCCAATATTTAATTGGATGCAATTTCTACTAGGCAGGCAGTCTGATAATTTAGAGACAGTGGAGGGGTTGAGAGAGATGGCAGTGAGGTAGAGCTGGGTGCAGTCAGTGTACATTTGAAAACTGACAGTGTTCTTTCAGATGATGTCACCCAATAGCAACACATAGATGACAAACAGGAAGGGACCAATAAATCCCCGGGGGATATCAGCGGTAACTGCAAAGGGAAACAATTGTAAGTGATTCTCTGGTTACAATTAGATAGAATGGAACCAGGCAAGTACAGTTCCATCCAGCTGGATGTCAATGGAGAGGTGTTGGAGGAGGATTGTGTGATCAAAGGCAGGACAAGAAGGATGAGGGAAAATGTGTCAGTTATGAAGAAAGTAATTTATAAATAATCAAGTAACATAAACACTAAAAAGATGAAAATGATGGGTGTAGATTCGTTTGGAGCACCATCTTTCGCCTAGACCAATTGAACAAAATAACCTCTTACAATGCCGTGATTCTATGTAAAGTGACTCATTTGTACAGTTCCGATGTTTGAGGCGACAGTGAACAAAGCTAAGTGCAAGGTAGACGGGCGGCACGGTAGCACAGTGTGCAGTTTGCACGTTCTCCCCGTGTCTGCGTGGGTTTCCTCTGGGTGCTCCGGTTTCCTCCCACAGTCCAAAGGTGTGCCGGTTAGGTGGATTGGCCATGATAAATTGTCCTGAGTATCAAAAAAAAAAAGGTTAGGTGGGGTTACTGGGTTAAGGGGATAGGGTGGAGGTGTGGGTAATTAATGCGCAAATGCCACAATTTCTCAGAGCTGACTAAGAGGTTGGGAGCAGGCTGGTGTTTCAGCGAGGCCAACTGTGGAACGGTACAAACTATCCAGTAACTTGTGGCAATTCGCAATTCATGAATTATCTCTTCCTCACCACCAGTAAGCTCGATGTTACTGTCAGAGAAAAATCTGAGCCATTGTCATCAGCTCCTACTGAAGGCATACGGCAGCCTGGTAACCCCTCACTGCCACCTGTTACTTTAATGCTCTCTTAGTGAAATGCATTTTGTTTCCCTTTGTTGTGTTAATGGTTTCCTTCACCATTTTGCATGGCTTCCCTTCTTCTTTCACCAGAGGGCTCTGTAAAAAGTCAGAGACCTGGCTGGAAGATGCCCTTTGACCTGAAAAGTGCTGACCTCTCTGACCAGCAGCTGACAACAGAGATTCCCAGAAAACCTAGAGGGAGCTTTCTGTTCATTTTCACCTCTGGAAGATTCAATTTCAAATTTTCGGCAACTCTCCTGGTTTGGGGCATTGTAAACTGTCGGTGCTTTAAAATAATAGCTTGATTTCCAAAGGTAAGACCGTGGCATTACCCCTGTTCAACTTTTCCTTCACACACCGGCTAGCAAATCTGCTTCTCAGAGGAAGGTCCAAGTATGAATGATGGTCCAAAGAGGGGTTGAAACCCCGGTCATTTACTTATGGGTTGGAGACTGCAGTGGCTGTAAATGTTTAGTTATGCTCTGAACTTAATTATACACTTCTAAACTTGGGGGTGAAGTAGCAGAAGCATTTACAAAAGCCCAACTGCCCATGGCCATTCTACTGACCAAAACATTTCAGTCACACCCTCACCTCCCCCTTTGATGTACCTGCAAAACCATTGCTCCGTCTCTCAATCTGGACATTTCCCCTCACACAGTTCATATCTCAGCTCTCTCAGGTCCGAGGGACACAGACTTGAAAGGTTACTGTAGACGATTACTTGAGCAATTTATCGCTAGATCTAACTGAACCACATGAAACACCATCAGATACTTCTCTCCTACTGCTCAAACTGCTCACTACTTCAGTTATGTCCTGGAGACAGCCCTCAGCCTCTCTTCTCCACTGCAGACTTTCTTAACTCCCTCTCACCTGCCTACCTGACCTGCGTCTCCAGCAAATACAAGTAACTCATGGACCACTTTGTCACTAAGATTACGACCATTTGTTCTTCTGCCTCTGCCATTTCCCTCCTTTCCCCGAACCCAGCAACCATACTCCACTCGATGGTCCCCTCCCCTGCCCTACACCTAAACTTGTTCACCCCTTTCTATTCTCCTCATGCCCTCTCCAAGCTCATCTTGTCCCTTAAGCCTATTCTCACCAGGCTACTGACCGCCTGACTTTCATTCCTAGCTGATATTTTAAATGGTCCCTTCTCCTCTAGAAGTGGTCCTCTCTCTTTCAAATGTACCATTATTACTCAACGCCACAAAGAAAACTCTCTTGACCCCTTTTATCTTGTGAACAGCTGCCCATCTCCAATGTCCCTCACAAGGCCAAAGTTTCTGAACTTGTTGCCGCCCCTTAAGCCTGTGCCCATCTTTCCCTCAACTCAATGTTTAAGTCCTTTCAATCAGGTTTCTGCCCCATTAAAATCCGAAAACGGCCTTTATCAGAATCACAAAGGACATCTTATTTGATTGAGACCATGGCAACTTATCATTGCTCATTCTTCTCGAACTGTCTGCAGCCTATGACATGGTTGGCCACTCCATCCACCTCTGATATCCAACAAGCTAGGTCAACATTCAGCCCTACTCATTTACATCTATTCAGGTGTAATCAGACAATCTCCTGCTATGATGTCTGTTCCTACTTGAGCAGCATTACCTTGGGAGAGAGATTTATTGGGAGACGGTGGTGTAGTGGTGACCAGCAACCCAGAGGTCCAGGCTAATGCTCTGGGGACAGGGGTTCAAATCCTACCATGGCAGCTGGTGGAATTTAAATTAATTTAATAAAATCTAGACTATAATGCTGGTCTCAGCCTTGCTGACCAGGAAACTATTATGGATTGGTGTAAAAACCCACCTGGTTCACTAATGCCCTTCAGCGGAGGAAATCTGCTAACCTTACCTGGTCTGGCCTCCATGTGACCCTCTCAGCAATGTGGTTGACTCAACTTCCCTCTGACAGGACCTAGCAAACCACTCAGTTCAAAGGCAATTAGGAATGGACAACAAATCTTGGCCTTACCGGCGACACCCAGATCCCATGATGAGAATAAAAAGTCCCACAAGGAGCGATCCTCGATCTCTTCTTATTTCTCATCTGGTGGCTTCGCCTGAAAGTAAAAAGTCGGTTTCCACAAGAAACCATCCAGCTCTACCTCACCACTGCCTCTCGCAACCACTCTACCGTTTCTGATTTGTCAGGTTACTTGAGTAGAAATTGCTTCCGACTAAACATGAGGGACACTGAAGCAATCGACTCCTGTCCCTGCCACAAATCTTGTTCTCGAACCGCTAACTCCATCCCTCTCCTCGCACCACAGCCTGCGGCTGAACCAGATTGCTCGTAACTCCAGCAGCCTTTGTGAGCCAGAGCTGAGCTCCTGACCCCGTTATCTTCCCAGCCACCAAGATGGCTTCCCTTCAGCTCTGAAACATCACTCGCCTCTGCCCTTGTTTCAGCTCATCGCCTGCTGAAATACTCAATCTTGCATTTATTGCCTCCAGACTCACCTATTACAATGCTCCCCTGGCCGGCCTCTCACCTCACATCCTACATAAACCTCAGCTGATCCAACCTCTGCTGCCCATACCTTGGCTCACATCAACTTCCATTCACCCATTCCCTCTCCCTGCCGACCTGATTTGGCTTCCAGCACAGCAAAGTTACAAGTCACTGACCGTGTGGAGTTTGCACATTCTCCCTGTGTCTGCGTGGGTCTCACCCCCGCAACCCAAAGATGTGCAGGTTAGGCAGATTGTCCACGCTAAATTGCCCCTTAATTGGAAATTTAAAAAAACAATTATGTGACTCAGCATCAGATTTTGTGAAGTGTTTTGGGACATTTTACGACAATAATGTTGCAATTGAATTCCAATTTACTGTTATTGTTGCTGCACGTGTTATCAGGGAATAGTGTACATCACTGCTGGTGGTATTCAGTAATGGTGTACACCACGAGTGGTGGTGCATAGGAATGGTGTACATCACTGGTGGTGATTTACAGGAATGGTGTACACCACTACTGGTGGTATATAGGAATGGTGCACATCACTGGTGGTGGTATACAGGAATGGTGTACACCACTAGTGGTGGTATACAGGAATGGTATACATCACTGGTGGTGGTGTCCAAGGAATGGTGTACATTACTGATGGTGGTGTACAGGAATAGTGTACATCACTCATGGTAGCATATAGGAATGGTGTACATCACTGGTCCTGGTATTCAGGAATGGTATGCAACACCTATAGTGATACACAGGAATAGTGTGTATCAATGATGATAGTATATAGGAATGGTGTGTTTAACTGTTGATGGTATAGAGGAATTGTGTACAGCATTGATTGTGGTAGATGAGAATGGTGTGCATCACTGGTGATGGTATACAGGAATATTGCGCATCACTGGTGGTGGTACACAGGAATGGTGTATGTCAGCAGTGGTATAGAGGAATATTGTACATCATGGTGTATGTCTCTGGTGGTGGTATACAGGGATGTTGTGCATCACTGGAGGGTGGGTTGATTTATATTCCAAGAACATTTGAAATGAAATGAAATGAAAATGAAATGAAATGAATGAAATGAAAATGGAAATTGCTTATTGTCACAAATAGGCTTCAAATGAAGTTACTGTAAAAAGCCCCTAGTCGCCACATTCCGGCGCCTGTTCGGAGAGGCTGGTACAGGATACCATTTGTAGCTAAAGCTATGAACGATTTATTAACATTAACTGCGGGTCAACTATATACCAAACAACAGATGAATAACAGTATGATCATGTACAAGCAACCTCTATCCCTAGCCTCCTAGTCAGTCTGAGGTCACCTGACTCTAAGCTTCACTTATATACTAATGAGACACCTTGTGGTCAGTCGGTGAATTACAACACAACCATGATATCACTGCATCCCTTTCGTTTGAAGGAATAAATTAATACATTATCATCAGTATATTTAAATGTGATATCATTAGCTTGTAAGTCCAAAAGTATTAATTTTTTTCTTTAAATTTTTAAAACTGGCTGGTTTAGCATTCAATATACAATAATATATATACCTACATAGTATGTATAATAGTCCAAATCTACAAATTGAGTCGATCAGGTTTTCTTCTAACTGGTTGATCTTCTCAAAGTTTGAGCTTGCTGTTCAGAACTTGTAGATTCAATGTTCTCCATGACATCCTCATGCTCAGGAACTGCTGAACTATCTGACACTGCAGCTGATGTTGATTCTTTTATTTATATATTTCTTCATCAGAGTTACAAAGCCAGAGCTCAGAGTGTGGAAAGGGGCAGACCCCTAATCCAGCTCCTCACCTGCTCCAAAAACGAATTCAAATTGAATCCAATTCATGGTCCCCACAAGAGGGACATACCAAATTCAGGCATGACACCCGATAAGAACAGATACTACACTTGATCTTAGCCAAAAGGCCGCGAAGCGATGCTGATATTGATTCTGATGCTGTTATTGATTCATCATCCATCGCATTGTTGTAAACGTCTTCTCTGGGTTTCAAGGGTGTGCGACGATTTCTCCTTAAAACTAACCCACGTGCGATGATTTCTTCTTCAAACCAACCCTTCCTCTGTCTGTGCATTGAATGAATGAGGTGCTACTTCTCCAAGTATAATGGCATTTCTCGACCACTTGCCTGAATCTTCTATTCTCACAATCTCATCTCTGCTCGGAGGTGGTCAAGTTCGAGACACTCTATCATAGAACTGCTTTTGTTTTGCTTCAATGTTTTGCATTTCCTGCAATACCACTGCATTCTCCTTTTCCAAGTACAGAAGTGCAGTACGCAACCTTCTATTCATGAGTAACTCTGCTGGCAATCTACCATGTGATAATGGTAATGCTTTGTAACGCGATTTCGCAAGATCTGGATCAGATCGTCTGTCTTTTGCTTTCTGTAATGATTGTTTTACAATATGTACACTTTTTTGGTTAAGATCTTTGGGATCCATGCCTATACGAGCATCACCATTTTTGTGTTTCAAACAAACCATGGAATTTACCCCATTGATAGGTTCTTCTATCTTCTTAATAACTTGTAGTTTTGAACCTGATGCGGGTAGTAGGGTAGAAATTAGATTGGCATGCAGATCTACATCTTCAGCAATTTCACGACTAATAGTTTGAATCGGGTGCTTTAGATAATGCAGCTTCTTCAAATTGTATCTCGTTGGCAAATGACCGTGCACTAAATCAGTGAACACAATCACTGAATTTGCTGATAATGTTCTCAGAATCGTTGGAGAGTTGATCCAATCCTTTGTCGATGCTATATACAAACTGCACTAGACCTATTTCTTCACAGGACTGATCACCTAATAATGAATCCAAGCCTTTGGATACAATACATAATGGGATGGAATAAACTGTGTTCTTCACTACCATACTCAGGCCACAAGCACCATAACATTTAATGCTTGAACCATTATAATCTCTCTGAGATATTTTGTGATTTCTTCTAATCGTCTGAATTTTTAGATTTTTTAAAAATCAGTCATGCTGATTAAATTGGCTGTGGCACCAGTGTCTAACTTCAATTAGATCACTGTACCGTTTGCTTCAAGTGATAGCAGCCATTTGTCCTCATCAACCGCATTTATTTTAAATGGAGTTTCAGTTTGCATTTTTCTAAGTGCTTGAGAATTTTTTGATGCCTCCAAAAAAATATTCTTCTCTGTTATTATTCCAACAAGCAATGAAGTTTCATCACTAGAGACTTGTCTTCCACTAGCTGACTTATCTAGGTTGAGCTTAGAGTAGCAATTCTGAGCAAAGTGATTTTTTTCCTTTGCATCTGGAACAAAACTTGTCAAACGCTGGACTCTGCATAATTTCGGCCTTTGACCACATCTTTTACACAGAAATATTTCATCCTGATCTTAAACCTGTTTGTTGGTGTGCGAGAAGCTGCAGGAGCTTTCCTGCCTTTTCTGGAAGTTTCCCTCCTTTTTGGAAAAAGGGCGGCAATTGGAGTGCTTTCCGCCAGGAAGACACCGCCATTACTGGGAAACATTTTAGAATGCTGTGCTGGTGGCTCGTGAGCCTGACAAATCTTAACTGCTTGTTCCAAGGAAAGTTCCGATTCACTCAGCAACCGTTCCCTCAGCTTATCTTCATTCACACCAAACACAATTTGGTCATGGAATCATGGAAGACTCCACCGCAGAAAAATTATCAGTTTTATTGCATGCCGATGTGTAATCTGCGATTTACTCAGTTTAAATTAATATTCAAAACCATTTTCAGATCATACCTTGTAAACGGAGATATGCTACCCAATGCCCAAACATGCAGAAAAACACTTCCACCTTGAGCCATGGAAGGAAGTAATGTTAAATGGGAAGTACCGTACACAAAAGTATGCCAGGTTGCCTGGTAACAGAATGAGCTGTTGACCTGATTTCTGAAAACGTGAATCCCGGTGGCTAGGAACTATTGCTCCAGCCATAAGGATCCAGGTAATAATGACAGCATTTAGCTCTGTTTTCCGGGACGTCTTTTGGATTTTATTGTACATGTGTCCCATGGCCTCTCCAGGCGAGCGTCTTCAGTTGAGCGATTCAGATCACACGCAGTTTTGTTGTTGATGCTGAACCATGAGCTCCTCGAGAGGAAGGTTGGGAGAAGCTTAGACTGGTAGCGGCCTCAGACAAATATGGGGCTGAACAGGCCCACACTCCACTAGACAAAGAGATAGTGGGGGTGGCGAAGGGCCACAGGCATAAAGTAGAAACTCCCGTATTCTATTCTTCAGCAGGAAAGGTTAAAACGATTATTAAAATCTCACAGTCTTCATCAATTATGAACGAAAAACAGTTTAAATAATCAATCCCTTTTTGTACATATTCTTACCGTTTTGAAGAATTTGAATGATAAAACATCCGCGCCTCAGGGTAACTGGCAGTTATATGTAAAACGTGTTAGAGCATCCTGTTAGGTCTGAACTAAATGGTGGCATAAAATGATAAGTATAGGTACACGCATGTGCATTTGAATATCAGATCACTGCATGATACATCAAATAAATGAGAGTCTCACTATGTTAGTTCAGAAAGTCACAATCTATCTCATTCTATTCTTCTGGCAGATAGTTATATCAGTACAAGCTTAATCTGTAATTCCTGAAATGAGTGTCTGCCAAGTTTTAGGATTCATTATTTATTATCTGGAAGGTTTAACCCAAAGTGTGAAGTGAAATGAGACATTCAGCATTGAAATTTAAATGCAAAAGTAGAAGTAGTTGAACGGCAGAAAAGTGAACAACAGCCACCATTGCACAATGGCCTGAGCCTCGGCGAATTGGTCGCTGTCTTGCCTCTGAGTCAGAAGGCTGTGGGTTTCATAGAATCATAGAATTTACAGTGCAGAAGGAGGCCATTCGGCCCATCAAGTCTGCATCGGCCCTTGTATGGAGCACCCCGCTTAAGCCCACACCGCCAGTTTATCCCCCTCCAGAGACATCAGCACATAATCTCGACTAACATTCCAGTGCAATACTGAGGATGATTCTACACTACTGCAGGGTTTGTCTTTCAGATTAGACGTTAAACATAGACTCCTTCTGCTATCTTCAAGTACACATGAATGATCCCAATGCACTTTTTGAAGAAGAGCAAGAGGGTCTCTGCTAATAAAAGCTGTGGGTACGTGCACCCACAAGGGTCCCAGTTACGTTTGTCTTTTTGTGGGTAATGTGGAATTTACCTTGACAAAGAGTCACCCAGATTCAAAAATGTTAGCTCCCTTCTCTCTCAACAGTTGCTGTCAAACCAGTTGAGGTTGTCCAGCATTTTCTATTTTTGTTTCAGGTTCCAGCGCCCGCAGTAATTTGCTTTTATCCCTTGTTTCGGTCCTACTCAGGCCCCCTCCCACAACTCTTTCACTGATACATCAATGACTATGTCAGTGCAGTTTCATGCTCTCGTCTGGATCTATAAACTATTGCTGGAACACTGTCTTCCTCACGAGGATTTCCAATCTCCATTTTCGAGGAACATCGAATCTTCTCCCAAACAAGACTTTCTCTCGGACGTCAACACTATAGATCTACCTCCCGGGGTTCAACCTCTCCCTCTGATATTCCTCTGTCCAGGAGCTCTACATGCATTCCAGGCACTCTCACAGACACCTAGACATGCCAACGTACCACCCACCGCTTCACATGCCCGTTACATGGTGTCACCAACCTTTAGAGTTTCCCTGCATGTCTGACGCAACAGTCAGTAAACCTCATAGTTATATGGGACACACTTTGGGAGATTTTTGAATAATGTGATGAATGCTCTAGGGGCTACACTGGATCACAATGTGGGATTAACCCATGCCCATTGCTTCTGATGAAGGCAATGTCCTGATTAATATGATTACAGTGCACAGCCAGCGCTAGAGTCAGTGTCCAATTTGTGATGGTGAGCATCATTCAATGTCGGCCTACACTTTGTAAAGGGGGAAGAGGACTGTGGCTGGAGCAAGTGGTGGAATCCATTGTGGGACTCATTGTGACAGGAAAAAAGAACGTAATAATGGTACAATACGGAAGAGACGGGGCTCCAAACGTATGTGATGTTGCACTGGACACCTTGGTTGAGGAGAATGATTCTCTGGTTCCCCCAGCCACCTGTTTCTCAACGGCAGGCCGTTCGTTGGTGACAGGATTCTCTACGCCCACCGCTTGTCAATACGATTTCCCATTGAAGCCACCTCACGCTGTTGGGAAATGTGCAGGGAGGGGATAGGGGTGTGCCCTGCCGGCGGGAAAAGAGAATCCAACGGGCGGGTAATTCTGGCCATTATCTATCCACAGGGGCCAGGAGGCCTTCCAGACAGACTCTGTACTGGGTGTGGGACTGGATAGTCCGTCGGGGTCAATAGCAGGCGTCAAGCCCCAAGGACTTAGATGTGGTGCAGTAAATTGCTCAATAACCTCACGAACATCAAAGAATCCATTGGCAAATGCAATATTCCACCAACTGCATTGTTAGCCTCAGACACTGCTGAATACACCACGCTCCCTTCACTCAACAACCTACAATCTGCATCAATCGTAACTTGCGAGTCACATTCGTAGCTTCAACTCACCTTTGCACACTGAGAAGCTTCAGACCCACACCTCACAGCTTACGCACAGTACAACACACAAACACGTTGCACCACATTCACTGACACACAGGGCGCGATGCTCCGCTCCCGCGACTAAGTGCCCATGCCGTCGTGAATGCCGTCGAGATTCACGACAGCGAGGTTCACGACGGCGTGAAACGGCCCCGATCTCGACCGATTCAGGACCCGAAAATGGGTTAGGATCGGGGCCGCGGGAAACTTAGGGAGCGTGTCGCTAAAGCAGCTTCACCAGCGCGCGCCGGGCATTGGCGCCGCATAAAAGGCGCCACGCCATCCGCCGCCTAATTGGCGTCACCCGCGCATGTGCGGGTTGGCCGGCGCCAACCCGCGCATGCATGGTTGCCGTCCTCCCTGAGACCGCCCCGCAAGAAGATGTCGGATGGATCTTGCGGGGCGTGGAGGAAAGGAGTCCTCCCTCAGAGAGGCCGGCCCGCCGATCGGTGAGTACCGATCGCGGGCCAGACCCCTTTTGAGTGCAACCCCGGTGAAAGAACCCCCCTCACCCCCCAAGAGGCCACCCCCCCCAGCATTCCCGCGCTGTTCCCGCCGGCAGCGACCAGGTGTGGATGGCGCCGGCGGGAAGCCGTCGTTTTGGGCAGGCCGCTCGGCCCATCTGGGCTGGAGAATAGCGGGTGTAGCGGAGAATCACCATTTTGGGTGAACCGGGCGATTCTCCGGCCTGCGCTGCACAGAACTCGACGGGGCCGTTTCCGCCGCTTGGGTGCATCGCGGGAGGCCATCGGACCGGCGTCGCGGGGGAAAATGGTGCGCCAGGCGATTCTCCAAACCGACGCGGGAGCGGAGAATCGCGCCCACAATTCCCCCTCTCTTACAAGGCAAAGTGGTGCACAACAGGAGGCAGCAGCACCTAACCAGCACTACAAGGAAGGACTACATGTTCTGCCCTCTGAAATGACCCAGAAAGCCACTCAGTTCAAGGGCATTTAGGGATGGACAACAATGCTGGCCTTGCCAGGGATGCCCACATCCCATGAAAGAGAAAACAAAACTGAAAGCAGGTGCTGAACTTCTGGGCGTCGCAATTTAAGGTCAGACTGCTGCCATCAATGTCATAATATACACCAGTATATCATGGTGCAGATACACACACTGATGGACACACAGCAAGACCAATCAACACACACAACACCGCAGCCAATCACCAGTTAGAGCACATTCACTATATAGACAGAGTGCATCAGAGTTCCCGCTCATTCGGGATGCAGCCTCCTAGAAGGACAGAGCTTACAGCTTACAGCACAGATCTTCACCATGTGCTGAGTGCATAGACTGGTTAGGACAGGCAAAGGTCTTTAATTTAATCTAACATTGTGTTAACCCACAGTGAAAGTATGTTCAACAGTTTCTAACTTAATAAAATATGTTGCACTATTTTAAGTGTTGGTGGCCTGTATGTGTTCCACGGATCCAGAGCACCCAACACATCATGGCACCAGTAGCTGAGGGATGTTAGAACTTCTTAGACGTACCTGCAAGTGATCTGCCTTCCAGCAGCATACAGCCATCCTGCAAAATGGACAGCGTCCGCCCGCCGCCGCCGCTCCGCACCACCGGTAACCTAGGGGCCAACTGGAAGATATTGAAACAACGCTTCCAGCTCTACCTTGAAGCCACAGACCGGGAAGCTGCCTCAGACACCAGGAAGATTGCTCTCTTCCTATCCACGGCCGGGGAACATGCCATCCACATTTTCAATTCTCTCACCTTTGCTGGTGGTGAAGACAAATCAAAATTCAAGACGGTCCTCCTCAAGTTTGACAGTCACTGCAACATCGAGGTGAATGAAAGTTTTGAGCGCTATGTATTCCAACAGCGTTTGCAGGGTAAGGATGAACCTTTCCAGTCCTTTCTCACCCACCTCCGCATCCTTGCGCAGTCCTGTAATTACGGGCCCACCTCCGACTCCATGATACGCGACCAGATCACTTTTGGTGTTCAGTCAGACCCCCTACGCCAGCAGCTCCTCAAGGTAAAGCAGCTCACCCTAGCGATTGCCATCGAGACCTGCGTGCTACATGAACACGCCACAAGTCGGTATTCCCACATCCAAGCGGCTGAAACGGTGCGGCAAGGTCCCCACGAGGCAGAACGGGTCCTAGCAATCGAGCAACTCCAGGACCTCAGCCTGGATGAGGGCGGCCATTTCGTGTGCTTTTCGCAGACTCCCGCCCTTGTGCGCACCGAACGAGGGGACGGCGACGTCGACGAACGTACTGCGCAGGCTCGCACCACGTATGACCGCACCGTGCATGCGCGGTGACGCAGCGAACGTACTGACGCTACAACGTGTGGCAACTGTGGCTCCGCCCACTTAAAGAGACAATGTCCTGCCAAATCCCGACGATGCCTGAGATGTGGCAAACTTGGCCACTATGCTGCTTTATCCAGATCAGCTCAGCCTGCCAACTCTCGTCGCTCCAGCGAGCCTCGCAGGAATGTCCAGGCCATTCAACCCACGGTCACTGAGCCCGATTTGGACCTGCTACCCGATATTGACACCGAGCAACCGAAGGCGCCTTTTCGAGTCGGTATCATTACAAAAAACAGGGTGTCCCTGAAGCAAAGAATCCAGCCTGTATCGGTATATAGCATCGATCCAGACGATGAGTGGTGTGCCACCCTTACGGTCAACCAGAATTTGTCGCCCACCTCAGAGACTAAATTTATGAACTTTTCGAACTTATGGACTCTCTGAATTGTTTCGTTGCTTTGTTTGATCGTTTCCCTGGTTTGTATATAGTGTTGATCTCGTTACTCTTGTTGCATACTGCTTCTCTGCACCAGGCACCTTCCCATGTGAATAGCTTAGTTCTCATGTACGTAGTCCTGTAAATATGTCTTCGCACCCCACACGTAGTTAGGAACATTCTCACCACACATTATTTATTGCCACACACATACATTTCTTTATAAAAGGGGGGATGTCATAATATACACCAGTATATCACGGTGCAGACACACACACTGATGGACACACAGCAAGACCAATCAACACACACAACACCGCAGCCAATCACCAGTTTGAGCACACTCACTATATAGACAGAGGGCATCAGAGTTCCCGCTCATTCGGGATGCAGCTTCTCAGAAGGACAGAGCCTACAGCTTACAGCACAGATCTTCACCTTGTGCTGAGTGCATAGACTGGTTAGGACAGGCGTAGGTCTTTAGTTTAATCTAACATCGTGTTTCCCCACAGTGAAAGTATGTTCAACAGTTTCTGACTTAATAAAATAGTGTTGCACCATTTTAAGTGTTGGTGGTCTGTATGTGTTACATGGATCCAGAGCACCCAACACATCAATCAAGGCTGTGTGTACCAGAGGCTTGCAGGCTCTCTTCCGACGAATCACTCGGATTGTTGAGGAGCCCCCAGAGATGTGGTTGTGTCTCTGCATGAACCTGCTGTTCTCTCAGCAGTCACCCTCCCACCACTCCCACACTCAAACAATGCCCTTGCTGTCGCCCTAGCTAGCCCAGACTGCTGTCTGCCATATTGAGATGGTGCTATCCAATCCTAGACCATGGGCTAGATTCTCCGATTCCCCAGCCCTGTGTTTCCTCGCCATTCGCTGGTGGCGGGATTCTCGCTTCCCGCCGCTTGTCAATGCGATTTCCCAATGAAGCCACCTCATGCTATCGGGAAACCCGCCAGCTTAGGTGCGTGCTGGCGGTATCAGGGAATCGCAACGGCCAGAGAATTCGGGCCTGGAGCAGCTCCATCTCATCCTGCAAATCCCCTCTACTAAAACTCAGCAAGCTTTCACAAACCATGCTGCAGTATAGGAGTGTGGTGTTGGGTGCTCTGGTGCACAGATGAGCCAACACAGTTGTATGTGGTACAACTCTATTTTATTATAACTCTTATAATACAGTTCGTTCTGGATACTCTGCACGTGCTGTCTCCCTGAGTGTGTTTGGTAACAGATGTGTCCTGGTTCTCCTCTGCAGCTAATACTGACCACCGGGGGTCGTGTCTGTGCTTTTATATCTTTCTGTCATTGGTTGTGGTGTTGTGTGTTCTGATTTGTCTGTTGGTGTGTCTATCATGATGTGTGTGTTTGAATATCATGACATCCCCCCTTTTTACAAAGATAAGTGCCTACGTGGTTATAAATATAATTGTGTCGTGAGTGCATCTAAGAGTGTGTGTGTGTGTTGTGTACAGCGTGTGTTTATGACGTAACTATTTACATGGGGCGATGTCGGGTGCGTCACACTAACAAGGTTGTACCATAACAAAACTTGGATGCGAGAGAAAAAAAAAACTTGAACATTGGTCCGGTCAGACGATATCTGGAACAATAAACAACAACAGGTTATAATACAGAAGTGTTTGACTTTTTGAACGTATGAACAGCGTTATAAGTCCAGTCTAATGGGTGATCGCCTCAAGAATGGGCTGGTCCTCAAGCCGGTTCAGCTGTGGAGATTTGGGGTCACACTGGTTCACCTTGGACTGTTGGAGGTGATGCTGTTGCCGAAGTCTCTACTTTACCATTTGTTGTACTTCGTGCAGTGCTTGGTTTTTTCATTCGTGCAAATATAACATTCAACATCTTTGTTAGTGGTGCCTTGGCTGTGGTTTGGTTCTGGTGGCGATGGAAGGGGCATGATCCGTGGCATCTCCACGAAGTCATCCTTGGGAACCAGTGGAGGATCCGGCGTGTGCGTACGGTTCAGTTGCGAGCATGGAAGGCGGCACAAAGCCCGCTGATTGCGCCTACGCACCAATCCATCCGCCCTGCATGCCAGGAACAAGGTGGAGTCTGTTTTCTTTTTATGTTTGTGGTGGACGGCATCTTGTAGCCGATGGGTCGTTGCCATCGAGGTAGCACCATCACTAATATCATGCAAGGCGATGACTGTGCCAGATGTGGAAGTTGGCCGAGACCGTGTACGCTGGTTCCGGCCACCTGCTGTGCCGGAAGGGCGACTCCGCAGAGAAACGTCGAAGCATGTCGCCTTGGAGAGAGAATTGTTGCTCGCATCAACGTCTGGCGATGGCGCGAATTGCTGTGTCCATCTTGGACCGCCGGTGCTGGTTGCCACTGCCGACCCAGTGGGACTGCCACGCGATCCATTCCCTGTCGCCGTGGCATCCGCCGTCACCCTGAGCGTGCCATCACCGAGGCCGCGACACCGCCCGTCCGGAGCAAGGTCTGGCGTGCGCAAATCAGAGTCGGCGCTTGGCTGCTCCCCATCTGGAGTCCGGTCTGCCTTCCGTCGATGCCCCCCGTCCGGAGTCCCAACAGGTTCACTGGAGGCAGCCGAGATTCCCTGAAGCTGCACTTCTGGAGTCGGAACATGCAGGAATGCACCAACCAGTGGAGAGGGTCGAGCCATCGAGGGTGGAAGCGGTGCGCCGCCACCGCAGTCGTCAGTGGTCCCACCGTGATCGTCGAGTGCCTCGGTACGCACTAGGCGAGGTCTGTCACCTTGCACCTTTTGCATGGGAAGTGGGATGCTGTCGTCACTCGTCTCACATCCCGTGGATAGATCCTCATTAGCAGCTTGCTGTTCACTAGGGTTGGGTAAATTGTCAGAGTTTTCATCTGGTGGTGCACACCATGTCGGTGGACTGTCATTGTCTTGCCGTTGTCCTTCATTTGGGCTTTTCTTCTTTGGAATTTTAAATCTTCCCCCAGACATTGCAGAACCTTGTTTATTACCCCCAAATTCTCCCATATGTATGGTCTCGAATATAGGATCCAATGTTTCTATCGACATTGTACTATTTTCCAAAGAACATTCCGTTTCACTTTTCTTCTCAGGTACCTCATATGTAACTTTGTCTAATGTACATGCCTTCATGGTCTCTGGGTCTGATTTTGCTGGGACTGGCATGGTCACAGTCTCTCTTTTACTGTTCTCAATTGCCCACATTATACTCCCCATACATAACTGCTTAATCACTGGGGTTAGTGTGGTACAATGGATAATCGGGTCGACCTTATCTGCATCTTCACCATTAGTGGAAAGCACACTTGGTTCACTTGAAACTGCTGTGGGTTTTAAATTCGTTATCTGCCTACTCGATGTCGGTGTCCTCAGGATTCTTGCTCCAATGTTCTGCTCAATAATCAGTGGAGTGTGTATAGGTTCAATGCAATTAATGTTCCCCTCAAGGTTTGAAGAGTCATTACTGACTAACTGCTGGTCTCCGAAGTTGGGATTTTGCGGCGTTGTGTTGAAGGGAGACATTTGTCCCTGCTGTAGATATGATTCAGGTTGTGTTATTTCCATTACCTGAGGATCAATATCTTGTCCATTTTTTCGATCCGTACTAAAACACTGGCAATTCTCAGTCTGCTCCTTGCAAGTTAAACATTCAATTAATTTCGTTAGCAAATCCTCAGCATCCTTCTGTGGCCGTGCAGCATTATTAATCTCTGTTCGGCTATAATGATCCTGAAGGTCAGCGCATAAACCTTTTTTCTTCGGGCTTGGACGAGGCGATTCCTTTGGCTTGTCTTCAGTTGGGCTTGGACAGTCTTCAGCGCTGTGCCCTTCATTGTAGCATGAGAGACCGTCATGGTCATGCTGCTGTGTAGTGGAGCATAGTAGACTTGCATCGTCTGCCGCTGGTTGGTCAGGAGAGGTTGCTAGACCCTCATGGTCTTGTTCCTGCAAGGACTGCACATTGGAGTCTTGCGTTGCTTCTATCATGGAGGCTGTCCACGAGCTCTCTGTGGAGGCTTGTGACACTGGAGTCACTTCTTGTTCGTGCAAGGACTGCGCTCTGGAGTCTTGCGTTGCTTCTATCGTGGAGGCTGTCCACGAGCTCTCTGTGGAGGCTTGTGACACTGGAGTCACTTCTTGTTCATGCAAGGACTGCGCTCTGGAGTCTTGCGTTGCTTCTATCGTGGAGGCTGTCCACGAGCTCTCTGTGGAGGCTTGTGACACTGGAGTCACTTCTTGTTCGTGCAAGGACTGCGCTCTGGAGTCTTGCGTTGCTTCTATCGTGGAGGCTGTCCACGAGCTCTCTGTGGAGGCTTGTGACACTGGAGTCACTTCTTGTCCGTGCAAGGACTGCGCTCTGGAGTCTTGCATTTCTGCAATTGTGGAGTCTGTCCACGAGCTTGCTGTGGAAGCTTGTGACACTGGAGTCACTTCTGGTTCATGCGAGGACTGCACTCTGGAGTCTTGCATGTCTTCTTTCATAGAGTCGAGAACGTTGAGCGGGACGTGGACCACGCTCTGTGTGGCAGCAGGGCGCTCTCCGTGTGCTTGCACCGCTCCCTGTCTGTTAATGTCAGGCTGCAGCATCATCCGGTACTGATAAGTTGGAACGTCATATCTGCTGGATTGAAGATCCTCAAATCCGAAAAATGAATCCGCATCTGCGTCGGATTCAATGTGGGGGCCGCCAATGTGCAACACGAAAGGTTCGTCCGAATCATAGTCGTATAGGACCACGGAGCTATCATTGGGCTCGCGAGGTCCGGAAACACTGTAAAGATCGTCATCGAAGTATTCGAGGTCGGAATCATCGGCTTGTGCGTAGGTAACTGCTTGTCGGAGGGTTCTTCGGAGGTCAAATTCATCTCCTGGGTCAATTTGCGACACTGTGCTGTCATTCCAGGTGAGGGAAGGTTGTTTTACAGCTTTAACAGATTTTTGTTTTTTTTGATTTGGGACGTTTCCCTTTTAAATTGGATTTGGGACGTTTCCCCTTTAAATTGGTGCAGTCTGGGGCCTCTGACATCCTGACGCTCGGTATGTAGCACGTAGGAAGCGACTGCGCATGCTCAAATCGCTGTTCCTTTACCGATGGCCGTTTTCTTGACTGCGCATGCGCAGCATCTCGCGCATGCGCAAACGAAACTTCCGGTTCTGCGCACTGCTCGCGCAACTGTGCTAGCGTTATACCTTTAGCAAGATGGCCGCCGGCCTCGACCCAGCCCTCTCTCAGGCCCGGGATTTCGGCCTCTGGGAATTCGGGCTCCGGGATCCCAGCCACGAGGTGAGTACTGCAGCTTTTCTTACCTTTATTTGCCGATTGGATTGTGTTTTCTTCACAGTACTTGGAGAATTTGTCCAGGACTGCCTGGTAATCGTACCTTTGCTGCCTCCTGAAGAACCTGAACCTTGTGAATATTTCTCTTGCCCTTGCACCGGCGATGGTGAGGAGAAATTAAATTTTTTCGCTATCATCCAGGTCTTGGAGTTCAGCTGCCACCAGGAACAATTCGAACATTTGCCGGAATCGCCGCCAGTTTTCGCGGAGATCGCCGTAGCACTGGAGCGGCTGCGGAACCGGGAGCTCTATCATTTTGCCTGGGCACTGCTGGTTGTCTGTGTACACTGAGGTATGCCGGCAGGTATCGATCCACTCCTGTACCATGTGGTGTTGGGTGCTCTGGTGCACAGATGAGCCAACACAGTTGTATGTGGTACAACTCTATTTTATTATAACTCTTATAATACAGTTCGTTCTGGATACTCTGCACGTGCTGTCTCCCTGAGTGTGTTTGGTAACAGATGTGTCCTGGTTCTCCTCTGCAGCTAATACTGACCACCGGGGGTCGTGTCTGTGCTTTTATATCTTTCTGTCATTGGTTGTGGTGTTGTGTGTTCTGATTTGTCTGTTGGTGTGTCTATCATGATGTGTGTGTTTGAATATCATGACAAGGAGCACTGGGCCAGGTAGAGTACTGAGCTCCAATAGAGCAGTGCTGGCGACAATTCAACACTACATTCTGATTGACATCATGATCTGCCTAATTTGGGATCCCTGGGGTTACTCATAGCAACCAAGAAATGACTACCACAGGTCCAAATTTTGCATTATTTATAAATGCATATTGTTTCGTTCACTCAGACTTGGGAGAGAGAGATGCAGGCATCACCTATCTTCATCCTGAGCTCTGCTTCTTCCCTCATGTTAACTGATAGGTTGGTGCTTGATACTTCACAGGTCTCCTGATGTAATTGCTAGGCTAGTGCAACCCAGAGCAACCTATCCACCGTCACCAGGAGCTGCTACCGCACCGATAACCCTTGCTTCGCCCCAGTAGAGTGGCAAGGTCCAGGCAGTCCCGGTGACGCCTGCAACCTGTCACAGCTCATCGTCACGCTAAGTAGGAGGCAGTGTGGAAGCGGCGTGCTGGAGCAGTCATATTAGCGAAATCAAGGGGAGAAGCAGGATAAGTGAGTTAAGAAAAAAAACAACATAGTTCTGGTTGAATTAAAGAAGGAGCACGGCAATGTTGTGACAAGTTAGTGAAGGGAATGTGAAAGAGTGTGCAGCAGAGTTCGCAAACATCACAAAGTGATTATTAAAGATTCACCTCAGACACTGTGAGCAGAAGCAGATGAAAATTGCCACCGGTCCAGTGTTTTAGAGATTTAGTCTCTGGCGGCTGCGTATTTCCATCATGCGGTGGAAAGAAGAGCAGTGAAATTTTTAGCACCGTTTTGCTGGATCATTAAATTAGTCAGGGATTAAAATCACTCCAAGACTGCTGCAGGGTTGTGTGTTGTTAATCAACTTAGGGCTACCTCGGCAATGACTTCAGCTGCATGAGTTTATTTGAAAAATAATAACTGTTGCTTGCAATTAATTATAAATAATTTAATCATTTAATTAAAAAATAATTTAAGAGAAAAAAATCTAACAGCTGCAGTTTTTTAATGAAAATATATCAAAGGGATTACTGTAAAATAATTATGAATTATTCAGGTCCAGAGTCCAAACGATTTGAGTGATACTTCTTCTAAAGATGCATAATCTTAAACAATGTAATTATACAATTAGAAAAAAAAAATCATTTATCTAAACAATGATATTGTACATTTTTTTGATACTTCTGTTTAGGGTTTGAGCATGAGGTATCGTCTTCTTATTGTCTGTGTTGATTGTGTTATTAATGCTCTAATGAGAACTGCAGCATCCACCACAGCAATAACCCTTCCGCCTTGCTGTCTTGTGTAAGATTGTGGATTGTGTGCGAGAACGATTATGAGGGAATGTGTTGTTAAACTATTAGGGAGTGTTACACAGAGTCAGCAGTGTAGAGCCTGGTCCTACACTCGACATGAGCCTCCTCCCACTCTTATTTACCTTCTCACTCTATTAACATATCCTCTATTCCTTTCTCCCTCATGTAGTTCCGTCATATTTCCCTTGACTTCATCAATGATTTTCATTTCAATCGCTCTATTGGCTGATGATTTTCACATTCTTGCAACTTTTGAATTTCTTATGAGATTCATTGATCTTATAGCTATAATGGTCTCTGTGACTACCCCCCCCCCCCCCCCCCCCCACACACACACACACACAATCAGCAGTACAATAATTTTCGCTACATCTATCCCATCAAACCACTTCATAATTTTAAAGACCTCCATCAGGTCCCCTTTCAGCCCCTCTGTTCTGGTGTGAAATGTAGCAGTATGTTTAGCCTTTGCAGGTCAAGTCCTAACGGCACTGTGGTCGCACTTACACCGCATGGACTGCGACGGTTCAAGTAAGCAGCTCACCACCACCTTCTGATGGGCAGTTAAGGATGGCCAACAAATGGTGCCCTGGCCAGCGACGCTCATTTCCCATGAAAGAATTTTTTAAAAGCAATGCCCGTTTCATCCTTGTAAGTCCTTTTGTTTTGCACTTTCGCTAGTTCCCATACCAATTTTGTGTGCAGTACTTTAAATGTGGTCGAACCAAGAATCTATACAAAGTTTAACATAATGACTCTGCTTTTAAATTCTACTCCTCTAGAAATGAACTCCAGCACATATGTCAGGGGGAGGCAGTGGTGTAGTGGTATTGTCCCTGTACTAGAGACCCTGAATCATGCTCCGGGTTTGAATCCTGCCACAGCAGACATGGATCTTAAACTCAATAGAACATCTAAAATTTAAAAGTACAATGATGACCATGAAACCATTGTCAATTTTCCGTGAACCATCTGGTTCACCAATGTCCTTTAGGAGAAGAAAATCTGTTGTCCTTACCTGGTCTGGCCTACATGTGACTCCAGACCCACAGCAATGGGGTTGACTCTTAAATGCCCTCAGGGATGGGCAATAAATGCTGACCCAGCCAGTGACGGCCACATCCAATGAAAAATGAATCCCTATTTTGCTCTCCCTCTTGCTCCGTCTGTTACCACTGGCTAGGATTTTAACTCCCTCTGTCTGGAGTTAACCACCACAGGTGGAATTTCCCCCCAAAATGACAGGGTATCATGTTCTGACTGAAGCCCTCCCCAGAGAAACAGCCAGGTTCTCTCTCCAGATCTTTTGATACTTTGTCAAAAAAATAAACAGGGGGTGGAGGAGGGGTGTGTTTTGCGCCATCGCTCTGGCAGGATGGAGCCTAATAGAACCACCAGCCCGGCTACAGAAGTTGGGCGGCCCTTTTTAAAGGGCGCCCCAATCTCAAGGTGGAAGTAAATTCCGAGATCTCCCCGACGCAAATCCCATAATGGTCCTCTTGCATGAGTTACTGGCCATAACGTGATTTGTGCTCATGGTGAACAGACCCAGGAAATTCCCCCGCCCCACAATGTGCTTCACTTTCAATCGGGTCAACAATAAGTGTCTTTCTCCACCACTGTCCAGGCAGTATTATTCTCCCTTTCCATCATCTGGGTTGTTCATTTATTTTGTTACTGCTCCTCATCAAGGTACTGAAATAAACAAAGTTGAAAGTTTATTAGAAGCAAAATACTGAATGCTGGATACCAGGGGCAAAATTCTCCAGTATCGTCGCGATGTCCGCCGACCGGCGCCAAAAACGACGCTAATCAGTCTGGCATCGCGCCGCCCGAAAGGTGCGGAATCCTCCGCATCTTGGGGGGCCGAGCCCTAACCTTGAGGGGCTAGGCCCGCGGCGGACTGATTTCCGCCCCGCCAGCTGGCGGAAAAGGCCTTTTTTTTGGTGCCCCGCCAGCTGGCGGGGAAATGACATTTCCAGGCGGCGCATGCGCGGGAGCATTAGTGGCCGCTCACTGCATCCCCGCGCATGCGCAGTGGAGAGGGTCTCGTCCACCTACGCCATGGTGGAGACCATGGCGAAGGCGGAAGGAAAAGAGTGCCCCATGGCACAGGCCCGCCCACGGATCGGTGGGTCCCGATCGTGGGCCAGGCCACCGTGGGGGCACCCCCCCGGGGCCAGATCGCCCCGCGCCCCCCCCCCCCAGGAACCCGGAGCCCGCCCGCGCCACCTTGTCCCGCCGGTAAGAGAGGTGGTTTAATCCATGCCGGCGGGACAGGCATTCTAGCAGCGGGTCTTCGGCCCATCCGGGCTGGAGAATCGCGGGGGGGGGGGGGGGGGGGGGGGGCGCCAACCGGTGCGATTCCCGCTCCCGCCAAATCTCCGGTGCCGGAGAATTTGGCAACCGGCGGGGGCGGGATTCACGCCAGCCCAATTCTCCGACCCGGCGGGGGGTCGGAAAATCTCGCCCCAGAAATTAAAAGCAGAAAATGCTGGAAATACACACTGATTTGACAGTATCTGTGGAGAAAGAAAGCGAGTTAATAATGTTCCAGCTTGTTGACCCTTCCGTCAGAGAGAAAATCTGTTCATTGGAGACAGACTGATTTCCTTGGAGCAGACGAGACTGAGTGGGACATGATTGAGATGTATAAAATTATGAGGGGCATAGATAGAGTAGACAGGGAGAAACCTTTCCCCTTGGCGGAGGGGTCAATGAACAGGGGGTGTTGATTTAAGGTCAGGGGCGGGGGGTTTATGGGGGATGTGATGAAAAACATTTGCACCCAGAGGGTGGTGGGAGTGTGGAACTCGCTGCCTGAAAGCATGGTGGAGGCAGAGACCCTCATCATATTTAAGAACTATTTAGATGTGCACTTGTGATGTCAAGGCACACAAGGCTATGGGCCAAGAGTTGAAAATTGGGATTAGAATACTGGTTGTTTTTGACTGCCGCAGACACAGAGGGCCAAAGGGCCTTTTCTGTGCTCTCGACCTCTGTGACTCTGAAATTATGTGAATACCTCTTGGTGGTATGAAGAATGAAGCAGGTTTCTTTGCCACATGTTGGGGTCTCTGCTGAATAGTGGATTTGGTAATTGTAGCCTCAGACTAGAGATTAAAATATCCCATGATACGTTGCACAGGTTTAAGGAATAGAAAATGCATGCGGCGTACTTATATTGTTGTTTATATTTGAACCATTGTATTGGGAACTCACACATGGACAATAGATTTCAGGGTCAGGCTAGCTTAAATCTGCTACAAATGGCCTCAAGCATCATTAAGCTTAATTTCAAGAAAAATGGGTGGAACCTTCCGTTCCAGCGGGCGACTTGCGTACTGCCTGAAAAAGCAGCGAGCCACCCGTGCTGACTCTGAGAAGGAAGGTCCACCATACCTTCTTCCCATCAGGCGGGTAAGTGGACAGCGGCGGACTTTCCTCACGGCTGAGGACCCCATAAGGCAACTGCCAGCCTGCCAGGGGCTGTCGGCTAATCAGAGGCTGACAGTTGTTGCACTCGACAGTGGTAAGGAGGAGGCCGTGGCTGCAGGCAGGAACAGTAGGATCGTGGAAAGACCCAGGAAAAAGGTATTGGGGGGCTGGGGGTTTCACGTGGTGGAGGCCGCATGGAGAGGATGAAAAGGGGGGCTCGGCAGAAAGGGCGGTTGGGGGGGGGGGGGGTTGATTGTCACTGGTTACTCCCCAAGCCCCTGACCATGCTCTTGATCATGCACAGATTAGTGATTGGCCGTTGATAAGCCACTTAACGGATTCAAGTGTGGGGTAGGTGGGGGTGGGGGAGGGGTGCAAGAAGATTGAAAATGGGCCTTCAAGTCCAGAATTTACTTCCAGTGCAGGCGGGAAGGCGTTGGGTATCGGTCCCAACGCCAAACCACCAAATTCCCAGGCCAGCCCACCTCTGTGGGGCAGAAGATTCCGCCACCATCTTAAAGTGAGCACAATATCTGATCTTACAGTGAACAGAATCTGGTTGTTGTTAAAGATTGAGGCTTCAAAATGACAAGGAGACGATTATCTGGGAGGTAATGTAACAATTCACAAAAATAATCCCTTTCCTCTGCCAACTCATTCTGGACTTGGATTGATTACATCTGCAGCCTTGTTGCTTGATTAGGGGAACTTTTAACTTTGGGCAGGTCTGTTGCAGTCTAACATGTTCCATATATATCTGGATATTGGATATAAATATATTTTACCACTACTGTGGTACAACATTGGTGGTATGAAGTCAAGCCATTCCACATGAATAGGCAGCAATGGGCTCAATTACGTAAAGCCAACTGCAAGCTATTTACAATTGCGGCTAAACCCTTGAGTCATTCGATACTACATCGAGTTTTTGTTTGCCTGCACCCAAAGATTATTCTTACTACAGCATGAAACTTTTGTAAATAAATCTCACCCATTTCATTATGGCAGGAGCTTCCTGATTCAGTTTTATTGACAATTTGAAGTAAATTATGAACCCTTGACTGCATATCTGGTAAGCAATTAGCAGCTGGGATTGCTTCCTGAACTGCTGCATTCATTGTGTCTGAAAATTGTGAGACTTAACTGGAGAACGTGAAATAAAAATTAACTTATTATGAGCCAACTGTTCCATCCTTCAGAACTGGAAGAAACACCTTTTAAAAATGCAATTGAAATACCCCAACAGAGCAGGAGTTGGTGATTAGGGGCTATTTTAAATAAAAGCCTCAGTCTCCATTGATCTATTGTTATACATCTGTATTAAGTGAACATTGGAATATCTGAAGCCAGTTTTTCACTCTATATGCATAGTCACATTTAATGTCCCGACACGTCACTACAATCAAGAGTCACATTTTACAAAACCCAATCTTGCCATTGCAGGTTTCAGGATTAAAATGTTATGTTTCATAATAATGTGAGGCAATTTTTGCATGTTCTCTTTATCGAATTAGACTAAGTCGTGACCTTATGATTGAGGCAAGGCCATTGATGAAAGTCAGGATGATTTGATGCAAGGATAATTTCCTGAGCAGCTCCTGTGCCAGGGGGCTGCAATATTTCCACCAGGTGTCTACAGACTGGAGAGTTTTTCCCACTTCACCTCAGTTTAGTCAAAGCTCCTATGGGCCTTACTCGACTGTATGATGTCAAAGGCAGCTATTCCCACCTCACTGGCATTTAACGCTGGAGACTTTGGGCACAGTTTACCGGCCACATCCTGCCAGAATCGGGATGGGACACGACCGGTAGATGCCACGAGAGGCATCTTCTGGGATTCCCGACGGATTGAATGAGATTTTGCGAGATGTTGTAATCTGGATCCCGTCCACAATGTCCAGCATCCAGACTTGCACAGGTAAGTGAGCTAAACTGCTCGCTTAAGTATGCCGACGCCACATCTAACCGGTCCCCGAGATCACCTCGCCGAGAAGTCCCCAGCCGGCTGCCATTTAGCACTAATTCCCACAAACGGGGACCAGGCAGAATGACACTTGGGGTGGGGGGGACCTCCCAGGTGATCAGAGGTACATGGGTGGTTGAAATCTGGGCAAGGTGGCACCCTAGCACAGCTGATGCCATCTGTGTACCATGGCATTGCCAGCTTGGCACCCTGGCAGTGCCACCTAGGTGGCACCCAAGGTGGCACAGCCAGGCATCTGATGTACTGCCAGGGTGACAGACTAGCAGTGGCAAGGGGCCCAGGTGGATTTGCCCGAGCCAGGGATCGGGCCTGAGAGTGCCCTGCTCATATGAGGTGGGGTACGGGTGGCTCCAGGACCCCTCCAACAGATGAGTTGAGGCATTGTGGGGTCCAGGGGTCGTGTCGGGGGGGTGGGGGGGGGGTCGATAGATTGGGGTGCCATTTAAAAAGGTGCCCAACCTCTTCCGGCATTGGCGAGCGGACCTACTCAGTGCAGGAAAGGAGGGCAGGGGAGTAATCTCTGACCAATTTTATGGGTGATCCCCACTGAGGCCCAAAAAAGTAACAGAGTGGCGTTCAATAGCGGGGTTGTACCCGCCGCGACAAGTGCCGGGAACCACCCCGTTAATTCTGCCCAGAACGGGACT